>NW_024581093.1:1449169-1522912 GCF_017639235.1 Corvus kubaryi | reverse complement strand
GATTCCTGTCCCGTTTTCCAGAGGGCCATTCCGGCTGATTCCTGTCCCTTTTTTCCAGCCCGCTGATGCTCCGGCACAGGCTGGGCGCCCTGCAGGAGCAGCACACGGCTGCTGCCTGGAGCCAGGAGAGGAACCCGGCTGGATCCCAGCTCCTCATCCCTGTGGGAGCAGGAGGAGAGGTTTGTGTGCACCGGGATGATGAACTCGCGGCGGGGGACAGGGCAGAGAAACACATGATCCTTTCTGCCTTCTCCAAATTTCGGCTGCAGGCATGCAGGGGCTACACCTATTTACATTAACCACAGGGGCGTCCTCGCGGGGTGTTTCTCACCACTCACTCGCAGTGATGTTGTTGTCAGAACTGCGGTGCAGCTGAATTATTGCCTAAATCCTCAAAAAGAGGAGGCAAACTGAGATTTTAAAGGAAACGCCAACTTTCGGGATGTTTTCCTTCATCACCTGATGCCACGGCATCGCATTTTGTTCTGCAAACATAAAAGAGAGGCGTAGAGTTGAAAGATAAAATCAAATAGAAGCTGGGATTCTCATCACAGCCAAGAGCTGCAGCTTTAAGGCAGGGACCATATGGTGCAGGACTCACTAATTAGATCATGCCAATTAACCACGCAGCACCTCTGAGGGTCAGCAGCTCTAGGGTTCAGAGACCTTTGCACCTCAGGATTTTGGGGCTGCACAGGCTGAGCCTTGCAAAGTTCAGCTTTAAGGCACTACCAGGCATGAACATGCTGAGGGTGCGTTTTTAGCTTCATTTTCACATCCCTGAATATGATTAAACATCCCTGGCAGTGTCCAAGGCCACGTTGGATGGGGCTTGGAGCAACCTGGGATAGTGGAAGGTGTCCCTGCCCATGGCAGGGAATGAGATGAGCTTTAAGGTCACTTCCAGGCAACCCATTCCATGATTTTGTGATCACTCACAATTTCCTTGGCTAGTTTCCTCACCATTTTAGACTCAGGCTGAACTTGTGACAGCTCTTCCCACATGTTTTACCTGGATGTGACAAGCAAGGCAATGGCACCATGACTCAGTGCTCTCCAGTCAAATCTTGCTCTAAATTAGTCACTTGAAAGCAGCGGCCAAGCGCTCAGCTGGCAAGAAACTCTGGGACAAAAATTTTCCATGTGCTATTTTTACCATGAAATGGGCCTGACAGCAAAGACTGGGACAGGCTTTTGTAGCAAAGAAGGAGGTACAGATGCCAGCTGTCCCTATTTAGGAAGGATAGTTTCTAATATTTTTTTTTTTTTAAAAAGCAAAATATCTCTTATTTTTCCATTCTGTCCTTTGAAAGCTCTCACGGTCCAAAATATGTCGATGGACTTTAAAGGTGTGTCAGTATTCCACTCTGCCTTTTTATAGCTTCCAAAATGCCATGGAAAGCCTGGAAGAGGGCAAAAATGAGGGGTTTGCTTTCTAGCACAGGAATTACAAGGAAAACAGGGATGTCACTGAGCTGTAAGTGGATCTTGCCATGATGCTGCACAAACCACCCAGAAATCCCAGGCTCCGAGTCCTTAAATCAGTTGGCCATTAAACAAATTGAAGCCAAGTGACTCAGACAGGCACAAAAATCCCAACAAATCCATGAAAACTGAACGGGTGTTGAGGTCAGAGAGCCCCCATGGCTCCGTGTGAGACCAGCCAAGCTTCTCCACGCAGGCATTGGAGCAAATTTCCCATGAAGGCTCGTGCGTGAAGAGAAACCACTTCAGTTTCTCTTTGGGTTCCATTTTCCTGCGTCAGCTCTGCGATCTCTGTCTCCCTGACCCTAAAGCATGGGAGAATCTTTCCACCTCCTCCTACCAGACAAGGAAATGACTCTTTTACCAGCTAAAAGCAACTTATCCACTTAGCTGGAAATGCTGTTTTGGGTGTCCACCCACTGCAATGTGAAATCTGAGCTGTTTTGACTGGACACTGAGTCCCCAGGGCTCGTGTTCTGATGAAGTGCAATCGCTGAGGGGAAAAAAACCATTCCTGATGCAAACACTCTCGCTGGTGACTGTGAAATTCCTCGTCCATGGAAATCCCATGGCTGCTGGAAATGTGCAGCTCCCACAGGCTTCGCTGCCAAGAAAGTCCTTTTTAAGGAATGATGGTGGAAAACAAAAGTGAGGCTGGAGCAGATTTATCCCCAACGTCAAAGGAACAGTCCTGTCCAACTTGGGGTGGTTTTGCCTGGTGCTGCTCCGCCCATGGCTGCTCTGAGCCAAACTGGGAATAGTGGGAGGAACAGGAATTCAGGAATTCAGCTCTGTTAGTGACGTGTAAAAATGTGTTAGAGACCGGAGCTCCAATGATCCAGGGGGAAAGGGGAAGGGGAAGGGGAAGGGGAAGGGAAAAGGAAAAAGGAAAGGAAAAAGGAAAGGAAAAGGGAAAGGAAAAGGGAAAGGAAAAAGGAAAGGAAAAGGAAAGGAAAATGGAAAGGAAAAGGGAAAGGGATTTTTGCAATTCTCTGAAGGAATTTCTGTCAGCAGCCCTGGCTCTCCTGGGGTCCCAGCTCAGTTCCCATCAGCAGTTCTGCCAGCTGGAAGGATGAAGCCCCATTTCCAAGGGGTGTCTGTGGATCCAGACTGCCTCCATCAACCCCAGAAACTGCTGGAAAGCCAAGGCAGGCTGAATGCAGACAACATCCACGTTCCTCCATGGCACCCCTGCCTGCTCAGCACTGGGGAACCTCCTGAAATCCTCATTTCCTCGTTGCCTCTATGCAGCAGACGGGGAGAAATCCTTTCCTTCTCCTCAACAGTAGCATAGAGAAAAAGAAAATAAAAAACTTGTGCTTATTCCTAGGAGCCAAGGCAGCTCCAGCTCCTCTGGCACCACGGAATCCCACAGGAGAGCAAAGCCTGTGAATCTTGTGCAGTAATTTTAAGGAACTGTGTCATGGGATAGACCAAAACATGAGGCAGCCCTATCGATTTCCACAGACATTTCTACCCCAAATTACTGAGGGAGTGAAAGTGCCCTGGGAATGCATCCCACTATAGCTTTTAGTGGCACTCCCTCGGGCTGGGAACTGCTCGTGCAGTGGGGATTTCTCACTGCAACTCCAAGCCATGGAGAGCTGCTGCCCAGTAGTGCTGGGATAAACCTTGGGAATCATTCCCTGGTTTATTTGTTGTTTTTTTCATTTCATTACAACAGGTCACCCCACAGGGCCAGTTGGAAGTTGCAAAATTCCCATAAATCATGCAAACATTTTGCTTCTTCTGTCTCTTTCTCCCTGTCCTTTTTCTCTGCATTCCTCTACAATAAACACAGCCAAATGGATTTTTTTTTCTTAATCTGCAGGGAAAAATGACCAATTTCGCTTGCAGGCTGAGAATTCTCTCCAGCTTTCAGCTGGAATGGATTTCTACCACTTTCCTTAACGCTCAAACAAGAACTCTTCCCTTTCCTCAGTGACCTTCTAAGAATAATAATAAAAACTCAGAATCCAAACAGGCATTTAAAATTATTTGCATAATACACTTAAAAAATCAATATTTGCCAAAACAAAGATTGTTTTCCATGGCAAAAAGCAGAGAGATTGCAGAGCTGGTAGGATGCAAACACTGAAAGAGTCATCCCAGAGCTTCATGGGTTTAAAATCCAGTATTTATTTCTGCTGCTGTCCTAGACACTCTTGCAAAAGCCGCAATTTGAGTCAAATATTTCCATACATTGCAGCAGGTCTCCTGTGACCCTCGGGCTTGGGACCAGTTGGATTTTCATTCAGACTGGTGAGTTCACAGCTCGCTGGATATTTCTGAATGCACAAGCAGGGAATCGCTGCCAAACTCACTGCACTCCAAGGGGCTCCTGGGTTATCGTTCTGCTGGAGGTGGGAGGCAGGAAAAAACACTTTTTGCCTTCCCCCAGCCTGGAGGCCAGGCAAGGGGAGAGCTGCAGCCCTGGAAAAATGGGAAGAGACAAAAAATGCAGCCCTGGAAAAATGGGAAGGGAGGAAAATAAAGGCGGCTGCTGGAATTTTCACAGGCCTCTCGTTGCAGCTGGTCACCCTGCTGATGGCAACGGGAACAGCTTTGGCACCACTGAGGATCCCAGGAAATCCTCCCTCTGGGAGTTGCATGGGCTCGATTTGATCCCTTTTGGAGATGTGGAACATTTCTAGCAGCAGGCCTGGAGAAGAGAAGGGCACAGCCATAAACACCAATAAAGCACCAAGCAAACTGTGCTTTACAGAGCTGTTTGCTGGGAAAACTCCACAAACATCACTTCTCCTGGCATTTGTGAGATCCATTTTATGATTCAGCAAGATGAGATGAAAAAAGAACTGAAGACTCACCCCAAAGCTGCAGCAAGTCAGTGGCAGGAATGGAAAGAAAATCCCCAGGACCTGATTCCAGGCCCCTTCTCTCCCCATCAGCCTGCGTGTTTTTTCATTACACAAAATGTTTGGTTAAGTGTTCTGAATGTGCCTGCAAGTTAAATCCTAGGAAATCTATGGTTTTCATATTTGATGGAGTGAAATGCACCGAGGGATAATCAAAGCTTTATGTCCCAGCCTTAGAGAAAAGCGTTTCACAACGCTCAAAAAACCTTATTACTTTCCTAAGCAGGGGAATGCCTAATGACACACATATGCTGATTCCCTTCCTCCAGCTAAAAGTGTGGCTGGAAGTGCAGGGAGCAGGATCCAGAGGTGGGGATACAGCTGGGGGGGGCTTCCAGCACTATTAACTGCATGATACATAACTAACCACAAACTCTCAAAACAATCTCCTTTTTATCAGAAGCTGATGCCAAAGTAGCTGTGACAGTGTCAGCACCTGGTACTGAAGATCCCTGGGTGCAGGTGGATGGACGGTCCTTGAGTTTATTGTGGAATCAGAGTGAGGAAAATACCAGACTCAGGGACAATAAAGGGCCACTCGCTGCTGTGGGAAGGAAGAAGTGGAAAAATGCTTCCCTCTACCTAAACTCATCCCATTCCTTTTAGGAATACCAGTGATACCTGTAACAGAGTGAACTCACCACTATCAGAATATTAATCTCAGAAAGGAGGAAGCTGAAGGCTTTCAAATTGCCTTTCAATGCCCAGTATTGCTTTTTATTTATTAATATTAATCTGATATCCTTAGGAGCAGATACTGGGATGAAAAGCTTTATGATCCAGTGACAGGAGAGGACATAAAATAAAGCACAGGTTTCCCATCCTCTACAGCTTGCATCCAGTAAGGACTGGGAGCATTGCCAGTCCCTCCAAGGGGCTTCTTCCATGTTGACAACAACAGCGAGGGAAAAGGACTTTGCAGAGCCCATGAATTAATCCTAATTCCATGTTCAAGTTCTAACAAATCCATCCCTTGCAGTAAGAGCTGTATTTTTAGCGCACATTTGTGATATTGTTCCTCCATGGCCTGTGCTGGGGTCGGTGCCATTCCTGAGGATGCATAAAGGCTCATCCATCATGGACATGCTCCACTATGGCTGAGAGGAGTCGTGGCTCCTTTCTACTCTTCAAAATTGCAGAGTTTGGCCAAAAAACAGTCACAGGGCTCCTGTATCCTGCTGTGGGCTTCGCCTCAAAGAACCTCTGTCCTCTTCCCATTGTCCTCTTCTTCTTGTCATCACATTTAAGCTACCAAAAATGCCAAATAAATAAATCGGAAATAAAACCTCACCTTTCCTTGCTGGGATGAACAAAAGATCAAAACTCAGCTGTTCAAGGTGTTATTTTTTCTTTTCTTGTTAAATGCTGCTGTTTATCGCAATGACATTTCTGTTGCCCACACACTAATTTGGCAGTCAGAATTTCAGACAGTGCTTGGTGACCAGATGCTGTCCCAAACCACCCCTTTGGCCGTTTCCTTGGTCGGGCCATGGGGTTTCTGAGATAAGAAATTACTGTGCAATAGGTGAAGAGAAAAGTGATTTTATTTGTACATCTCAGATGATGGTGAGCCTGCAACAGCTTTAAAATCCCCTCCCCTTGGGTTTCCCTTTATTAGGGCAATGATTCCTTGGATTCCCCTCTAAAAAGCCCTTTCACACCAAGGCTGCTTCTCCTGCTCCAAAGCCTCTGCCAGCTCTTGATGCAGTAAAGGCGGGGGGGGAATTTTAATAAAGTTCCTTAAATCTCAGGAAATGAAGCTTTGCCTCCTTAAGTTCCTTTTAAGAGTGAAAGTTCCACTGTGGCTGGCCCAAAGCGTGCTGAGGTTTCCATGCAGCTCCTCTGGATATTCGGATTCCTTGATAACGCCTCCCTTCCCCCAGAGAATTCCCAAAACTGCTGAGCCCTCAGCCAGCTCGGGTTTGCTCCTGAATCGATATTTGGGGTGCATTCCCAGCAATTCCACGGCTTTGTCAGCCCCACTCCCGGGAATGCCAACCACCCCCGACGCTGGGCTGGGCTGTGGTCACCGATGCCCTCAAGTCCCAAATTCCTCCCTCTGAACTTAACCCCAGCTTTGAAAAGCAGGAACAGGGAGATAAGAAGGGAAGCAAATCCCATATAACTGCCCTTAAAGAGAGCAGAGGCTGAAAAGGTTTCTTTCTTTTTTTCCCTTTTGCCTCTCTTTTTCTGCCTTTTTTTTTATATAACTCCTGCCATTTGTTCCCTTGTAAAAACAGAGGCTTGAACCTTTCAAGCCTCCCAGCCACCCCAGTGGGAATTCCACCGTTTGAAGAAAAAGTCCAAGGATTGCTCCCACAGTATTTAGAAACAGAGAAAATGGTGAAAGACATTTATTTGCGTAAACACCTAAGACATAAGAATTATTCAGCGGCATTTTCAGGTCTTCCTGCTTTCAGAAGTACCATATAATATTATAAATACACATAAAAAGAGTTATTATAATAATCTGTCGTATAATATGATAAAAATAAAATATCACATAGTCGTAGAGTGACATTTCCCTCCTTTAGGGTTTCCTGGCGGTGCAGGAAAGAAGCACTCACTGGTTCTTCTATGCTCTGTAAAATACTCCTGAGGGGGTTTCACCATTAAAAGGTTTTCATGGACTTGCAGATAAAAATGTCTTGTTCCTGTGTCACCCTTTTGTGGAGCTGTGGCAGCGAGGGGATTCCTGAAGGTTGAAATTGTGATCAGGTTTGGTTAAAAGAGGAATGTTGCGTCCTCAGCCTTCCTTACTCCCAAGACAAAAACCTCGGAGCTGGTTTCTGACACAGAGAACCAAACACCTGATGGCAGCACATAAAAAGATTCTTCAGTGCATTTTTAACAGCTCCACACTTCACGTTATTGAAATGGCTGGAGGGATTGGGGTTTTCTTTTTAAATGCTTACAATTTGATACCTTGAGTCACCTGACAGCTGCTGGGCTCTTGTGGTGCTTGTTTATAATTCTTTATTTTTTGGTCCTTTTACATTAAAACCCAAGGCACCTCCTACTTAAGATTCCATTCAAGGAGGAGAACTCACCCTGCCCTTGGTGGGTCCTGAATGATGCCTTGAGAAAAAGGAGAGATGAGCAGGAAAGCATTCAAAAATAACCTGAGGCAGCAAAGATGCAGGATCTCATCTGAAGTAGATCTAAATAACTTGCAAACATCCAGTTCGTGCTGTTGGGTCATTGTGTGATATTTGACTCTGGAATCCAGAGAGTTTTATCATTTATCCCATTGGTTTAGGCAATGTGGCAAAGGAGCTGCTGCTTTGGGAGCCCATTTATTAATAAATGTTTGCATTTTTAAATCAAAAGGCTTTATAGGATCGTTTTGGCTGATGCCAACCCACCAATATGGCAGAGGGGAGGCTTTCAGCACTGAGCTGTTCTTAGAGGGCAAAAATATCTCCCCTTACCAAGCAGACCCTGGCACTTCTTCCTTCTCAGAGCCCTCTACAGCTCCACATCCCAGTTCTCTGCTTTCCTTAAACCCGTAATCCAAAGGTTTGAGGGCATCTGGGCAGTACTTCAGATTTCCTCACAAGGTAGGTGAGAAAAACGAGGATTTGGATGGATTCATATTCACCAAAGGGCTCCAGATTCACTGGGCAGGTTAAAATCACTGTCCTGGAGTGGATCACCCACAGTTCAGACCTCCCTTGAAGGCCAGGTTCTCCAAACCTTCCTTAATTCTGTTATCGTGATCCATTTTGGATTCAGATCTCCATAGTTTTCTCAAAGTGTGGTGCCCACAAGCCACCACAGCTGGTGGGTAAGGGAGAAAAAATAACTTTATGTGCATCACATCTGTTTATTTCTCTAGGGTGAGCTTTATTTTCTTGGACTCTGCTGGTCTTTACCGAAGGGACTCCTGTGAAACAACTGCTGAAGGGCTCTGTGATTGTATCCCTCTAATCCAGCTCCCTCTGGGACTCAAATGGGAGCAGAAGTGAGTCCTTATGAAGCACTACAGGCTGGAAAAGTTCATTCCCATTTTAGAGATTTCTAATCCCAGAGAGTCCTTAGATGGAAGGTTTTCCACAGGCTGTGGAGGACTTGAAATCAAGATGGGAATGGGGCATTTTGCTGGAAGCAGAGGGACAAATGTCAGTGCCAGGGGGATTACAGAGCTGAAAAATATTTTCTTCACGGTGGATTTTGGAGACAAACAAGGGAAAAGCCCCGGGAACCCTTGTGCACCAACAAACTCAGTGGCTGCAGCTCACTGAGAGTGAATTTTGCTGGTGAAGAGGCAGAACTTTGTTGTCAGAGCTGTGTGAGCCCAATCCAACTCGCTGCCATTTGGGTGGATCACTGAGGCCAGGTCAAGCCAGGATACAGGGAGATGAGAAAGGGAAAAAAGCACACAGCTGACATGAAGGATGAGGACAAGCCCTAGAAATTCATGTGGCAGAAGATTAAACTGTCCCCAGAGCTTTGGAAGCACCGTGGGACACAACATCTGGCCACCAGCTGCTGCTCCAGAAGAGCCAACCATCTCTGTGCTGCATCCAGCAGCCCCGCTCAGGTGTCCCAGGTATGGATATCCCAGCAGGAACGAACACATGGGTGCATTCTGGTTGGATTGGGAGTCCCAGGAAGAGTTGAAATAAACCCAACCCAGCCCAGAAGGGAGGTGGGGTACTGAACACAGGAGAGCTGCTCTGGAACACGAGCAGAGGGTTTCCAGGCAGGCTCAGGAGCAGCAGCAGTGGCTCTGAGCCAGCTCCCATCAGCAGCACACAATTTGTCTCCCAGTGCAGTTGTGCCTCCCCAGGCCCTTAAATAGCTCAGCCGTGGCGGGCATCCATCAGCAGCCCAGCCCAGAGCATTCCCAGAGGGGGGAACCGCCGGGGCTCTGCACCCTGCCAGACCTTTGGGGAGATAAATGACTCCTCCCCCGGGGGAAAGGCAGGAGAGTGATGGGCTGAGCGGGGGCTCGGGGTGAAGCAGGAGCCACAGGTGACACTGTCCCTGTGAGAATCGATGGCCCCGCTGGAGCCAGAGCAGCACTGGGGATGTTTTGTCTCCCGTGCTGAAGTCACATTTTAGCAAAACAACTTCTTCATGTAAGAGTAAATATTTTCTATATCACAAAACCTGCAGCTTTCCAAACCTCAAAAAATATCTGGGTTGGGCTTTATTCTTCTTTAGTCTAGAAATCTTTTAGGATTTTTTTTTTCTAAATACGTGGGGAGGTGATGGCAGTAAAAACTGTGTTATAATAGGGAATATTTAATGCAGAAGTATCCTACAGTATCCGAGGGAAATTCCTTTTCTCACCCTGGACCTTAAAATGAAGGTACTGAGTGACCTGGTACATGTGGCTGGTGCTGAGCCCCTCTGCCAAGTGGTTGAGAAGTCCCCACAGATATCAAAAAACCCCAGCTCTGCACATAATAATATCAGGAAAATCCCAATTTGTATATTCCTACTGTGTAGGAGCAATCCTTATGGGGGATTCCCTCAAGGAATTTAAAAAAGAAA
This sequence comes from Corvus kubaryi, assembly GCF_017639235.1. Lineage (NCBI taxonomy): Eukaryota > Metazoa > Chordata > Aves > Passeriformes > Corvidae > Corvus > Corvus kubaryi. Next base: position 1,513,049 of record NW_024581093.1, on the reverse strand, counting down.
CTTAAGTCTGTACAGTCACTCGACATGAATCCTAGAAAACATCCAGGAAGAGCAAATGTTCAAAAAAAATATCAACTGACGTAGTCAGAGGTTTTGGGACTTTAAACTGAACATATTTTCTTTATCTATGCCCTAAACAACAACAGCAGCTAATAATTTAACCAAGGTCATCCTGCCAAAACTTGTATGCTTTTCATCTCATAAATTAAATTAATCAAAATGCTCGTTCTCAGACCTTAATGAGTAGCCCAAAAAGTATCAATTTGAAGGTGGAAATAAAAGAGAAAAAAAGAAAATGCAGCAGAAATACTTATAAATAATCACCCATCTGAATAATTTCAGTGTTCCGAGGTTTGTATGTTTATTCAGATTTGATCATTAATTATCTAGATATTCAAAACGATGGATAAATAGCCAGATAATGTTGATTATCCTCGAGTAGATCTGGAGAAACTCAAATGGGCTGAGTGAAGTTTCCTTGGATTTACATCCCAATTGCTAACAAGCTTGCAGGGTGTTCTCTTTTTCTCCCTGGTTTGGCCAGGCTGTTAAAAACCTCAGAAAATTTGTATTTACATGGAAAGGAAAATGCTGGCTGGGCAGGTGTTCTATGTGCTTTAAGTCAGATGAGTGCCAGCACAAGGAGCTTCTGCAGAAGTGTGGACATGGACACATCCTAAGGGGAAATGGCCTCACGTTGCACCACGGGAGGTTGAGGTTGGATTCACCATCCCTGGAGATGTGCAAGGAATGACTGGACGTGGCACTCAGAGCCGTGGTTTGGTTGGCAAGGAGGGGATCAGTCAAAGGTTGGACTTGATGATCTTGGAGATCGTTTCCAACCTGAATGATTCCATCATTCCATGATATCCAGGGGATATCAAGGTGAGCTACCAATGCCAGTGTCCAGCCATGAGCGAGAGTGGGTGAAGCTCATGCTCTGCAAACACATCCTCAGAGCTTGCTGTGGAGCAGAATCCACTGGGACAACATTTGCAGAAAGGGTTTGAATCCCCTCTCCCAGCAGGATTTGCTCTCCATGAGCTCTGGGTTGAATCCCCTCTCCCACCAGGATTTGCTCTCTGTGAGCTCTGGGTTGAATCCCCTCTCCCAGCAGGATTTGGTCTCTGTGAGCTCCAAACTCCTGGACAGTCACACACCTCAGGATGATGTTTTAACACATTAACACAATTTCCAGCACTAGCTTCCACCAGACTGTGTTGGATCAATGCATCCTAGGATATGGAATATCCTGACTTGGAAGGGAGCCACATGGATCACTGAATCCAACATGGATCATCCAGCCCAAACCTAGTTAAGGACAGTTGACTAACAGGATACCAAACTACACAAAGCTTTCTTTCAGCCTGAAAGGGAAAAAGAAATATGATTATCTTTCTCCCTTTTGAAATTTTTTTTAGCAATTATTCCTTGTTTCCAAATTCCCATCTATTTCCTGGTTCCAGCGCAGACGTGCCATGGGAAAGGCAGTTCTCACGGCGTTTGCACAAACAGGAAGCATGCGAATTTTCAAAAGAGACCCTATTTTTATGAGAGCTCCCGCTGAGTTTTGCTGACTCAAGAGACCTTGGCCTGAATTTAAACAAGCAGCTTTGGAGGAACCAAATCAATCCTTGCATCTCCAGACTCCTTATCTGCCATTCATCTTCCAAAACAGAGCCAAGGGCCCAACTCAAAACCCTCTGCCCACAGCTTGGACTCACTTAGAGCCTGGTACAGATCTGGTAGGACAGGGAGGCTCTAGGACTTGGAGCAGTTATGAAGAATCCCATTTTACTGCTGCCAAATATTTAGGGAATCCCTATTTCTTTCCACTCCTGGGAAGGGGATCTGGCCAGATGTCACGCTGAGCTGTCAGAAAGCATCACCTTCCTCTCTCCTGATGCTGCCCAGATCCCGGGATGTCAAGAGCCATCAGTCCTGAAGGGGATGTTTATTTCTGTTGATGCTGAGGTGGGGATTTGCATCCTCTTGGCATCCTCTTGGAGCAGCACCATTCCCTCCAAGCCCTCTGGGTTGGCTCAGCCTTTCCCAGGGATGGATTTTGATGCTCTCCCTCCTGGCAGGTGCCATTCACACCCATGGAAATGAGCCTGATCCCACCAAAACCTGTCCAAGCCTCATTTTGGGGCCTGAAGATGGTGATTTTTATTCCCAGATGGAAATTGAGGCTTTCAGGCAGGCTGGAAGGGGCGGCTGCTCTGGGAAACAACAGGCTTTTTGAAGAATAAGGTGAAAGGACCTTTTCTGTGGTTGAAATTCTTGATGCTAATTTTAACAAGTCTTCAACCCCTTGAAAATTGCCACTCTGAAAAAATAAACAGGGCCCATATTCAGCCACTGAACTGGCACCCAGGCTTTGCTGGGCCACCACTGGGAATGCCTAACAGTAGCCAGCCTTATTCCTGCCTGCAGAAACGACAGGAGAGAGAGGGAGAAAGGGAGAAAGAAAGGGAGAGAGGGCTACTCCGGACTAATTGGCCCGTGGTTGGATGGGGCTGCTGACTTTGGGCTGGTTTTAAGTTACATGTGAGCAAGTGAAATGGAATATAAATAATAGCAGGGGGAGAGCTCCAGTGGAAAAGCCAGCCAGTGTCTGCCTGCTCTGGTATTCATCAAGTCCTGCTGTGGTTTGTGTCACTCGAGGCAGAGAGCTGCCCTTAGAGAGAGCCCACCAGTGCTCCAGGGATCTGCTGGGGAGGGATCTGCCACCCCCGGGTTGGGAAGAGCCCCAAACAAGGGAGTTGCTTGATTTGGAAGCTCTCAGTGAGCTGCTGTCTATCGAGCTCTAGATCCTGCCCTGGCAGAGCCCAGCACTGCTGTCAGTCCCGGGGCTGAAATGGCCGATGGATGCAGTTTGGGATTTGTGTTGGGAAGGGGTGGCTTTGCTTCCAACATTCCTTTCAGAAAGGCTGCAGCAGACCCAGAAAAAGAGATCTTCACATGCTCTGCTTTTCCCAGAAATCCTCAAGAACAGAACAGTTTTAATTCTGATGTCAAGCCCTGCTACACCTGCTACAGGTGCAGGCAACACCTCAGCTGACAGGGATTTATGTAGTCCCACAGATCAGCTCCCTTTAATAACAGTTCTTTCCCATCATTTCAGCCTATGTCTTCTGTTTTGCCACCCACGATTCAGTTTTTTCTTTTCTTTTTCCATTTTTTTTCAATAATTTCAATTTTCAGGCACAGGCAACCTGCAGTAAGTATTTGGAAAAGAAAAATTTTATCATTCCTCCTACACAAATATGGCCCTTGGAGGGGTCCCCCACATCCTACATTTCATACGTAACCACAGTTCCATCTCCTGTTTCCTCCTTGGCTTTGTTGTTAAGGTTTTTTCCCCTGTAATCTTCTTTGTTTGGTTTGCTGGGTTTTTTCCCCTCTCTGCTACATTTCCTCTTCATTCCTCCATCACTTCCTGCCTGTATTCTCCCTTCCATCCTTCTCATTATCTCTGCTGACAGGAGAGTTCCCCCCATCTCTGACAAGTCACACTTTGGAACCCGGAAGATAAATGGAGCTGGGCTGGTTTGTTTGTCATTACGCAGAAGAGATGCTGAAATCCCTTTATTTATTCACTTACACATATTTATAGCTGGGATCCCTGAAAAAATCTGCTTTACTGGTTATCTCCATGGGTGTATCAAGTTCTCCTGTTCCAGGACTTTCTAAGGCTTCAAGGGAATCAGGAATTCAGAAAACTCTGGAGTTATTTTCTTGGCAAATCTGAAGCATAAATATGAACCCAGCAAAGGATTTGGAGAGGAAACACCCCAAAACCAGGGCAGTCCTTTGAGCAATCATGATTTTTCCCCATCATTGTTCCCCACCTGCCTGTTCCTCCACCTCCTTGTTTTCTGGCTTTAGTGCTGGGAGAACATTAAACCTCACTCTGAATAAAATCCTAAAGGGCAAATCAAAGGAAAAAAACCCTTTACCACAGAGGATGACTGCAAACACAATTTGTTTTAAGGTTTTATTAACAGGGAATGTGGCTTTTTTGTTAGAAACACTTCAATCATTCAACAATGGCCATGGCACCAGGAGGAGACAAAAAGAAATCTTTATGGAATTGTTGAGACAATAGTTATTTGTCATAAATAAACTCTGAGCCTGGCTGGTCCCGAGCCAAACATTGGAAGTTTGTCCTGGCAGACGTGGTGTTACATCACAAACAGGATTATGTCATGTTGGAAGCTGCCAGCCTGGAAGTCTGAGACAGCATCTTGGAGTCCTGGGAAGCGGGGGACAACTGGCCCTGTCACCATCAATGACCCAGAGCATTCCCAGTGCTGAGAGGTGGTGCCAGCCTGCAGGTGATGGGTGGAAAATCGAGGGAAGAACAGAGCAGGTGGAATCCTGGAAGAGCACAGCTCCAAGCGTGATTACAGCACCAGAATCAATTGGGAAGATGTCTGAGCTCCTGATGTGAGATATGAGATCTCCAAGTGGAGAAATCACCAAGGTTCACCAGGGAAAGGGGAGCAAATGCAGTGGTGTGACAGGTGAATATGACAGGGGGGTGAGGCACGGGCTGCCCAGAGAAGCTGTGGCTGCCCCTGGATCCCTGGCAGTGTCCAAGGCCAGGTTGGACAGGGCTTGGAGCAGCCTGGAATAGTGGAAGGTGTCCCTGCCCATGGCAGGGGGTTGGAACTGAATGAGATTTAAGGTCCCCTCCAACCCAAACCATTCTGTGATTCCATGAAATTATGAATTTTTACTCTTTTTTCCCATTTCCTTCACTGCTGCTGTGTGTTGGATCATGGAAACCTGCAAAGTTCTCCGGGCTGGACGATGCTCCGTGTCTTGACCTTGAGTCCAGCAAAGCAGCTGAGGAAACCTCAACCTGACTTCAAACCTTTGCCTTTTTTTAACACAAAATCACAAAATCCTTAAGGCTATAAAAGCCCTCTCAGGTCATCCAGTCCAACCCTTAACTCAGCACTACCAAGGCCACCACTAACCCATGTCCCCAAGTGCCACATCCACATGGCTTTTAAATCCCTCCACCACTGCCCTGGGCAGCTGTGCCAAGATGCGAGTTCTTACTGTGAGCCATAATGTTTCAGAAACCCCTGTGGATCAGCCCAGGAAAAGAGATGGATCAGTGCTGGAAAATGCCCACAGGACAGGCTGGATTTCAGAGAAAAAGCCCAAATGACCACACAGGTCAGTGTTTCCACACGTGGGCGCATTTCTGTGTGTGAGCAGGCCTGTGCTGAGAGCACACTCCAGTGCACCTAAACCTCACATCTAAAAAGCCCAGGCTACAAAAAAGATAAAAAGAAAAAGAGGGGGAAAAGAATAAAAAGAAATATTTGGGCAACTGGAAGGAATTATTCTCTCTACCGTAGCCTGGGCTCTATCCATAAATCATCCATAATTTTTTAGATGTCTAGGACAATGTTACCATTTGATGAAATAAAATACCGAACCTCTGTGACATCAGCTTTTATCTAAGGAGTCCTGCACACTTGGTCATGTTCCTGAGCCACATTTGTTCTGCAGATATTTAGACCAAACCTGACATTTTATAGACTTCCTCCTGCTCGTGCATGTGTTGGAGACAGTTGTTTGGATTAGCACGATCAAAAAATTTAACACAGCCTTTCAAGATGCCATTTTCATCTGGATTTGCACAACACAGAAGAAAGCACGATGCCAAAAATATGTTTTTTGGAAAACACATCCACTTTGTTGTGACTGTTTGTAGCTGGTGAAATCCTGGGATGCCCTGATTGCCATGACCTGTGTGCTTTCATACAAGGCTGAGATATAAAAGCTCTGTATACAAATGAAAACCGTTAACTTTCATACCACATGTGTTGTACTTATGCCAGTGGGAAATGACAGAGAATGTACAAGGTCATGGTTTACTAAAAATATAAAAGTTTAACATGTGGTGTTAATAGAACACACAACAGGGGTCACTGGTACAATGGAAAATAATTCATTTCCAATGTCAGGCCAAGTAATTCACTAGGAAAGAACATTTGAAAATGTGTTACTTATATCTTTCTCTTTCTGTTCTTGAGGAGGAGTTTCAGAGGGAAAAAAAAGGCAAAATTAATGCTAATACCGATGCATAAATAATAACCATGATTCAGAGTTCAAGTGTGTAGGATAAACCCTGCCCATTAGCCCTACAGGAGCTGGCAAACCTCTTTTCCCTCCCTCCCTCCCTCCCTCATGTTTGACTGGAATGAGCCCTAAACCCCACCAGGATGGTTTTAAACCTTGATCAATATCTCAACAGATATTGGGGTGCCTCAGCCCCAAACCAGGTGCCACAAAACTCCTGCCCAAACTCTGCCTAATCCAAGCAAAGCATCAAGCACAGGAGTGGCTGCCTGGGGAGGTGGTGGGGTCACCATCCCTGAAAGAGTTGAAGAAACCACAGGATGTGGCTCTGGATGTGCTCTGGTCCAGCTGACAAGGTGGTGATCAGTCAAAGGTTGGAGTTGATGATGTCAGAGCTCTTTTCCAACCTCAGTGATTCCACGATTCTGTCAGCCCAGCAGGAGTCTGTGTGCCCAGCATTACGTGCCACGAGTGCAGGGATTTGTCTGCACGAACCCAGCACTGAAACCCCACCAGAAATCCCAAAGCTGGTGTCACCCTCCACATCTCAGCTCATCTGGTGGCCCTGCCCTAAACAGTGAGCCAGGCTGAGCCTTGCACAAGCCGGAGCCACAGGGCACAGTTGCAGTGTCCCCTCTGTGACATCCATTCCGAACCCCCCTCTGACAGGGGCTGCCACCCCTTCTGCCCACATGTCCTGGCACCACCTGCACCTCTCGAGGTGCCCCCTGTCCCATCACCTGCACAAGACCCAGCGCTTATCCCAGGGACTCCACACCACTCAGGCATCTCCAGTTATGTGGAGGAAAAAGATAATTAGAAACAGAGGTGACAGAGTTGCTTGCTCCAAGCGATAGATAAATCTGTGGGACTGAGTCGTGTTGGGCACCACAGCTGGCGCTGCTGCACGATGCTGGCTCCAAGGAATGCATCTCTGGAGTCACCCAGCTATTGCATTAATGCTCAGAGAGCTGATGCAGCCCCAGGCTGGCCAGAAGCATCCCAAAAAACCTGTCCCTCAGCTGCAGTCATGCCCTTACCTGCCTGTGCCAATGTGCCACCCACTGCTTGCCAGCAGCTTTTGCCTGAGGAAAAGGTGAAACGGTTTTGAGCAGCTGAAATGGTTTTTCTTCCCTACCTTGCCAAAAGTTCTTTGATTTCTGCGTTGGCTCAGTGAATTTCCGGGCCATGCATGTTGCTGTCTGGACAGTCAAACTGATGGAAAACATGTTGGAGCTGGCTGTCCTTCCTTCCTGTCTCCTGGTGTTTCTGCTGCCACCTCCAGTGTTAGCTCCACAGAGCTGCCTGGCACCAGTGCTGCCAGAGATGTTTGATGCTTTTCAAGCAAAAATGGTCATGGTCAAGCTAGAAAAGCTGCTGGAAACCTTCTATCAGCTGGACCACAGAGACCTATCTGTGGTGTTTCTTTGTAGGGCTCAGCTTAAGCCACGGCCAAAGTTTTTAGGTCAAATCTTGAAACTGTTTGTCTTCCCCTGGGAGTCCCGGGAAGGATTGTGAGCGAGGCTGCAGCCTGATTTGTGCCCATCTACATCACCCTCAGTGTCACTGAAGTTTATAGGATTCTTCCAGTCTGACTCAGTCAAAGGATCATTAAAATAATACAGTGAGAAACAGTCTCAAACCCACGGAGGGGCAATTAAACCGAGCAGACAGATGGAAAGATGGATCAGAGGGAAATGTGTGCTGGGCATTGAAAAATACAGCGTGGGGGCTGTGCATGGCTATTCCCAAAAACAACTTTATGACACCTCCCGACTGGAAAAAGCTTCTTTATAAATTGTTGTCTTATTTCCTGCAGCCCTTTGGATGCACTAAACCAGCATCGCTGATGGCATCGGATAAGGATATTCCTTTCCCCCCCCCAAAGCTTTGAGTGGCAAATGCCAGGGTGGAATTAATCTTTGCTATCCAAACGTGTGTTCAACACATCCTGCTTGCTGTGATTAACAACCTGACATAAAAAATGTTACAGGGCATAGAACACTCATAATAAATTCCTAAGAGATGATATTAGCTGGCTGTTGGAGAGGCAGCCGTGTTACGACACACAGAGCTCGGTCTAAAGGATGATATTTAGGGAGATTTCATTGCAATACTGAGGATGATATGGTATAATGTGCTTTTTTTTAATTAACACTCTAGCTTTCTGACGTTGTCCAAGAATTTGAAATGAGTTTTTAAAAGATACTGTGTGTGATATGTAACAGGATTTTTTGTGGGGTTAAGGGTGGTGGAGAAACCTGCTGAAGTGAGGGGAGTCATCCCACTGCTGGAAACTTCAATGCATCTCTAGCAGAACTGAAGAAAAAGAAAAGTAAATTATTGTAGCGCTTGGAAAAAGTGAAATTTCTCATCTTGCAAGCTTCTCTCATGGTCTTGAAGTGCCCTGAGTTAGGTTAAACCCTTTTCTTGGCAGCACAGCCTGCCCTGCTTGCAGTGTCCACAGGTGAGCATGACTCAGCAGGTGGCTGGTGCCACTTTAACCCTCTGCATGACTGCCTGCAACCTGCTAAACCCACCCAGGTGTCCCACAAAACACATTCCAAAGGGAGAAGTTCCCTTCTTTTGTATCTCTGTGCACATTTACAATGGTTTCTCATCTCCCAAGGAAAAGCAAATCTTGTTTTCCTTAGTATCCATTGATGATGCTTCAGATTATAAAGAAAGGAACCCGTTTCTTTTAAAATAAAGCATTAAACAACTCTTGCAGATATGCTCCTGTGCATGCTCAGATACCCTGGCAACCATCATGGGGACATTTTTAGAAAATTTCTTAATTCTCTGGCCCAGGGTTTTGTTATGACATGTAACTAAGACAAGGGAGAGATGCGGTTTCTCCAGCCCTGCCAAACCCTCTGATTACCACTGTTTGCTCTGTTCATTTAAAAAAGTAGCAACAATTTCAAGAAGTTGCCCATAGGATCAAATGCAAGTGATAGTTGTATCCTCTGCTGGCACAGGCTCTGGGTAAGGAATATGTGTGGGGGTGTGGGGAGGGAGGGGAGGGAAGGAGAAGATGCACAAGACACTGAACTGACAGAATTCCTTTTGCAATTCTCCCTCTCTGCTGCTCTACTCTTCTTCTGTCACTAATCACAGTTAAATAAATTGTTTCATATATGCCATCTAAATAATTTGGGCTATGTCCCTTCTATTGCACCATATCCATCAGGATGTCCCTATAAATCAGGGAATGTAAGCAAGGTGAAACATGTCCAAAAAACAAAATCCAAAAGCTGACCAGTCAGGTGAGTATCAGCACTTTTAGGAACTATCCTGGTGCTTAATTAATTTCCATACAGCTGCAGGCAGATATATTTCACAATAAATCACTTTTAGCATCCATTTAAGGGGAAAACTAAGGCGAGATGGTTGGGATCCTCATGGGAATGAGGGTTTGCAGGGCTGGGATTCAGGGTCAGTGGGAAACTTTTAACAGAGAGCCAGAAAATACTCAGGAAGAGCTGAGCTCCTAGGCTGTTTGGTGAAATTTGGACTTCATGATCTTGGAGATATTTTCCAACATTAATCATTTTATGATTCTGTGCTACCTGAATCAGCAACGCAGCCCAGGACAAGGACATTTAGGGGAAAGCAGGTGGCACTGAGGACTCAGCACCCAGGGCTGACAGGATATCTCTTTGCCCATGGAAAGCCCTTAAAATGCAGCAGGGTCAAACTGAGCTCCTCAGTGTGACCACAGAATCATTTAGGTTGGAAAAGAACTCCAAGATCATCAAGTCCAACCTTTGGCTGAGCACCAGTTTGTCAATTAGACCAGAGCACTGAGTGCCATGTCCAGTCCCTGACAACATTTAATTGGGGTCAGGGTTATAATCAAGGCTGAAAAGAGGCTTTCTTATATCTTAGATGGACTTATGTCCATCTAATATCCCCTAAAAATCCTGTATTTAATCAGGAAAAACCTGCAGAAGAAAAGAGTGGCACAAACTCAGTGACACCCCCCAGAAATAAATCACACCCAGGCCTGAATGTGGCAAAAACTGGTGAAATAAACAACATCAAATTAACAAACTGCATGTGATCAGGAAGAAAGAGTGTGTAAAACCCAGCTCCAAGGCAGCACTGGTACAGGTTAAAGCCCAGTTTACTTTCCCACAGGAGTGTTCCCTGTTTGGTCAGACGGATCTGTCTGGCTGATCTATATTTAACTAGTCTAGAAACAAAGCCAGATCACCAGGTTAGGGTTAGTGCTCAGGGTGCTGTGTGCCTGTGTCAGGCAGGGTGTCCTGGTTACACAATGAAATGCTTTCCTCTTGGAGTAATTAGGAGAGACATGCTGAGATTTACAGAGCCCTAATCGTGGCAGACATTCCCAGCTCCCTATTGAGGGACTCAGCCTGTGCTTCTTGCCAGGTTCCCATTTCCACCACATTTTTGCAGTTGCAAAATTAGATTAAGAAAGGAGACGAAGGCAAAGGCTTCTCGCTGGCTGCTGGCATTTTGATGTCCTTGCTTCCACGGACTTTGTTTATGTGTTACTCCACTTTAAACAAACTCTCTCTTTGTCTTTTCCTTGACAAGAGCCGTCTAGATGGAAATACAGATCAAGGCAGCCCAGCCCTCTCTGAGTGCTGTCGAACCTCTCTGAGAAAGGATGGAACAACCTCGACTACTTTTATCCCATTAGTACATGTGAAAAAGCCCAAAACTGGCCCTGACACAAATGAACTTGGGCAAAGCAGAGCTGGCTGCTCGTAGCCAACGTGGCAGCAGCGCAAAAGCCTCGGAAGATGTGAAGATTTCGGTCTCTGACTCACAGACGGAGCAGATTAAACTCAGGTTTCCCACAGCTTCCTGCCCTGGCCCAGTTGAAAGCCTCCCTCCTCCACAGCATGGACACTTCAGCCCTTCAGCAAAGCCATTTCCACGGCACCTGCCCCTCAAGGATTTCTTGTTCTTGCCCCATTTTTCACATGGGGGAAAATTGAGGTGCGGAGAGAATTTGCTCAAAATTTTTAGGACTGGCTGGTCAGAGCTGTGTTTCTACATCATCATAAAGACATCTATTAAAAACCTGCACAGGCAACTCATGGAAGTGTCTCAGAGTTAGAAATCAGGTTTTAAGGATTGGCTTTTCCAATGTTTTCCTCCCGTGACTCCCTCTCATGCTACAGTAGAGTGGACATCAGACTACATGTGAGTGTCAATGGGAATAAATCATTATTAGCTGGATAAAAGAGTTTCCTCTCCACTTTCTTAGCCCAGGTGAACAGGAGCTGATGAGAAATCCATGTACAGCATCACTCCATTCCATCAGGTAGATCTGGGACCATGACCAGCACTCACATCTAGATTCAGCTTTCACAGCTGAAGATCTCTTGGACTGTCAATGACAGCCCCACTTCACAGCCATGAGCATCCATGTGAGTTAAAATCCATGGTGGTCAGCATTAATAGGGCTCCACAGTTCCATGGGAGCCCCGGGACAGCAGGGACAGGGTAAACTCAGTCCTCAGGAGGATTTTCCCTTCGCAGGTTGCTTTCAAAAACCCCTGGTGCAGTGGATTTGCCTCCTTATCAGCATTTAGCATCTGCCAAGTTATTGAAATGTGATTTAATTTCTCATCTATGTGAGCTGGACATTTGTGTTCTGCTTCAGTGCTGAAAAGTTCGGGATAAGCCAAGAGGTTCCTGGAACACAACAGTTAATGAGGAAAAGTTGTCTTGGCAGGAGAAACGGTCTCTGAGGCTGGTTCGAATATATTAAAGGTGAAATGTTTTGCAGTGGGGAGGATGCTCTTTCCAGCCCAAGCTTTTGAGATTCAGTTTCCTGATTTGCATTCTTTCAAAAGCACAGATAAAAGCTTGGAGTAATTTCTGCTTCCTTTGTTGTTTGGAAAAGTCCAGGGGCTAGCAATGGAGATGCTGAGGGATGTACTTGGCACATACAAAACAAAAAAAAAAATTGAGGGGAAAGAAAAACCAAAACAGTAAGAAATGAAGAGTTTGGGTGTGTGCTACCAGGAGTTACTGCTCCTCTGGTTTGAAGGTTGGTGACTTCACCACCATGAACAAGCTCTCCTGTCCTGCAGCTCTCTAATGGCATCAGCTGCAAGGTTTCATGAGGGAACCATGGAGTTACTCTGCTCAGATCGATGGATAGCAGTGGGAGAAGGAGCCCTGTGAGCTCCTTCTCATCTTGGATATCTCTGGACACCTCCCTTGCTGCATTTTACCCTTTCACATGGGGCTGGTGCAGAGGGGAGCAGCCTTGACAAGTGGGACATCTTGCTGTCTTCATAAAGGAGCTTTCCCAGTGGCTCAGCCAGCAATGGAAGAAAAGCATCCCTTTAAAGCATCAGCATTCACCTTGCGGTGTGAGGGTCCCTCCTGCCTGTTTTCACACATCCCGGGGGGAATACGAGGGCTCATAATCAAGCTTTCAACCTCCCTGTTTGGCTCCTGCTCTCGGAGCAGCCGCTGCTGCCTCCTGCCTTTGAAGTGGATCTGAGCTGCGGTGGCTCTGAGATGACACTGAAGTCACACCTCTCCTGCATTCTTATCTCTGTCAGTGGTCTTTGAATCTCTGACACGCTGGCAGCCCGATGGCCCTTCTGGTGAGCGGGCTGTCCCCTGCGTGACCTTTGGGTTTCTGAAGGAGACACCTGAAACCCCAAATGGAAGGGATCAGAGGAAGAGGGAATCCCACCTCTTCTTCATCAGCTGCCAAAGAGCCGTCTCCCCTTCCACAGGAAACAGCATCTGTCTTATCTCTTTATTTGTCTCCCTTTTCAAAACTTTTCTTTTAGACATGGGACCTTTTGAAATTGCATCTTGGTTTTCCTTCTTTCCAATCCACTTTCCTGCAAATAAATATCATTGTGGAAGGGAGGGTTGAAGAGGGAAGGAGGTTGTGCTGCTGTTGTGCAGAATAAAGATGAAGTCCCAGAAAATGTCTGAGTTTTTGGTCAGCTGCAAGAGCACAGGACACAAACCAAGTAACAGTGCTACAGCAGAAAGCAGATTTCCCTTCTTGTCTTGTAGTTCTTTTCATTTCAGCATCAATCCCACTAAAAAGGAGCAGTGGGATAATACTTTTATGTAAAGATTAAAATAAAATTCTAAAAAAAATCTTTGGACGATTTTGTAGAACATCAAAGAGCTTCTGCCTCTCCCCAGCTTCACCTGCTCTCATTTCTCATTCTCATTCCTAGCATGTAACACTGATAATAAATCTGGACTTTATGAGCTTGTGAGTTAGTTTACAGTGTTCCCCAACATGAAGGGAGCAACCCCAGAAATGGCATCAGTCCTGGGACCTCCTGCCAGAAAACTCCACTGCAGTTACTCGGGGTGGCCAGAAATGGAAGTGTTGGGTTGATGGTACCTGCAGGGTTTCAGTGCTCAGGTGCCAGGGCTGGATTTGCCGAGCAGTGATGGCAGAGGGTCCCCTGAGCAGTGCAGGGCACCATGGGGCCCCTGGATGCGTCACACAGTCCTGAGCAGCCCCACTCCAACCCGTCACTCAGGACTTTCCTTTGCTTTCTTGCCCGGGCAGCGAAACAGAGCAGCTCTCATTTCTCCTCAGAGAACCAGCTCGCTCTTGGAAACCTGCTGCCAGCACCATTCCCTCTTCCAAGCTCCCTTTCCCTCCCTCCTGTGCTACAGATCCACAGCCCCATTTGCATTTGTGCTTTTCAGCCATGTAACGAAGACCAGAAGGGCTGCTGTGATGGACAGAACCGGTCCAGCTCATGCTGGATTTTGATGAAAGGCAATTTGATTTCCACAGCCAAGTTATTTAATGAGCCTCTAAAATTACAGCCACAAATTATGCACATACAAAACTATGCATTTGTGCACTGAAGAGGCAAGATTTCCGAAACAGGAAGCCGTTGGTCTGCATTAAAAGCAAACCCCTGCCTGCATAGCTGGTTCCCCATATCAATGTGTGTAATTATTCTGGCTGCCCGGCCAGCACAGTGCATTGAATGCACAATGGCCCTGTAGGTACCTAAGTCCCCATTTGCACATTACAGATGTCTCCTGCTGTGTTTATCCATCCATTTGCTACAACTGGGCCGCACATTCTGTGTCTGGAGCAAGGGAGGACACGGCTCCCACCACGCAAGGACCCCGCGCACCGTTTGCTGATGGTGAGTAGGGGATAAAGCTGCCTTAACCCGACTGCCTCCTCCTTCCACTCTCCAACTGCACAACCAGTTTTGTTTAAGATGTCTGAGATGCCCATAAATCTGCAAACTTTGCACCCCAAGCACTGTGAGGGTGGGGAGGCCCTGGCACAGTTTGCCAGGAGAAGCTGTGGTTGCCCCTGGATCCCTGGAAGTGTCCGAGGCCAGGTTGGAGTAACCTGGGATAGGAGAAGGTCTCTATTAGAAGAGATTTCCACTCAGGTCTGTTCTTTTGCCATGAAGTATTTCAGTGAAATATCCTTGAAACATCCTCTTCAAGTAGCGTTTTCAACATTTATGACATAAATTTATTTAATAATAGCAATGTTCCTTGCCCAGTAAAACCTGCTCTCACAGAATGATGTTGGAAGAGCTGTCAGAAAGGGTCTTCTACTAATTCCACAAAGCCCAACAAAGTCTCTACGGACAGAGGCCAAACAGATTGGATCTCTGTTCCCAAAGTGATTTTTGCTGCGGAGAAATGAGGTGCTGGAGTGACAGTCCCACGGATTTTCCAGAGCCCATGGGAAGCATGAGGAATACTGAGGAACACACAGCAGCACATATTATCCTTACACAGAGCTGTCTCCAGAACAGTTTCAGTTCAGTTTCTAGAAACTCCAGAGTTCTGAGCCACCAGTTTCTTTTTTAACCCTTGCAAACCCCTCTGTGGGCACTGTGAGCAGATGGCAAATGATCTGCCCTGTTTTGTTTTATTTTGTTTTCTCTTTGTCTCCTTCTTGAAACAAGTAAACTCTCTTTTTTTGCCAACTCCTCTCAAAAAGAGCACGGTCTCAACTTTTGCTTTTAAGGACTCACACAGCCACCATCAGTGTGCAAAACCCAGCAGCATTTAAGTGATCTCAATGCACAGTCAGCCAGGACATGAGTTTATTTTTATTTCCTTTTCGGACTAAATGCACGCCTTTGTTTTTCATCACGTATTCCCTAATCCAACCTAAGCTCCTATTTAAGCGCAGTTTTTTTATCTTGAATAAGTCCTTTGTACAAGCTGACCATTTATAGAATGTTATAGAATGAAAATTCCCCAGAATGCAGCAACAACTCCCAAAACTGGAGCTCCTGGGAGAGCCAAAGAGCTTCAGGAATAAGAAGAGTTTCCTGTGCAGCAGGAAATGCCAACATGCACCTCTCTGGGCAGAGCAGGATTGGCCGAGTGACCCGAGAAGGAGGTGACAGCAGGGCTAGAAAGGCTGAGGGTGGCATTTCCTAAACTTAGCAACACAAGAAATGCAGAGAGGGGCTCCCTCGGGATAAAGCTCAGACTTTTCAGCACAGCCATTCCCTCAGCAGTTAAAATATGGGGCTGTGAGAGCTGGCGAGGCACTGAGAGCTTAGGCAGAAAAGGAGATGCTTTCCAAGAGAGAAAAAAAAAAAGAAGGAAAAGACTGCAAGAAGGTCAGGCAGAGTATGGAAAGATTTCATCACCAGCAAACAGATTTGAGATTTCTTCCTCTTCCAGCTTTTTTCTGGATATCTGAGAATTTTGGGGGCATTCATGCTGGACAACACAGCACTGAAGTCTGCTGGTAAAGCTGGAAGGAGCTGCCAGATAAATCTTAAACACTGCAGGAGTTGAAAGCAGGCCCTTACACGAGGAGGGGACTTGAGCCAGTGCAGGGGGAAAAACATTTCCAAAGGGCCCACGGTCAGCTGAGCTCCAGCTGTGAATCCAGGACGGAGAACATGGAGCATCTTTGTGGAGATTTGAACACCCAGCTCAGGAACCAGCACTCAACTTCTGCCAAGCTGGACTCAACCACCCGCAGCTGAGCCTTGGAAAAGTGCAGCAGAGTATCTCCAAGAGAAATCTTTTCAAAAGCCCGAGCAGAGGAAGCAGCAGGGTTGGTTTCAGCAGCGTGGAGCTAATGGAAACCACCAAAGGATGCAGAGAAGTGGAAGGGACAAGTTTCCACCCTGCATGCCAGTGTTGGCCCCGGGAACGTGTAACATAATGTAAAAATAATATGCTATTAAATATAATGGACTGCTTGACCCAAATGAGTCAAAGGAAGAAAATCAAACTTAAATGTCTCTGTGGCACTAAATTAAAATGACTTTGCCATTATTAAAAAGAAGTGGGAAAGCCAAAATCCGATATCTCACCTTTTGGGGAGTTGTAAATTTATCCCAAATTCCTGCATTTCATATATAATTTAGACAGCGTTCCAGTGCGGGTAGAAAATTGCTCCATCAAAAAATGTTGGCTGGCTGCACCCAACAATTGTTGATACGAGAACCAAAATGGAATTTGGGTCAGCATCTTGGTCAGAGCAAAAAACCTGCATAAAAACACACACATCCTACCCTGCTGTAATAAATTCAGCAATAATATCCTTTCAAACATTGCTTTCCTGCCAGCAGCAGTCCATATTCAAAGCAGATTCCAAGGCTGTGCTTGAATCCTCCAGTCCTTCCATGGCTGTGCACCTGTGGGAAGGGAAAAGGACACTCTGTGAGGTTTGGAAGAGTGAGGTGTGCTCCATGTGGGGTGGTTAGGACCGCAGTGGGAGAAAAAAAAGGTAATTAAGGCACTATTAGTAAGTGCCAAATATTTGCCACTACGTAACAGGAATGGGAGAAGGTTTTATTTTGAAGGGTGTCTGAAGCCATACTGACTGTTTCTCTAAATACAGAGACCTCAGAGGTTCGAGTGCTTCAGGATATATAAAATGTGGATTTTCCTCTGGTATATTTGCTGTTTATAAGGGGTGTTTATGTGCTGAGGATGAGAAGGGGAGAAGGTTTCACTTATTTCCAGAGAACTTGCCAGCTCCCAGCAACCTTCCATTTCTTTTAGCACTGACCTGGGAAACAATTGCCTCCCACTGACAACAGCACAAGGCAGATGAGGCTCAAAATAAGCTGAGCCTAACGAGTGCAGAAAGACCCAAATTTGTGTTTAGCTCCCAGCCATGAAGGTGGGCTCCAAACCCACATTTTCAGCTGCTTTGCAGAGACAATAATTAACACCTCTGTTGCAAATTGCATCTCCTGAGCTCTTGGCAAACATGACCTGGGTTATCCCTGAAAACAGCCAAAGGTGGTTTGTGCTGGAAATATTGAGATCTTTGTTGAGCCAGATCAAGGTCATCACCTGCAGGTCACAAAAAGGTGCCATTTCTGGAAGTTCAAGTGGGGAGAAAGGACATAATCCCTACAATTCTAGCAGGAAAAAGAGAAATATCTCCACTGTCTTTCTCCTTCCCCAAGGATGTTTGCCATCTATATTTGATCCCTGTGCTGATCACCACTCCAGTTTCTTTCTGCTTTGATTTCTAATCCTGCTCTCGCTGAACTCAGGTCAGCAGCTTCCCTCTTTCATGTGTCCAAAAGGAAAAATTGCGGATGTATCTCTGAGCACGGCCTTGCCAAAGACAGTATTTTCCATGGCATCACACCTCGACCATCCAAACTTCCCCTCTGAGCATTTTTATATCACCCAGAACACAGCGATCCCAGTTCCTGCAGCCCCTGAGAGGGAAGAGACCAAGGCTCTGTCACATTTCACTTGTGTTGGGCCTTTTCTTTTTTTTTTAAAATTCCCCAGCCAAGCAGGCAAAGGGGGGGAAAAAAATGATGTGGGATTTCGGTACATAGAAAACCTCTGAAACCAACATTTTTGGAACGTCGCGATTGCAAATAAAGAAAGAGGTGATTTGAGATTTTCATATTTGCTCGCGTCTTTGAGGATGTTTTGGGCCTTTCATCCCGTTTTGAAGGCGCGTCACCTAATTACGACACTTTCATCCCTCTATTCCCTAGTTAGAACACGCCAATCCCTTTCACGGCAATTGATTATGACTTGGAGGTTTCCACATTCCAGCCAGTTCAGAGAGCCGGGATATTTGTGAATACCTGAATAAACTCCTTTAATCCAAAAACAAACTCCACCTGAAAGCGGCGGTATGAAAAGGCCATTCAGCCCGTGTTTTCCAACTTACTGCTTCATGGTTTCTTTGGATTTGACCCGACTTCCTGTACTAATGGTCTCTGAATGCATTCCCAAATGTGGTTTCTTGGTCTATAAGGTACCCAGCATTTACAGGGAAGAGGAAAAGGAGTCACACAGCAACTGCTTACACAGAAAACTCTGCCTGCAAGGGCAAAAAAACGAAGCTGAAGTTAAAAGGAAACATAAAGTGTACAAACAGCCATCCCCTCCTGTTAAAATTTTTAAAACAAATATTCCCTTGATGTCGCTGCTTTAAAAAGGTCTTGGCTCCTGGCAGACGAAAAATACTTTTAAAATTACCACTGCAATTGTCATTCCCAAGTGTGGGAATCGACACTTTGCTGATTAAGGTAGGGCCGTGTTGAAGTAATCTGGGAACAGAAGTGCAAATGTGTCAATGATCTCACGGAGAGGGGAGAGACCCCAGAGGAGATCCCTGCTCCCGATAGCCAGAGGGACAGCATGAGATTGCTGGAGTCATGGAGAGCAAAGTACCTCAGCTCCGCCAAGATCAGGCCAACAGAAGGTTAAAGTTCACAAATACACATAATCACCTACTGCAAGTAATGATTTTGGAGGCTGTGAGAGAGTTTAGAGGTGGCCTTACACATTTTCACTCTATTTATATATTTTTAAATGTATTTTTCTTATACGTTCCCACTGCCAGAAACATGACTCTGGCCTAGACGCTTTGTTCAAACTTGGTGTGTTTACATCGTTTAATTTGGGGTCAAATTCTTCCGCAGCTGGTGAAGCTGAATCCACCTAAACAAACCTTCTCAGCCTCGGGAGTTCCTACAAAACTTAAATAAAACTGCTCAAGGGGGTTCATCTTTTTTTGGATATTCCAGTTTGAAAGCTGCACGTGGGTTTTGGTGGCTAAACTTTAACGAGTTGGGCCCTGAATTACAAAAACCTGTTCATCAAAGCATTCCAGCCCCACAGGTGAGATGGGAAATCCTTCCTTTCACAGCAGGCCTGCTGTTTCCATCCAAAGCTCTTCCCAATATTAAAACCCCACTGATGATGACAGACTTGCACCCAAGAGCCCTTTTAAAAAGTTAGTTGGCGCTTTTTGTAGAACTTTTTCTTAATTATTGCGCTTCCCGCCTCGTAAAGTTTTGCTGGGAGTGTGAAAACATCAGGCCCACAGATAGGCCGTTGTGTTAGAATTCCCATTATTTGGTGGTCTGAGGCGATTTATCTGCCTGTGAACACAAGGACCTTGATTCCAGCATCCTGTGAAAGGCAGGATCTAATGAGCCGGAGGAAAGAGGTGACAGATTTTGGCTTCCTGCAGCCCATCCTCGGAGATGGAAACTCCCGGTGTTGACGGACCAGCTTGGCTGAGTGATAAGCCAGGAGGGATTTGGGCACCAGGCCAAGACTGGGGTGATTCCTCCTTCAGGAGAAGATGAATGAGTTTTGGGAGAGGGACAGAGATTCAGGACTGGTGTTATATCTGATTTTCCCCCTTGCAGTGGTGACATTCTCCTTGCTGGCGCTGGGTCTCTGTGTCACTCACTTGGTTGCCCATCCAACTCTGGATTGCTCAAGAGGTGCCAGAAGAGCCTGTTCCTTGGAAAACAGATATTCCAGCCTGGAGAATTTGGCAATTCTCCTCCACATACAATATCCTTGGTAAAGGAGATTTTTTGGAACCTCTAGCTAACTCTGCTTGCTGGTAGTGGCTGTTTGCCTACAAAATAAACAGGCCCAGAATATGCCTCATTACAGTCACACAGTGGGGTTTATTTTTCTCTGACATTTCGGGAGGTGGTGCAGAAAATGAGCCTCTCTCCAGAGTGATTCACGCCATGGCCAAAGAGGTCTCTGTGGCTGACAGTAAACCGTGTGACCTTCCCATTTCCCAGTAAGGATCCAGTGCCCGGCGCCAGCATGGGACAGCAGGGAAAGAGCGAGCGGGGAGGGAAGGCTCTTGGGTTTGGAAACATCCCTGGGTGAAATTTTAATGCAAAAAAAAAAAAAAAAAGAAATGAAGGCAAAGTTTAAAAAACACCAAAACAACTAAACCTCCTCAAACTGAAGCCAATCTTTTATTCCTTCTCTGAAATGACATCATTGCATACCCAGGGCAGCCACAAAGCATGACAGCTGTCCTGGGCCTGCCCTGGGAAGGATATATCACTTCCCTCTTGGAAATCCGGAAGGTATTGTCTGTAATCACAGCCTGCACGGGCTGGGCAGGGGGGCTGGGTTTTGAAATCTGATCCTTCTGCAGCTTTTTTGTTTTGTTCTTGGTCTTTCACACAAATTAGGCTGGAACCTAATGAGGTTGGAACCCTCTCTACAGTGGCTGTGCACATCCACAGGCATTAAGGAGGTCAGAGAGGGATGGGGTTGGAAGGGGAAGAAGCCTGGCTCATGCTGATGAGGCTGCTCTGAGGTGACGGCTGCAATGTCTCCTGGTGCCATCTCTTGCTGGTGGCATTCACTGCTGAACGTCTTCGTGCTTAACCTCATGTCTGCCAGGCTGTAACCACCTCCTCTGGTCCTGCCCTGCTTCAGGGGTGAACCAGGAGAAGCACAAAGGGTTCCGCAGAATTATGGATATGGGACAGGCCAGCAGCTCCTCACTGGATGCAAGTAGATCCATAGGGGTTGTATCTTCAGGAATCATCTTATCCCAGAATGATCCTGGGATGGTTCATATCATATTGCCTGGGTTGGAAACGACCTTAAAGATTATCTGGTTCTCACCCCCTGCCATGGGCAGGGACACCTGCCACTAGCCCAGGGTGCTCCAAGCCCCATCCAGCCTGGCCTTGGACACTTCCAGGGATCCAGGGGCAGCCACAGCTTCCCTGGGCACCCTGTGCCAGGGCCTCCTCACCCTCACAGGGAAGGATTCATCCTAATACCCAATCAAAGCCTACTCTCTGCCAGTGTGAATCCATTCCCCCTTGTCCTGTCACTCCAGCTCCTTGTAAAACATCTCTCTCCATCTTTTTTGTAGGCTCTCTTCAGACACAGGAAGGCCACAATTACAGAATCACAGAATATTCTGAGTTGAAATGGACCCACAAGGATCATCAAGTCTAACTCTTAAGAGAAATCGCTATAATTAGGTCACCCCAAAGCCTTCTCTTGTCCTTGTCTTTATGTCAGAGCAGGTCATCACAGAGAAGGGAGGAACTAAAGCCCCACAAGTAGGACTTTGGTCTGGGATTTAACACAATGCATATAATGGACAGCAGAAGTTATACAGCCCACGACTGAAAGGAGAGAAAAGAAGATTAAGGTTCTCCAGAGACTTGGTTTTGGATGATCAAACATCCTGCAAGAGCATGCAGACATCTGCCTTTCAATAGACAAGGCTGGGGTAGGAGTTTGCTCCCAAGGGAGAGAGATCAGGGCCCTGCCTCCCTCCACAAGCTGTCTGGAAAAAGATGGACAAATTCCATAGGAATCTGAAAGATGTATTATTAGGATATGTGTAGCTTATATTTCGTTCTTCCAAAAGTCTAGCTCCATTAATGAAACCCATGTTTCATTGTTTCAGGGAGTTTTAAGGCCAAGGGGACCATTAGACCATCTGCTGTGACCTGGGTAACACAGGCCAGAGAATTCCATCCACAGAGACAAATAATGTGTGTCTGATTAAGCCCAGTTAACACAGTGTTTCACCAAGACAATAGAAATGGATGCACTTTCATAATCCATATTTTTAGACAAGATCTCACAATTTACGTTCTCCCGTTGGGAATAGGAGCTCAGACTTTATTGTTCTGCTGAATGGAGATGCTGCCCACGCTGGTGGCCTGGCCATGCTCCCATCCAGGGGGAGGATGGGGACAGGAAGCCACAGGCACATCACAGGGATGTGCACCACTGGAGGTCCTGCCAGTGGGGCTGGAGCCAAATCCGTGTCTATTCCAGGGGCAGGTGGGGTCTGCCCTCAACACACCTTGAATTGCGGAATCCAATCAGTAAAATCCTCTCTCCTCCCAAAACCAGCTCACAGGAGTAGTGTGTTGACCAAGCACAAGCTGAGAACTCTTCTTCTATTTGCCATTATTATTATTATTATTATTATTATTACTATTACTATTATTTTTGTTGTTGTTGTTATTAGCAGAAACACGGTGGAAGACACTCAGACGTTCTGGCCATGAGCAGAGAAGGAAGCTTTGAAATAAAATATCTTTATTGTGGCTGCATATTTCAGCTGGCATCAGATGAAGTCTGCTGTGATGAGCACTGCACAAGGAATTGCTGGAAGGCACCAGGAACAAATGGCAGAGGAAGGCTGACTAGTGGTGAGAAACCCAAAATATCTTCGGAACCACTGGGAATTATTAAAGTTTCGAATGTGCTTCGTGGCATCCCTCTGCTCTTTCATCAGCTGTGGAAGTGATTGGCATTTTCTCTCGTTCAAATTTTGGCAATAAGCTGTGCTTTGCATCCCACAAAAGAGGATCCCATGTTCTTATTTCCTTTTCCCAAAGTACTGAGCAATAACCAGAAGCAAAAGGAGACTTTCCCAAGGCCATACAGGAAGTTTAAGGATGGGGACAGAAATCAAGACCTGAATTTCTGAGTCCATCACTACAATCGAGAAAATGATAATAAAGGATATATAACAGGGGATATACAATGCACATTCCTTAGCCCAAGTAATTTTGGACAGGGGATAGTTAGGAAGTTAGGAAGAGCTGTAGGTGGCTGTGGAAGTTTTCCAGCTAATGCCAGTGCTTGTGCAGGGCTTTAAAGTGTTTAAATGAGAGCACAAACTTTTATCACACTGCAATCACCACCACTTTGCATTTTTCTGATGAAACCCATGCAAATGGTGATGATCCTGAAAGAGAGGAATTTTTACCGTCATCTTTCACCAGGCTCTCCATTCCCAAACTGGTACACCTCATTTGAGCAGACACTTTTGGGAATGGTGTTGCTCAAGATGTCCAGAGCACAGAGTAGAAAACACTGACTCCACTGTCTTTTCTCCTTTCTTTTTTAAGACTCCCTCTTTAGTTTTTTTTTGTCTTGTGGTCCACATTACTCACAGACTGCAAATGATTCCCAAGAAAGCCACAATCAGTGGATTCTCCTGTGTCTGTACAAACAGGACCTGCCATGAGGTCACCGTTTGCAGCCCGTTTTTGGTTGGAGCCGTGAAGCTGATTCCCACACACGACCACCCCTCACGAGGGCTGGGTTGGAGAGGACCAGCAAAGCTCCCGTGGTCACCTCCCAAGGCTTGGGCAGCCAGTCTTGGTCAGTGAGTCAGGACATCTTTGACCACCCTGTGTCTGCCACGCCAGCAGGTCTAGAAGGGGATGATGCTCTTAAAGCAACATGGGGCATAAAATAATGAGCACAGGGTGAATTAGTGGCAGGCACTGGGGTGTCCCAGCAGCATCGTGGGGCTCAGCACCTCTTGTGGGGCTGAGCAGCTCAGCGTGGCACACACAGGGTGACAGAAAAGGCTCCTCAGCTGTGGGCAAAGTGCCATTGCAGCCCGGGGTTATTTGGTTTCCAGCCTGAGTTATGACCTCAGCTCTGTTCCCTGCAGCCTTAACCCAGCACTGCTCATTTAGCCCCAGCATCCCGACTGGCAGAGTCGGAAGCAAAAGCTCTCCTCGTCCTGTGTGTTCTCCTCAATGGAGCTGTGAGTCAGTCCCAGGGCTGGGAGATGGGTGGAGGAGGCAAGGAAAGGTGTCACCAGAGACAATCCTCGTTTGTGCTCCGTGCCCCTGCATACAGTGGGACTTTGTTCTCCCACAAGCCTGAACCAACACAGGCATCCCTCCTCCCCAGGCACCCCCTTTGCCAAACAGTAGGCAGAGGGAATTAGCCCTCAGCACCAGAAGCGCCAGGAAAGGTGGCAGGTTTGAGCCTGCCACCACAATAATCACATTGTAGGAGGAATTAATTCGGAGTTATCACAAAAGGTGACAGAGTTGTCTTGCTTATGAACTGCTGCTGAGCCTGTGTGTACTGATCTGTCGGGGAGAAAAGAGCCAGAAGCCTTTATTGGCTTTGCTGTGCCTAGTGAAAGTGTCTGCCCTCTTCCACGAGATAAGTTCAGCCTTGTTTATTTTCATTTTAGCTGTTCAGAAAGCGCCGTTCTGTGCCGTCCCAGACAATATCCCTGTGCCTTTAAAAAGGAAAGGAAGTGTGGTCCTGGCAAACACAACCGGAGCAATAAAATATAAATCTCTGTAATTGTTGTGGAGACAGAAAGCAAAACAAACTGTACTTAAGTACATTGTAAGAAAATGTCAGAGATTTGAGGGAATGGTCATTAGCATACAAAATCATTTATCTCCCCTGAGTAAGTGAGTTGGATGGAGACCAACCCATTTAATTTCCAGTATTTTTCCCTTTGGGATTTCTTGGAATGTCAGAACTACTATTTTTTCCTCCAGGAAAGAATATTGCCTTCAAGGCTGGTGTTCAGAGGCCACTGAAACAAGCTGAACACAGTGTCAGCTCCCCCAGTCACCCCCGCACATGTGTGTTGACAAATGCCCTGCTCTGGATGTGGATGTCCCTGTGGCCCAAGCTCCCATGCAGGCACCCCAGCTGTGGTGTTAGAGCCCATCCAACACCCATGGACTCTTCCTGGCATTGACATCCAGCTCCTGAAACATCTCCCCTTCCCGCCCATGAGGGTGTCCCCGGGTGCTCAATTTGGTGGAATGAAAATTACGGTTTGCTGGAGGTCTGCAATCCCCACGGCCACTGCGTGAAACCTTCCCAGGAACAGCAGGACCATTTTAGTGTCACCTCAAACCACCCGCTGGCCCAGCTGGTGCCTTCCATGCCGGGAAACTCGCCTGGAAAACACTGTCACAGACAGCCACATCTCTGACTCTGCGTCACCCCGCCAACCTCACATCTCCTTCCCTTCTTTCTTCAAAATCTAAATCCTGGAGGGAGAAAGCTGTTGGGAAAAACATGACAGGAAGTATCTCCATGCACCTGGTGATGGGTGAAGTGTCCTTCAGTCCCACCAGAATGGTCCCTGTCCCAGGAGATCCCAGGGACAGGGGATGGGTTGAGGCCGATGGGGAGCCCCACGCTGCTGCTCTTGGTTACACAGCTGCAGAGCCGAAGTGCATGAAGTTATTTGAGACACTTATGGAAACATTTGGGTACCCTGAACTTCTCCCTGCTGGATTCTCGTCCCAGATGGGAAGAAAATGAAGTTCAGATCTTCTGGGATTAATATAATCAGAGAATCTGAGAGGGAAAGCTCGTGAGTCGTTTTGCTCCTTTCTTTGATGAGGGGGGGTGTCTCTGAGGTTAATGAACTGCATCCCTCCCAGCAGGCAAAATGATCCCACCCGTGTTTCAGAGCAGAGCAGGCTTGGAGGTACCATTGAAAAGGCTTATTCTTTTAATTACAGAACAGGAAAATTGTGTTTCACCTCGCTAGCAAGGCTGTCGCTAGCAAGAAAGTAGTGAACAGTACCGAATGCAAATATCTGGCCTTTTTTTCTCCTTTTAATAAGGTGGCCGAAAGGTCTAAGGGGAAGCAGGGATTTTGGAAGTATGCACAAAGTCAACAGTGCAGTTAGCAATGGGATAGTAAGATTTCACAGCTCTGCTTTGATCAGGATTTCAGCAAAGTGAAGCCATAGCACAGAACGTCCTCTGAACTGAAACCAAGGCAGGCTTTGTCTTTTATCTCAAATATCAGCTCCGAAAAGCAGAATGATATGAAAATGCTGAACTCATTACATTTTACTCGCGGTTTCACAGAAGTGCTCCAGTAAGGGATACGGGTTCTTAATGAAAGTAAAACTTTCTGGGACACTCTGAGTGCTTCGCAGGGTCTCTGTGGGAGCCAAAAAAGTCAGTGTGTCCCCAAAATGTTTTACAATTTGAAGCTGCAGTCACTTATTAATTGTCCTTGGGTTTTGGAGCATAGTGGTGGTTTCACTTTCTTTTCAGAAGACACAGATTTAGCCACTAAGAAGTCCAGTAGGAAGGGAATGATTGATTTTGCTTTTCAGACTAATTACTTATTTTCTCCTTGTCACACTTTTTTAGCCTTTTTTCATTATTTTGCTTCACTGCCAAAGTCCTTACCATGTTTGTTTGAACTCACACTCAGGAAAAGAAAAACGCCCATCCATCATTTGAAGCAGATGCTGTTCCAACACCCGGAGCTTGGATTGTACCTGGAGGTTGCGTTAGGGGCTTCTCTTCAGAAAATAATTACAGATTGATTTGGTGACATCTGTGGCTTTGTCATCTTCAGTGGATTTGGATCAGGCCTGTAGTTGTATAATAAACATCAATTTTAATCCTGAACACCAAAATGCTGTCCACCACCTGCATTTCCATGGCTAAGGGGAGACAGCCCGAGTTGAAAGAACCTAAGCAGGCAAAACAAACATGATAAGAATTTTACTAATGAATTCCTACCTATTGCTGTTTTTCTAAAGCATTTTCTTCCTCTAAAAAGAATAATTATTAATAAATAGACAATTGAAGTTCAGGAATGTTCTTTGATTTCCCCTTATTCTTGTGAACATGTGATTTCAGACAACAACAACTCCCCCCAAGCATCCCCTTATCCAAATAGCTGCAGAACCACAAGTGGCACAGAGGGAAGGGACAACCCCCAACCTGTGTTATGGCACTGATCCCGATCCAAACCACTCGGATTTAATGGGAGGTCAGACAGAGCTGGAGGTCAGGACCTATTTGTGTAATTATCCCATGTCTGTTGCTCTTAGCAAAACCACAAGACCTCACCCAGGATGCTTCTGGTCCATGGGGGTGACGGAGCAAAGCGAAGAGTTGTGTGAAATTTTGGGGGTTTTAAAGCAAGTAGAGTTTTCTTAATCTTCTGTGAACTTCACGCTCACCACCACGGTGGGGTTTGTTCCAAAGTCAGCTGCAAATTATGGGTGACAAAATCAAAACCCTCCTTTGGGTTGTTCAGCCTGGCTGAGGGGAAGGGTGTGGGTGGTGGGGAGAATCAGAGCCACCTCCAGCAGCGACTCAAAGTCGGGGAAAACTCCTTGGCACAATTTGGAATCTAATCTTTGCATTTTATCAATGTCTCTGCACTTCAGTACCAGCCTAAGCAACTACCACACCCACCATGAAAAACAAGGAATAAGATGGAGGCAAAATTTTGCTGTCCCAAGGATGAGGAGCTCTTCTCCATCACAGTGAAGAAACAAGGAAAATGGTGGTGGGAGTACGTGGGATGACAATGCCAGAGACCTGGAGCAGGAGGAAATCTTCCTGCATCCTAAGCCCTCCCCTGACAGCAATGCCATCATCACCCTTGGTTTCCCAGGCAGCTGATTTGCTTTGGATTTCACCAGAGCAAATGTCCATGGAATGATGATTTCTATCTTACATCAGCACATTTTCAGGGAATGAAAGCCCTGTGCTGTTAAGTGGAGCTGTTCACACCAGAAATGACCCACATTCCTCCTGCTGAGGACTGAAATGGGTGCGCTGTGCTTATCCATCCCCAATCAGCCCGCTCAGCAAAATACCTGAAGGAGCATTTCACAAACTACATTGCTCAAATGCCCTTTGACAGCTCCGTGATTGGCCTGGCAATGGTCCTGGGCAGAAAAAGAGGTAAAAACTGTCCTCTAAATGGAGCAGTTTTCTCTGGTCTCCAGCTAGGATGCATCCCCAAGGAGAGGAACAGGAGGAGGAAGGGCAGGACAGGTTGGGGCAGCAGAAGTTTCGGAGCTGGTTTGCTCTGTGCTTGCCAGTGCTGCTCTGAGATGCAGCCCCAGGTCCTGATCTTTCCTCCCCCTGTACCATCCCTCTCACAATGTGCCCGTGTCTTTCCTAGCATGAGTTTTTCCAGCAGCTGTTAATTGACTTCAGGCCTTGCTTCTAACTCCAAACCGAAGCCTGAGGCACTCCAGGAAGGTTACTCCAGCTCGAGGGGCACAACCATCCAACCGAGGAACAAAAAACACAGAGATGTTTATTTTGGGATGCTCTGGCTGCTGGTGACTAACCCCGCTAAGCCTTTGGCCCCGGGATGCAGCTTGGCTTGGGTTTGGCTTTTTGCAAGCTGGCAGGTGACACCAGGTGACACCACTGCAATTCCCTTTCCCACTCCAGGAGTTTTTTGTGCTGAGGACACACCGCCATCCCGGGGGCTGGGTGCTGGGTCAGCAGGGAAAGCCAGAAGTTCCCAGCCCTCAGGCAGCTCCACATCCTGCCAGAGGGCCAGTTCCACACTGTGCTTTTCCAGAGGCACCTCAGGACACGAGGCTTCAGGGACACCTTTCCCTGTGCTTCTCATTTATGAGTTTCCTGCTGTATTTAAGGATTATTTCTCCTCTTCACCTCCTTGACGTAATGTAGCACCATTATCAGCTAGAATGGCATTTTACCGCGGCCACCTTTGCAAATTTTTCCCTTTTTTATTTTTTTTTTACAAATTCACTGACTACAGACCCATAAAATGGTTTTCTACTTATTCCTTCTCTTCCCACAACCTTCTTCAGTTTCTGGTTGAGGGAATAGCAGCCCACCTTCTCTATTCCCCATGAACCCACCCATTTTCACCCCTCACCACCAGGAGATCCAGTAAGTCCCAGGCTGACCCTTGAAGCTGCCCTTGTCACAGAGACTTGTTGGAGACTAGGACAACCTGAAGCCTTCACTGATATCTGTATGTGGGGAGAAACAAGGAGTTTTACTGCTTTAAAAGTGCATTCTTTGTAGGGGTGGTGAGAAGCTAAACATGGCTGCTGGAAGGATCAGGCATAAAACACTTTATCTTTTCTTTCAGAAACAGCTGGAACCTTCCACTGCGTTGGAGGAATTTTATCATAATAAATGATACATTGCTGAATTTAAACTATTTTCACTTCTTTCTTTTTAATGAGGTGAGATTTATAAGAACCTCCTCATATTCAGAGGATCCACTTCAACCCTTGTTGCCTGTACATTTTCCATGGCAGATGTTCTGGGATGACAGAGATTTTTCCTCAAGGGCTTCTCCACCATGGAAAACGTATTAATATTAATTAATTAATGCTTTCATTTCCCCACTCCATTGTACAACAATGGCACAGAAGTGCTGACTTAACAAAGCAGATGCAAAAGTTTAACAATAAATTGAAATCTTTTTTAATTTCAATAAAACCACACCCAGACTCACAGTTAAGCCATGCTCAGAGTCTTTGCTGTGTCATTGCCTACATATAGAAAATCAAGTGAATAAAAAGGTTTTTTCCCTTTGGCTTCTGTGGTCTTTGTGTCATCAGTGTGGTGGTGACAGTCGGTATTTTCCTCAGGGGCACCATGGTGGTTTGTGTTTGTTAAAGAAATTTTGTGTCAGGAGTTTTGTGTCAGGAGTTTTGCATTCAGCTTTACTGCGGAAGCCGAAACGGTGATAATTCAGATTTTATACTCTATTCTCCATCCCATTGGAGGCATGGAGAGGTGGATGGGCAAGGGAAAAACAAGCTCAGGAAAGTGCTGAGCATTTCCACGGTGTTGTGGAAATCAAATAGTGCTGGGACTGCACACATCTCTCTTCATCTCCTCCCACTAGACATATTTTTAAATATAAAATTAAAAGAAAAGCAGCCTTCCAACCATTCCTAAATATTAATATATATTAATGGAGGTGCATTTTTACCTGAGCACAGGAGAATGTGCCAGAATTTGCCAGAAACCTACTGGGCTTTTTCCCTTCGGAAAAACCCTCACCCTCAATAGACACCAGTTGGATGATGGAGCACTAAGGAATGTCATCTGGATAAATGTCAGTCAACCTGTGCATTGCTGTGCTCCTCCCTGGTGTAAATCCATGTGTTGTTCCCCATTTACAAGAGTTTAGAGGGGTTTTTATTCTCTAGTCCAGCTAACACTCAAAAATTTATTTCACTGTAATCAGTTTGGGCAGGGGAAAAATGAGGGAAAGAAAGGAAAAAGAAGAGGAGGAAAATTCTCATACAACAAAAACTCCATGACAGCAGAATCCAGATAAACATAGGATGATAAAAAAAACCCCACCTCCTTTGATTTTAGTTGGGTGCCTTGGCTTTTCTGGCTTGGCTAAATTAGCTGAGAGCGAGAGCTCCTGTGCAGTCCCATCCCCTTCCAGCCCATACAAACAGAGGAAGTGGTTTCCTGGGAACAAAACCCACATGAAAGTTTTGCTGATGGTGCTTTTCTTCCTGTCATTTCCTCCCCTCTCCACATTTCACACGTGAACCCCCCAGCAGGACAGAGCACCTGGTGCCCGGGTCGGATTTATTATCTCATCCGAACAGAGAGGGCACAGCTCAGCATCCAGGATCATCATCCCAGTCCCACCGCACAATTCAGTCTCTCCTAGAATGGCAGAGGTCGCGTCAGGTTTGTTTGGAATAGGATCCATCCATAAGTGGTGGGATAAGAGCTAAAAGGGCTTTCTCCCCTCCACCATCTCTGATCCGTGTCTTTGCCAGGGTGCCATGGTCATGAGGGCCTCGAGTCACAGGGATTTGTGTCTGCCCCTATTTAAAGTGATGCTGTTGCTGTGTTTACTTTAATTAAAGAATTAAATGGTGACTTAATCAATTTCCAAGGGGTTGGATTTAAAAACACCTTTGGAGTAACCAAACATCTGCGTCGTTCCGGGCATTTCTGGCCTCACCTGGCTGCAAGCAAAGATCACACAGGGATGGTGTTGCATTATCAACCTCCAGACCTTCCCAATTCTTGTGGAATAAAGTAAAGCACAGAATCATGGAATGGTTTGGGTTGGAAAGGACCTTAAAGCTCATCCAGTGCCACTCCCTGCCATGGGCAGAGACACCTCCCACTATCCCAGGTTGCTCCAAGCCCCATCCAACGTGGCCTTGGACACTTCCAGGGATCCAGGGGCAGCCACAGTTTCTCTGGGCATCCCGTGCCAGGGCCTCCCCACCCTCACAGGGAAGAATTTCTTCCCAATATCCCATCTACACCTTCCCTCTCTCAGTTTAAAGCCAGGTTTTTAATATTTAAGACTGAAGGATTAAAACTTAGATGCTTCCATAAGCACATTTCTCAAATCATGGCAAAGATTAAAAGACTTTAATGGGTTAAAACTCCCTTCTCCTCGGTCAAGGCTGCATCCAAAATATTGAATGGACTGTCTTGAATGTGGCAGGAACCTCATGGAGCAGAGACATGCCTGGATCTTAAATACCCTTAGTGTAGTTTACTTAAGTCCTGTTTAGGGAGCCACTGGACATTTAATGGAGCAAGGAAAATAGTCTGGTAAGACTGGGCAAAATAATCAGGGAGCTAGTAGTCAAAAATTCTATTTCCAAATCAAAGCAATAGTGTCTTTCATCATAAAAAATGAGATATTTTGTTGTTTTGTTAATTACTTTATGTTAAAATATTGCAAGTCTACATTTTGCAGAACTCTGAAGAACGATACAAGGGAAGGCTCTCTGCTGGACACCTCAAATGTTAATAAACTGCAGGTCTCCCAGTGGTTTATGTCTTGCAAATTAAGCCTTTAACATGTGTTTGAAGAGTCAAACTTCAGCTGTTTCAGTTAATTAGAAGGCTTAAAAATTGCAGCTTAATGAATTCAGTGCTTGTTTATGTTAAACTGTCAAGGAGTTAAGCAAGGAAAAAGTGTGATTTGGGGAACATCTGATTGCAGCCCATGTGGAATTCCATATGTCAGAGAAGCTGGAAAGCATTTTATTGAGCCATTGTCTAGAATGTGAATTAATTCCCTACTACTTCATAAAAGACTTCTTAGTAGGGTTGACAAAGGATTTATCATAATTATTGCTCTGGCCTGGATCATGATTATAAATGATACGTGCATGTGTTTTGTTTATAAAATTCCCAGTTTGCAATTAGAACAAGCTGCAATTTGCTCTTTCCCTCCTTCTCCTCAGCAGCTGAGCTGAAAATCTACCATTCATTTTCAAAATTAATACCTGTCAAACATTTCTTTTGGCTCCACAGGGCCAGGAAAAGTGAAAAAGAAGAAACGTTTGAAAGATTTGAGCAGAAGGGGATTGGTACCGAGCTGGTGGAGGATAAATGATGCTTCGTATTCGTTGGGACCAAAGCTGTAACCACTTTTCTGTGCGAGCTTGTTTCATTGCTGGAGAGCCAATTTAAACACCCTTAATTATGTGAAGCACCAGCAGTTTGTTTGATTTTAGTGAAATCACTTCAGAGGTTCCTGAACTTGGGTTTTCTCCAAATTGTCGCCGTGTTTGCGTGAGTTTTTTGGGGCAGGTGTGGATGCCACGTGCATTAAAAGGATGTGTTAAATTAACAGGGCTCTGTGTGCTCCTCCAGGCAGTGTTTGGATGAGTTTCCAGGAACTGAAAGAGCATCCCAGGACTGACCTGGCCAAGGTGTCTTGGGTGGGAAACATGGAGTGGTCACGCAGACATTTGAGGAGAAGGAAGGAGCATGATGTGCTGTCCTGGAGTCCTTCCGGTGGGAAATACTGAGCTCCAGTGGGAGAAAAGGCAATTTGGGAATAAATCAGGTGAATTAAGGGTGCAACAAGATGGGGGAGATGGCTCTCACACCTTGGGGTCATCACCACTACCGGAAATTTGGCATCTATACAGCCTGGAAATGAAGAGTCCCAGCCCAGGACGAGGAGTGTCCTCAGTCCCTCTCATTCCAGAGGTGTAAATCCCTTCAATCCCTAACCCTGCATGCTCCAATAATTATCTTGTCCAGGTAATTCAGCCTGGACACCTCGAGTCCTCTGCTTTTCCTCCTCTTCATCTCTATTTCCTCAGAGGTTTCTTTTACATCCCAGACTCTTGCCCAGGCTCTTCAGGATGCACAAGAGTCTGGGTGAGGAGTGGCTGATTTCAGACACTGTGGCTTTAACTTTACAACACTTCTAGTATTAAGTAAGTTTATCTCATAAATATGAAAAACTACTCAAAGAGGATATTCCAAGTCCACTGAAATACTCATTGGTAAAAGAACAGACCTGAGCGGGGTTGAAAACAAATTTTTCATAAAATTTGATTCAAAGAAACATTTTGAACACCAAAAAAATCCATTTCAGCTCAGAATTTCAAGCTCTTAAAGGTGTCCAATAATTTTAAGTGTTTCAAATCCACTTTTTACTGCTCAATACCATCTCAGAGCTTGCAAGGAGAACCACAGCCAAGCTGGGCTCCCTGAGTGCTGCAAGAATAAACAACTCTGCAGACATGGCCAAGCCTACAAGTCACTTGTGTCACGTGTGGTTTTCCATAAAATCGTGGCCCCTTTCTTTAGAAATTTGGTTTTAAATGCTGTTGCAAACACCAGTGGTACCAAGTAAGCCCCAAATCAATAGATGGCCCATTAAACGTAGCAACAGCCTATGGAAAAGTTTTTCCTCTCCCAGCAAATCAAATTCCCATTTTCCATTCACAAAATTTGTGTGTTGTGTTTTGAAGTTGACTGTGCTGGATGGTGTTCAAACATCAATACATTTTTATCACAGGTTTTGGGGTAGGCTTTTTTTTTTACATCTGAAAGTTAAAAGCCTAATGGGATCGCTGCACAGAGAGGGAATAGTTCCCAGGGAGGAAGTAATATATGATAAAAAGAAGGGTGTTTGATTTCAAAGACTTCTAACAGAAAGTTTCAGAAAGCCATGAATAGAAAACACTTACACTAATGCTGCCAGCCTACATTATGTATATCAAATAAAAATAGGGGAAAAAAGGTTCTTTTTTTAGCTCTTGGGGGAAATTAAAATAACATTCTTGTCCAGGAGAATATGCAATCGAAGCGAAGGCTTTGTTTATATTTCATACAAGGCAGGGAAAGGAGTTTTGAATTCACTGGAGCAAATCAAGATGGATGCATTTCAATGCCCGAGACTGACCACTGCAGTGATCCTTGTGCTGGCCTTTATCCTGGTGCTGGCCTTATTCCTGAGTTATTCCTGAGTGGAATCAGTCCCCATGCTGATTGCACTGATGGCCATCACCAGGGCATCAGACTAAACTCAGACATTAACTAAACCCCTGTTCATAATCTCAAATGTTTTTCATTTCTTCTCACTCCTTCGTTTTTCGTGTTTGATGTGAAGTTTTCCAGAGTGTTTTTCCTTGGTTGGGTTCCTAATTTTTTTCCCTGGAGACAGGATTGCATCCATCATCCTGAGAACATTTCGTGTCAGTTCCCTGTCCCAGTTCCATAAATACGTGTGAGTTCATAAACCTTTCAAAAGGCCAAGTTCTCTCTGAAAAGAAGAAAAATTTTTAACACATGATGAAAGTGAAAAATAAGAGAGGTTTGCATGTGCAATGTGAGGTTCTGGGAGCTTTAGGCAGCTTCTGGAACCCCTGGAAATGTAAAATGGAGCTCTCGGTGTCGTTCCTGCTGGATGGTCCAAGCAGAAACACTTGGCCCTTCTGAACATCAAACAACAATTTCATCTCTGTGGAAACATCCCACAAGGAAAATCCACTTCTGCATTCAACCAGCAGAAGTTGTGCAAACCTTGGCCCAAACTAGGGTGTGAGCTTGCAGAGAAGCTTTAAATCTCACTTATTTAACTTTTTCAAATTCATTTATTTCTCTTTTCCCTTTCTCAGTCTTGTTTCTGAGCAAGTCTGCC
Source organism: Corvus kubaryi (assembly GCF_017639235.1). NCBI lineage: Eukaryota > Metazoa > Chordata > Aves > Passeriformes > Corvidae > Corvus > Corvus kubaryi. The sequence goes on along the minus strand of NW_024581093.1, from coordinate 1,478,227 downwards.
TCAGCCAGTCCTGTGTTTGCTCCCAAGCCAAATGCCACCAGGAGGTTTTCCTCCCCCAGGACACATGGGGTGCTCAGCTGTGCCAAGTCCAGAGAAGTGGTGCAGTCACCATCCCTGGAAATGTCCAAAACCCACATGGATGTGGCCCTTGAGGACACAATTTAGTGGAAAACACGGTGGTGGTGCTGAGCTGAGGGCTGGATTTGAGGATTTTAGAGATCTTTCCCAACATTAATGATTCTACTGAGCAGCATCAGCCACCACAGGCGCAACAAGGAAGAAAGGAGGAAAGGAAAGGAAAGGTGTGGCTGCGTTCCAGAAATCAGGATTTATCCCTGGATGTGGCAGGACGATCATTTCAGTGCATCCCACATGCACATCCTACCAAAATTCACTGATTTAAAATATGTGCAATTGCTTTTCTGCACCGATTTGCTGCTAACAATGTTTGGCTGGTATTTATTTGTTGGAGCGCTTGAAGAGGGACTTTTATCCACGTGAATATGGGTATTCATCATGGAAATGAATGTATTTATTCTGTAAAGGCTCACGCTGTCTCTGCTCCACTCCTGCAGTTACTTGATAGGAATGTGACAAGAGGAAATTGAATATAAAGTCTACTGGATAGCCAATAAATCAGGCTTATATCTTTCTCTCTACCTCAGACAGGAAGGAACCCAGCTATTTTTAAATCTCTGGTCCATAGAACCAGCCAGAGCTGGTTCTCCTGTTAAAAAAAAAAAAAACAGGGGAAAAATAAAAAAAGAAAAATTAGCAAGATTTTAAAAGTCCTGTGACTTGTTTACCTGGCCACATAGCTCTGAGGGCATCGCCTCCCCTTCCCAGGGGCGCAGCCAAAACCCGCTCAAGGACCGAGGTCAGATCCAACATAGGGCAAATTCATCAGCCCCAACCAAGAGCTGGATAAAATAGAGAGCAATAAAAAGCTTTCAGACCACTGCCAGCACCGAGAGCACGGGTCACGATCCTGGAGCCACCCTGTCCAGCTGTGACAAACCCTGTGTGCCGGGCGGGCTTTGCAATCCCATCTCTGCAGCCCGGAGCGTTCCGCCGGAGCCCGTTACTCACACACGACCTCGAGGGGCTGCCGGGGAGGAGGGATTCATTCCAAGCAATCCCCCAGTGTGAATCTCTGCTGATTAACATTTTCATTTGTCTTCCTTTAACAAGCAAGTTAAAGCTGATGAGGAGACGAGGGATTCTTAAGTTTCCTAGAACTAAATTAACTATTCCTACTCGATTCGCTCTGGCTGAGCTCACATTATATTGCCCTCAAGGCTGCTAATTTGAAAAATGCTCTTGGATATTTTCTTTGTAGGTTGGTTTTTGGGTTTTTTTTTCAGTGTTCCTGATAGGGATCCAAGTGCTAATAAGGAGTTAAGTTACATTTCTTGGTAAGATTTCTTAATTGCCCGTGTTGGCTGAAACTTGAACAGTTCAGAGATTCTGTTGATTGTGTCGGCCTGAATATTATTACATGGAAATCCCTTCAGGATAACTGCAGCTTTTGTTGTATCCATTGCATCATCTTCCTAACGTTGTTCAAACCCAGCGCTATAATAATTTTGTGGATTGGAAGGAAATGAAGTGTGTCCATAAAGCCGTGCCTCTCCAGTAGGGTCTGCACTGTCTTAGAGTCATGGAGTGGTTTGGGTTGGAAAGGATCTTAAAGCCCATCCAGTGCCACCCCTGCCAGGCGCAGGGACACCTTCCACTATCCCAGGCTGCTCCAAGCCCCATCCAGCCTGGCCTTGGGCACTGCCAGGGATCCAGGGGCAGCCACAGCTTCTCTGGGCACCCTGTGCCAGGGCCTGCCTACCCTCACAGGGAACAATTCCTTCTCCATATCCCACCTAACAAAATGGGGTTTGGCCATATTTGCTCCATCATCTGGATGAAGCTTCCCAATATTTTCAAGGGAATATTTCCCAGTGTGGAATTAGCCACAAAGACAGGCAACATATTTTAGGACAGTGTGAGAGAATTTCCTCCATCCATGAGCTCAGAATCCAGGGGCTCAAGATTAACAAGAAGCTCTCTGATTTCTCTGTGCAAGAACACCAATGAAATTCAAAATGTAAGAGGGGAAATTTAAATTAGATGTATGGCAGAAATCCTTCCCTGTGAGGGTGGGCAGGCCCTGGCACAGGGTGCCCAGAGAAGCTGTGGCTGCCCCTGGATCCCTGGCAGTGCCCAAGGCCAGGTTGGATGGGGCTTGGAGCAGCCTGGGATAGTGGAAGGTGTCCCTGCCCGTGGCAGGGGGTTGGAATGAGATGGGCTTCAAGGTCCCTTCCAACTGAACCATTCCACGATGATTCTATGATAGGATTTTCAAAACAAGCAGCTGCAGTGGGACACGTCCCCAGACACGTCCCCAGATGCTCATCCCGAGACAAGCCATGGAAATCAGCGGGGACATCCTGTCAGCCCCATCCCCACGGCTGCAGTGCCTCAGCAGTACCTGCCACTGCCATCAGAGCTCATTTCAAACATGCCTTTCCTACACATGCCCCTAAAAAATCCCAGCCTTCAGACAGATCATCCGTTACCCGCATCACCAGCAGCTCCAGAGGCCATTTGTTCCCTTTGAAAAATGGGGTCTCTGAAGGGACAATATTCTCCCTAAGCCGCAGCTCTCACTGTCTCATTTATCAGCTCATTAAGAACGCTGCTGGGCTCGGTGGGGCTGATGTAGGAGATAAGACACATCAAGCAGCAGCCCGTGACAGGAGCACGAGAGCTCTGGCTGGGCTGATTGGACTCAGCTGGCCTTTCCATCCCCAGCTCCAGCAGGAATTCCCACCTATGTCCAATTTTCCTGGTTGCTTTTAGACAGCTCTCACTCCAGCCACGATGAGACTTCTCATTTGTTTTTATTCTCTTTTCAGGAAATGCATCGTTTTCTTCCTCTCTTGTTAAAACTCTCACTGTGTCCCTGCAAACCCGAATCCTTGCTCCACCAAGGAAATGTGTTTCTCGTTTTCCCAGTGTCAGATTCTCAGAAGTGATCTCTGTATAAACTTTCCACCCTTCTTCTCCTGCTGTTTTCTGTCTTGTGTTCAAAAGGCCTTAAAACCGTGTCAATTTTCTGTTCCCTTCTATGGCACAACAATCTTTTTAGCAAATCTCATAAACATCTCTGCTGAAGATGCAAATATAACCCACTGCTGTTGGCTGCATATTTCCTTCTTCTTGGGTAGGCACCAGGAGTTACAACCCACAAAGCTTCCGAGATCAATATAAACATTAAAAATATATAATGGATAAAAATCCTCATTTATTCTGTATTTTGTTATATTCAGTATTCCCTAAACCAAGGAGGAATAGCACAAAATTGATGCTAAATGGAGATTTTAGAGGTTGTTTTTGGAGATTAACCAAACATGGGTTAATAAGTTATTTAAGGGTCTCAGGAATTTTGTTCCTGTAATATTTGCTGGGTTTTCTCCCATCTCTCCTTCGAGACAAAAAACACAAGAACAGGAATGATTTTGTCACTCAATTAATAAAAGTTTTCAGCTTTCTGAACTCTGCTACCAACTGTGGCTGTGCTTGGATTTTTTTCATCTCCTTATGCTTCCCTTCCCACTCCAACAATAAACGTGGGACTTTGTCACTGCTGTGACAAGAAGCAAGTTTGAGGTTTCAAAACGGGAAATTGCTCATTTCTGGTTTGTTCTGTTAAATTTTGGGTTAAAAAAGAAACTTTCCGTGTGGGGGAAGGAGAGTTTCTGGCTCTCCTCATTACCCATTCCCCATCCATCCTCCTGCACTGGCACTTTGCATTCCCAGCCCCTGCTCTCTCCTGCTCCAGGTGATGCTGCCGCGTGAGTGTCACGTCTGTGCTGCACAATTTGCTCTTAAAGTGTCAACAGGTTCCTACAGAGTGAAAAGTTCAGCTCAAGAACAGTTCCATCCTGACCCTTCAGCCTTGCTCCCATCATCCTGATTCCCACTGCTAGGAGTGGAGGCAGGATCAGAGCTCACATAATGCCCAGCTTTGTTTTTCCCGGTTTATCCTTGCTATCGGTGACTCCGGTGCTCCTGAGGGTTTATTCCCCCTGTCTCCTGGATATCTCTCTCTTTTCACATCCATTTTTCACTCCTTTGCACAGTTCCTGGTTGGGTGGATGAGATCATGGGCCTGGCACTGTTGTTTTTGGACAGCCTCTCACCTTATCAGATGGGAGCAGAGTACCCCTTCTACTCGACAAAGCTGCACAGCCGGTGAATTCTGCTTTTGGTGGGAGCTCTGTTCCCAAAAACTCCCCTAACCAAGTGGATTTGTGTGTTTGTTTGTTGACCTGAGCATCTGTTTGGTGAGAAACGAGGTGATGAGCCCCCTCTCCCCAGGGCTGGGCTGGGAGCTGATGAGCTTTCCTGCCCCAAGCCCCCCGGGAAGCAGCTCCAACATGTTTTGGGAGCCTGGGAAGTGGGGAAGGAAGGCAGCCAGTCCCAAGAGTGGCTGTGGTGTGACAGCACCTGCAGGGTGATGCTTTTCCATCATCTGCTTGGCTGTTCCCAAATGCTGGGAACTAGAGCCAGCCAGACAAAAAAGGGGGAAGGGCTTTTATTTTTTTTTCCCCATTTGGTCAGAATTGGAAAGGTGAAGAAATAAATCTTTTCCTGACTCTGAGGGTAATGCTGGGTGTGCTGCTGGTCCCACATAAATGGCAGAAATTGGGAACACACCACATAACCCTGTGACTTCTTCAAACAAGGGTTTCCTAAAGAATGAGAATCAAATTATTTCCCCCTCCCTTTGCCTTAAAAAAGATCACAACCTTCCAACTGGGGCAGCATTTCAGCTGCCAGTGCAGCTCTCTGAAGGATGAAAGAGTCTAGAGTAAGTGATAATCTAATTTATTAGCACTAGGGTTGAGAAAACAGGGAGGAGAGAAGAACGAGGAATCAGGGAGAAAATAAAAGGTGGAAACCTGTTGACAAAAAAATATGCTGTTGTACTGAACTTCTCAAATCCTTGTGGCAGCAGGTCCCACCTTGATGGCTAAACTTAACTTGCAAGCCCACTTTTAAATGCCACAAGCTCACTTGGAGTCCTGACCCCTGGTTTGGGATCCCCAGAGATCTCCAGGCAGAAAAACAGACTTTAATATACCAAAAATCCTCAAGTTTCCATATCTTGATGAGTCAAAATGGCAAGAGCTGACGGTGGGTTGATCCTGTGAATTTTATTCCAGTGAGCAAAGGAAACCTTTGTCAGATGAGAAGTTTTTGTGGCGTTTCTAAAGAGTTCACCTGACACTCAGGAGAGGTAAAGCTGATTTAGCAGGAACAACACGTCTGGGGATGAGCCAGGGAAATGTGCTCACTGACCTGCCTTCACCCAGCACCTCTGGCTGGCACCTCACCAAAAGCATCCAACGTTCAAAACATTCCCTTGTTTTTCTTTCGGGTTTATTTTTCCCCTTTCCATTTCTTCACTTCTAAGTCCCAACCAACTTGAGAAGAGCCCAGAGTAGCATCAGAGACAACAGCTCACTCTTCACCAGGAACAGGGGGAGAAGAAAATCAGAGCATATTTTCAAACCAGATAAACCAGTTCCCAATATTTATCTTCTGTGATGCACCAGTTTCATTTTTCTAACTGAATGGCTCATTCTCCCTTTGAAACCCACTTGCCAGAAAGAAGATTGATTAAATCAAACAGAAGAGGACATCCCAAGAGCCAGGATCTGGTCAGCTGATGAACTGTCAGAAATTGAGGAAGGTAGAGGATGATTTCTAGTCAGAGCTAGTGAAAAGGGGGGGAAGAAGCAGGGAAACTTTAAGACAGGATTGACTTAAAGATCACCTGAAGAGGTTGATTGTGCCTGTGTGAAATCCCTCACTGCCATTTCCTATGCGATCTGCACCTTTTGAAGAAACACCTAAAACTTTCTCCCGAAGGTGTGTGGTTTGGTTTCCGTGTTAGAGCCTGCAAAATGTGAGTCCTACAGCACCTGGGGCAGGATCAGGGATCCGTGGTCTGATGGTTCCACCAGGGTTATTGCTGCAACTCTGCTGAGCCAGGCTCTGTCTGCAGAGGAGAGTGAGGTTACAGCTACTCCAGGTAGTAAATGTGCTAAGGCAGCACTGCTGCTATTCCGTGAGATAGCAGCCAAGGGAATCCAATTTCTTCTCTGTTCTGCTGGTTTCTCAAAGCATTTGTAACCTTTAATAACCTTTTCCATTTAGGAATGGAGGAAGAGAGGTGGGCACCGACCCTTCAGCCGCTGGTGGGACCTCCAGACTCCTCTGCCCCAAGCTGTGAGCACTCAGAAGCAGCACAACAAACAGACTAAAGGGATTTACTCCCTTAAGTAATTTAGTGTGTGTGAGAAGGGAGGCATCACCTCCGAATGGGAGGTCAGGGAGGCAGGAGACTGCCTTGAACATCCCCTGTGGGGTGCCTGAAGGGGAAGGGGGATGCAGGAGACCTGGCTCTCACCCTTTAAGTCAGAGAGAGGAGCTCCAGCACAGAGGAGCAGCACTGGGAGCTCCCTGCTGCAGGTTCAAAAGGCCGAAGGGACTGAATCCCAAGCTGATTTGTTTGCCCTCATTTCCATAGGCATTAGAAGATCCCAGATCCAGCCAGTCCCGTGGGGGGACAAGGCCGTGCGGGCTCTGTTCTACCCGGTGTCACCATAAGAGGGATCCTTTCGCCTGTCCCTGGAGGCTCGCCTGACATTTCTCTTGGAAATGAAGCAAACAAAAGCCGTGTGAGTTGAGTGAAAGTGCAATTACACAACGCTTTGAAGTGCCCTGCTAATCCTCTCCTCCCTCGGGCCATGAGGCACAGCTTTGTGCAGTGACAGCCACGGAGCTTCACCCAAATGTTGGCGCTGGCTCAAAGGTGCTGGAGGAACTGCAACCTCAGGACAACGCTGTGCACATAGGCAGAATGTGGCCCGAAAACCCTGTCCAAAAAAAACCCCCCGTCCTTTTCTTCTACCATGAGTGAGGAGGAGGAACCCCAGAGAAGAAGGAGAAACTCCAGCAGTGATGCAGAAGCACCAGGACTGGTGATGTTTGTGAAGCCCATCTCACCTCCTGGGATGAAACCAAAGAAAGCTGTGTAGGACTGTGGTCTCCATACTAATTTAGGATACCTCAATGCAGCTCCCTCATCCTCAGCTTCAGGATGCTCTGAAGAAGAATAAGGCCACGTGAGGCTGCTGTGGACCACACAAATCCTGTCTTCGGCTCAGAAAGGAGCTGTGATTTTGCCTCCTGCCTTCCACCAGCTCCCTCTTGGACCTCAGGGATGCAAAGACAGCAGCAAATCATGGGGCTGTCAGAGGGACTGGGGAGAGGCGCTCCCACCTGCCTGCAGCACCTTGGCAGAGCTGCTTGTCCCAGTGTATTTACACAGCCTTTCATGCTCCTGATGTCAGTGTGGAGACGTGTTAATAACCCAATTAAACCGTACACCCAGCTATGGCAAATCCCAGCGCTCGGGGAAGGCCGGCGTGTTTTGCTTTGTAATTCTTGGGCCGCGTTGCAGCACGCCAAAGCCACGTCCTCGTGGCTGACACGTAGGCCCAGCTCGTCCCCAGAGGGGTCTCATGCAGGATTGAGGCAGTGAAGTGCTAAAACCTAAAGCTGGATGGACACGTGAACTCCACCAGCGCTTCCTGACTGTGTCCACCCCCTCAGGAGGATGGAGACACGCGAGGCCACGTGTGAAACGTGGCAGAAGGTGCCCAGCTCGTGGCTTTCAGAGTGAGAAACACCAATTGCCCTTGGCAAAGTGGGCTGCAAAGGATGGAATTCCCACGGCAAAGGCACTGGATGGACGGCAGGAGAGCCCAGCAGCTGCCCACTGCTGGGGAAGGGTGCAGGGCATATGTGGCCCTTCCCACACGGGCTGGGAGGCAGAAGGACGAGGGCTCGGGGCTGCCTGGGCTTGCCTGTGCAGGGCTGTCGTGACTGTGCCTCTGCTTTCCCATCCGCCACAGGAAGGCAGGAATGTTTCCCTGCCCCACCAAGAGGCTCCAGTCGCTCCTGTCCACGAAGGGATCACAAGTGTGGAGCTCTGTTTTGCAGAGGTGTTTGCTGGAGAAGATTAATGTCCCTCTGTCACCATCCGTGGCTGTCACTCTCTGGATGTGAGCAGCCTGTGGAGCACAGGTGTGTAAGTGTCCATATGTCCACTTCCACAACAGATCCACGTTTATATCTGATATATTTATATTTGAATGATGTGGTTTGTATTTCCTTTAGATCGATCCAGCTTCCTTCAGATCAAAACCCGTAAGCTCAGAGTGCCCTCAGCGCTGTCCCCTGAACTAAGAATTTAATCCAAACTCCTGCAGGAGCAAAGAAATTGAAAACTGTGTTACGTGGTCCCACCAGAAGAAAAAACCTCCCCTCCCAAGAGTCCTTAAGCTTGGATTTAACTGTGGGCATGTTTAATGCCAGCTGGGATCCCCAGAGCTGAAAATCACATCCACAAAGCTGGAATTCACCAATTCACTCAAGGGCTGTTCTGAACTGGGACCAGCTTAAGCCTGTGCTTAAATATTTTCTTGAATCTAAGCCTGTATTAGTGGAAAAGTCATTGTTCCGGAGTAGATTTTTATAGGTCTGTGACTTTGGGGTAGTTTTAGTATTCTCAATAGGTTTTTTCCTTGGATGGCTTCCTCCACTCATCATTAATATCTGGCGTCAACTGTCTTTCTTTCTCATCCATTCCCAGGGACAAGGAAAAAATTTCCCTTCTTTCCACAGATGTATTTATGTTCCCCATGGAAATTCCTCTCTGTGATATATGAACTATTTTCAGAGAAGTTTAGCAAAGCCTAAATCACAAAGGGGAAGAAAACCTCCTCGGCTTGAGTTCATGAGGGGAAAAGTTGGGATTGCAGTGACCTGTAGTGTGAATTTTTTCTTGAGTTTAATTGTTATTTCCATTCAAATCCCTTATATCCTTAGCCATAAATAATACTCCTGAATAATCCTTAATTTTTGTCCCTATTTCTGCCTCCCATAAAATTAGGAGGGAATATTTAGGACCTGCCAAGATGACAAAATGCCCTTTATGGTGGCCGAATGAAAGGAAGAATATAACTTTGGGAGAAAGCAACATGCTTTTCTTCAGCGTAGGATTTCCTCCACAGAGACATCATCACAGACTGTCAGAAGCTGGGCAGCTCTCCAAAGGTTAGAGACAGGGCCAAAACTTACAATTTCTGCTTTGCACAGGGCCAGTTCTGTCTCAGAGATTTTAAAGGCTGTCTCACCACAGCTGTGAAATTCGGAGCTCGCCGATTGCGGCTTGCTCACGGCGTTATCTCGCCAGGCTGGGATGGTTCCCATCCAGAGCTGCACAGGCTATTCCTAGGGAACTAGCTGGGAATTGGTTGTAAAACTGGTTGGGAATTGGTTGTAAAACGCGGATGGCAGAAAGGACACAGCCCAGTCCTGGGAGATGACTCTGCTGCAGCCACCATGGGAAAGCTCAGCTGCACACCCCTCTGCCTCCCTCCCTCCTCTCCCACACCAAACCACCCCAAACCCACTTCCTACACAACCTCCCTTCTCTTGCAGAGCCGAGTGTGGTCCCTCAGCTGGGTGTGAGCCTCCCTGCTGGGCAGCTGAGTCACCTCAGTGATGTTGGGGTGGTGTTGTGTGAGGCAGCGATGCTGGGCTGTGTGTGAGAGCTGTGTGGAGGCACAGGAAGGAGTGCGGGCTTGGATATTTCACATGTGAAGCTTCCGTGGTCTGTAAGGTCACCCTCTGGGCCGGACACCACTCAGGGTCAGCTCCCACGCCTGCCTAAGCCAGGGACTGCCATGGAGAGAGGCCAGGCTCTGCTCAGGCCACCCAGGAGAGATGTTCTGCTCCTAGAACCCAAAGGCTCCCTCGTTAGCTGAGGGTGTAGCTGCCTTGGACAGAAGGTGGGTGATTCACCTTCAATCCCACAGCGTTCCTTAAGAACAGAAGGAATCACCTGGAGAGACAACCCTCGCTGTGAAAAACTCCACATCCACATCTCTGTGCCACAGCCACAGGGCTGCAGAATCCACACGGGACTCTGCGCAGCCATGACCCTGGATTTGCATCCCAGCACTTTCCAGTGGATGCAAAGCAATCCAGGGAGACCCTGGGCCTGGGAAAGGTCTGTACAGCCCAGCCCAGCTCGCTGGTGGTCGCCCTTTGGGCCACAGCAGAGCTGCCGGTCTTACCCTGGTTGGGGCAAAGCCAGCCAGGATTTATGGGCTCCCAGTTCTGCTCCAAGCCCCCAAATGCACACACAGGAACCCCCGGTTCATCAGCTCACTGATCCTTCCCAACCTTAGGAAATCAGAGGAGATGGATTTTCCCTCAGACATCACTACTGCAATAAAGTTTGGGAGGCAAACACACAGCCCCTGGCGCTGATCCAAGGGAGTAAGCCTGGGATAGGTTTTCTTTCAAGAATTCCAACTCATTCATGCACTTTCTTAATGATCCAAAGTCTTCAAGGAGTTGCCTTTTAGCTTCAGCTCCCTTTCAATATTTGTCATGTGTGTCAGAGTTGATTCTTCACGCTTCCTCTGTAGTTTTAATGTTCTCAAGGAGAAACCTCATTCCTTAGACATTTGAAAGATATTTTGCCCTTCTGTTGATTTCTTTTTTCAATGGAAGGAAAGAAGATCCCTTTTAAAGCAAGCAGGGGTAAGAGCAGAGGGAAGTGTGTCTCATGTGGAGATGCTAACGAAGAAATCTTAACAAATGACTGGAAAAGGCCATGGAGTCACTAATTCCTCACTGTATTTGGATAGACAAGCAACAATCTACAGGCAGTAACCACTTGTCCACCACTTCTGGGTTCTTGGAAACCCCAGAATATGTCCTACACCAGCTGGCCCTGCTAAGGAGCAGGAGTGGGAATGAAAGCCTCCCTTCATGCAGCTTTTCTCACAACCTGCCTCCACCTTTGGAAACTCAAGGAAAGGCCAAAAGGTCTCTGCTGAGCCACCAGGGTGGAGTATGACTAGTCCTGTCTTGATAGAAGACTTGACAAGAGCCAAGGCAGAGAAGGCAAGGTTGGGAGGCCAACCCAACAAACCCTGGTAGGTGCCTGCCCAGGCAAAGCCTGAGTGTTGCAAATTAAACACTCAGCGAAGCTTGGCTGAGCCCTGGGAGACAGAACCTCCTCCAAACATCCCCTCCTGCTCCCCTTGGCTCCAAGGAAGTCACACCAGAAGGAGCTTCCACAGCCGAGAGCCCTCTGGAGAGGCAGGAGAGCACCTGGGATTTTTGGATTTTGGATGGGGATTTTTGTTTTCCCCAGCAACAGAAATCATGTATGGGTACAATAAGAATTAGAGACTTCAAAGGGCTGAATCACATCTCAGTCTGCTCTTGGGCTGGCTCTGCTCAGCCTCAAGCCTTATCAGGCAAGTTTGGCTACGTGATTGCATTTCACACTCTGAACACAATTATTTTCTTAATTGTATGTAAACTGTGCCTACAGCTTTCTGCCACTTGTTTTTGCCAACAGTTGTGACCTGTTGATGCTCAAGCGAAGTAAAATATCTCTGAAATTAGCTAAGAAAATAAAACTGGGCAATCAAAGGCTTCAAGACAGGCAGCAAAGCAGAGCAGAGCAGCAGCTGAGTGCCCTGTTTTAAGCTTTAACTTAGTCTGCTACTATTTACCCTCATTAAATCCAGAGTCGTCTGGCTTCATTTGGTTTGCCAGAAATTTGCTTTAGGATAATTCAGATCAGAGTCACCAGGCTTTCCCCCTCCACCACCTTTTTAGGACAGAGGATAATAATAGAGGATTTTTTTCCATGAAAGCATATGCAATTTCCTCTCTAACCATCCAAAACAAATAATCAGGAGATTTCCCTGTGTTTACAATGGGTCTTTCTACTGACCTTCCCTGCAAAGCACTTTAGGAGAAATCAGTGGAAAATACTCCATGAGAAGTGGGTCACAATTGCTGTTATTGTTGCTCAGAAATTCTGTAGCGTCTAATCTGAAACCAGACACAACAATTGAGGGCTTCTCTTTGCCCTTTTCATAACAAACCAATTATATTTAACAGTAACTGCAGTTAGATGGGAATAAATCTGGTTTGTAGACAGAGACATCGCATGTTTATTAATAATCTTTGTGTTTAGTGTTTAGACCAGTTCCAAATCTGAGCTGCAGCAATGTATAAAAACTTTTCTCTTGGCATGGTTGAGTCACCATGACTGACTTGGCTCTGCCACTCTTTTTGAACAACCATAATTACATCAGTTTAAAGCTGGCTACACGAGTCTCAACTAGGAGCAAAGCAGAGATGGACAAAGTTGAGGGTAATTCTTTCAGATGTCGTGGGCAAAGAGATTTATTCAGGCCCTAATTTGAGGAGTTTTGACAGATTTCTTTATCTTTTACCTCACTGGGCTGCTTTTAAATCCCATCACTGGTGGGGATTTGGGAGTTCTTGCTGTGAATCCTCAGCACGAGGAAACCAGGGATGTCTCACCTGCACTGTGAGGCTGTAAGGAAAATAAAAGCAGCCTTTTGGGTGAGTTTAGAGAGGACAGTTTAGGCAAAGGCTGCATTTGCTGCAAGTGAAATTCCACCTCCTCCAATTCCCTAAACCAGATTTTATCCAGCTCCTCCACATGTAACCAAAGGGTGATTTCACTAAAGCCTCAGGTGGTTGGGAGTTTCAGCGCTCTGAAGGTGTTTTGTGTCCTGGCAGATTCTGGAGATCATTTTGATGGCCAGCCCAGAGCAGGAATTGAGCTGCTGTGTGATGAGTGCTGGTGGAGGTGAATCCATGCAAAGCGCCCTGCCCAGCTTTGCATGAGTAAGGATGGAAAGAGATCCCTGGGAAACAGAATCCTCACCTTTGAGCTTTCACGTTTGGGGATGTGGTTATGAAATGTTGTGCAGTGCATGCCAGGAGCTCTGTGTCCATGTTGTCCTCAGGATTCAGATCCCTCTGATGGAAATGAGGGAGTCTCTCTCTGGTGAGCTTGAAAAACACAATTTCAGGCTGGTGTTGCCGTGATGCAGCTGATCACAGAGCGTCTGCTCCTTCAGGGACCTCCAGGTAGGTCTCACTGTTGTCGAGCTGTTAATGAGACAGGGACCAAAAGGAGAGAGATCACAGGATCATGGCATGGTTTGGGTTGGAAGGGACCTTAAAGATCATCTCATTCCACTCCTGTCATGAGCAGGGACACCTTCCACTGTCCCAGGTTGCTCCAAGCCCAAGCCAGCCTGGCTTTGGACACTCCCAGGGATGGGGCAGCCACAGCTGCTCTGGGCACCCTGTGCCAGGGCCTCACAAAGAAGAATTTCTTCCTCGTATCCAATCTAAGCCTATTCTTTTCCTGTTTGAAGCCATTCCTCCTTGTCCTGTCACTCCAGGATGAAGAATCCCACTCCAGCTTCCTTGTAGCCTTTTCAGATACTGGAAGGAGCTCTAAGATCTCTACACAACCTTCTCCTCTCCAAGCTGAGCAGTCCCAGCTTTCTCAGCCTCCTTCATAGAGAAAACACTTTTTTTCCCTCATCATCTTCGTGGCCGTCCTTGGACTTTTTCCAACAGCTCCATGTCCTTCTCATACTGTGGCAGCAGAACAGGATTCCAGGTGGGGTCTCACAAGAGCAGAGTAGAGGGGCAGAATCCCCTCCCTCGACCTGTTCTCAGGTTGTTTTTCAGGTGGAGCAGGGAAGGGCAGCACTGCAGCTCTCCTACATTTAAGCTTCTGCAGGACCATCGTGACCACCAAAGCCAGCCCTGCAGAGCTCAGGTGTACAGAGAAAGGCGCGGCAAGAAATGAGACAGAGATGATGAAACACAACTGTTTCTGGTTTATCTGTTTATCTTGAGGGAGGTGGATGCTTTCTGATGCTCAGTCATCATTTCTCATTGGGTTTCTGCTGTGCTGGTGGATGGGTGTAGCAGCAGCTGGGACACGTGGCAGGACACCACCAGCTTTTGCAAGGGATGAAGAGCTCCTTACGCACTGTGAGATCCCAAATCCATCACATGGAGCCTAATGAGGGGGCTGAGCCAGTCCAAATACAACTGTTGAACAGTTTATTTTAACCATCCAATGAGAGTGAAACAACTTAAAAGGATTCATGCTGCCAGCAATCTTTTCCTTTTTTTTTCCTCTCTCTCTTCCCCTCCTTGCATGGCATTTGTTAGAAATCAGGATTTTCCTTAACTAAATGTCTTGTGGTCTCCTTAGCTTTGTTTCTTAACAGGGTTGTCTTTATGTTAGTTTTCTTTGGCTTCCCAATAGAAGAGTAACAGATTTCTTTTGAAGTTTTTATTGATGAATGAGCTCCTATAAATAACTCTCTGTGGCAGCAGCTTGATCTCAGAGTTTACTCTGGAATAATAGTAGCAATGGGAATGGAGGAAATTTATGGCAGCATGACATGAAATAGTTTAATGGGCTTCATACTGTTTAACTTAATCTTTACAGATGTAAAAACAGAAATACAATTATTTTAACAACTATTATTACATATTGCTCTTCTAACGAAAACAGAACCTTAGTAAGCAATTGGAGATAAGTAGTGAAGAATTAAGGGGTCCAGCTCACTGTGGATTTGGGAATTACCGTGTTGGGCCAGTGGATTTGCAGAGCTTCATCTGGAGAGCTGGGGGAGATCCGAGGTGGCTGGGAAGGATGGGTCTGCAGGTGGGATTTGGCACTGGCATGGGAAGCTGAGTCACGGGATGAGGATGCTGGAAGCTGCTAAAAACAGTGGAAGTGGTGGAGCTCTGTCTTTGGAAGGAAAAAAATCAACCCCGTGTCTTGTTCCATGTCCCGTTATTTCACCTGTGTGCTTGGGGAGGAGCTGATCCCAATCCCACCCAAGGCAATCGGGGATACTGGGACACATCCCTTGTGCCCTGTAGCCCCATGAGGGGCACAGCTGGAATCCCCCCACTTTAGGAGCAGAAACACTCCACTCACACCAGCCAAAGGATGGGATGGACGGAGGGAGGTGATGAAATCTGACCTGATGAAAGAGAATTTAACTGCTTATCCTCACATGTCTGCTCATCTTCCCATCATGGGTTTGCTCGTGTCTCTAAGGCAATGTCACTTGAGGCAAAGGTGGCCCAGATGTGACTCTTTAAGCTGTGTAAGCTTAGGAAGGTGAAAAGGAAAATCATAAAAATTTTCTGTCTAAATGTCCAGCCCAGAGTCAGACTGGCATTTTACCCAGCCCATGATCCAGCTGGAGGATGTCAAGAACCAATGTGCAAGAGGTGGGTGTAAAATCCAGTATCAGAATTACTGGGAAAGGTCACAAGACCTAATCCAGACCTGAGATTTCCTCTGCATGTGGCTCGTGGCCAAGCCCAGCTCCATTTGCTTCTCAGTGCTTCGCAAAGAGCTTGAGTAAATATTGAAACATGTTGGTGGCTCTGAGTAATTTCTATAAAAAAGGCTGACAGCTTTTGTTTCCTCCTTGAGGGAGCACTATTTGAAGCGAAACTGCAGTGAAAATGATCAGCGTTGTGTGTTTCCAACTGTCTGTTCAGTGGGAAATTTGCGTCCTCCACGGCGCTTTCCAATCCACGGAAATCGCCCGTGCGAGAAAGAGCTCGCAAATTCTTCCTCGATTTCCAAAAATGTGGGAAAGTTTATTTATTTCTCCATGCATTCCTGATTCGCAATGTGCTCTCTAAAAATGTCGCGAAGATTTAGGCTAACTGAGCTCATGCTAAATTTAGCAACTATATTTTAAATAAACATTCTTTACGCTTTGCTGAGCCGGCTTTGAAGCTGGCTTAAAACAAATTGTGTTCGCATGAACATGAGCAATGTTTTACTTTGGCCTAAGCGAACATCTGAATAAGTAATAATGTATTATTCGCTATAATCTGAAAATGAGATTTTAGAGGTCTAATTCAGTCATAGGAAAGATTCCTGTGAGGGATAGTGAATCAGGCCTGGATTACTTTTGGAAGGGCCCATTCTCTTCTCTCTGACCACACAAAACTTCCTTTTGGTGTCTTGTTAGGTGCTGGAGCTGCGAGGCTCAGTGAAATCAGCTGTGACTTAGCACGCACTGAGTTTGAGGAATCTGGCCCATTTTAAAGCACTTAATGATTTGTCTGGATAAAGCACTAAAAATATACTGTGGGGAGCAATTATGCAACGTCCAGACTGATGGATTGCATAACCCCATAGACCTTTTCCATCTGTAACTCCTCTCATTCTGTGATCTTGTCTTCTTGGTCTTTCATTTCAAATCAAATATGTGATCTGTTTAATATCCTGAACGCTGTCTCCTGGGAGATCTCGTCTCTGGGTGTGCGGGGCTATGAATCAAGTGAGGAAGCAGATCCTTCTTCCCTTTTTTGCTTCAGGAATTGGCTGCTCCTCACACCAGGCTTAGGAGCAGTCAGCAGGAAGCCAGTGAGTTTGGGTGTGGAAAGGGATGCTCCCTCCTTTATGTGTCTTCTGTGGTAAAAAATGGAAAGAGAATTAACTTTTAAAATGGGGTGGGGGGGAAGCAGAAGAGGCTCCCAAGTCCCTCAGATTGATGTCACCTTAGAACCAGGCATGGACAGCCACACACCTCGAGTGGCAAATCCTGAAAGTGTCTTCTGCTCATGCATAAATACCTGATTCTATTTTATACCTGCTATGGGACCAACTTTAGGAGAACACACACTGAGCCTGTTTAAAGACTGGAAGCCCCATTTATGAGAAATTAAACTCCGGAATTATTTTAATATGCCCGGTTTTCAGTTCCCCTCATAGGAAACTCGTGTTTGGAGCAAAGCCGCTCTGGGAACCAAACAAGTCCTCTGTGAGCCTCTTCCACTCTGTGATCTCCCCTGCTCCTAGGAGTTAAAGCTGGCTGCAGAGCCTGGAGACGGGAAACCTTGCTGTGTTGGGAGAGGTCATTCCTCTGCAGAGGAAGGGGAAGGCATCTCCATCGCCCACACAAGCAGTGTGCTGTTTATTCTGCATCCCAGGCTCTTTTCTCCACTTCTCCCCAGTATTCCAGACTGGTGTTTATAGCCAGCCCTGAGAGGTTGGGAAAGCCAGGAGAGGGAAGATTCCAGGGATGAGTGAAATGCTGGGTGGCAGTTCTGTGCTTGGCAGCTGCTTTTTTGGCTTGTGAAGCAGGTGTGAAACCATTGGCACCCATTCCTTGCAGCTTGTCGGGTCCTTGATATTTCCGTGGCACGTTGACTGCGCGGCACCAAAATCCACTTGGATGTGGACAGGATTAAAGGATGCTCAGCCCCATCCAAAGGGCAGGAATCAGTGTATTGACTGCACACTCGTTGCTCTGCTGCTGTTTTTATTGCGTGCTTTTATTTTATGTTTTTATTTTATGTTTTCACTGTATGTTTTTATTGTACCACGGCTTCTCCCCTCTCTATAAACAGATGACGTGCAAAAGCCGTGTGTGGTTACTCATCCAGCCTGCTGGCAGTAGGACCCTTTCTCTTGCTATTCATCCCCAGTTACAGCACTGGCCTGATCTCAATTAATTCCAAATTGCCCCTCAGAGCTGTTCACTGGGTTCTGAGTTCACTGGAGTTAGTGTCACTTTTGTGCAGAGCATGTTAAGTTTACTAATTTCACTCTTTCAAGCAAAACCAACATCAAGCTCAATGTGGCTTTTAAACGCTGCAGCTGTACTCGGTCCCACTCCACTCCACCAAAACAGAAATAAGATCAAATGTCAAAGCAAAGCTTCACAAAGAAACGAATTCCCATTGCACAGAAAGAGCTGGGTTTCCAAAAAAATGTGTCTGTGATAAAAATATGCATCGTGTATTAAACTGAGACTCACTGGTTTTGACCACTAAAAAACTGCCCTTGTGCAGAAAGGGCTTGGAGGGGGAGAGGCTACACGTGTGTGAGTGAGATAGGAATAAAAGCCCTGTTTTCAGGTCCTAAAAGTACTTTGAGGGCTGTAATAGGAGCAGAGAGGTGACAAAACTGGGGGTCACAGCTGGGGGACCAAGTTAGGAGAAAGGGAAGCAAAGGAGCTGAAGACACGGGTTAGAAGTGGTGGCTGAGAGCATAAATACCCAATTTTGGGAGGTAAAACCCTTCCATGGGCCAGGCTGTGGGGAGACCATGGATGCAGGATCCCTGTGGGAACAGGCTCTGGGGCTCCATGCCGATCCTTCAGGCAAGTCCTGGGAGGCAGCATCAACCTCCCACCTCACCCCCGAGGCCAAATCACCACACAGGGGGTGGAGAAAGGATTTGAGGTCTCTGCTGGGCTCACGTTCCTCCCCCTGCAGCTTCCTGTGGGTGATGTCACCTCCCAGACCCCAAACAGGCCGGTGATGTCAGTGCCCAGCCCGGAACTGAAACCTCCTGGCCAGGTGGCCACTTCTGTAAGTGGTACCCGTCCCTAATGCCACCCAGGAGTGGCACTGCAGGGCCAGGGGTGGCACACAGGGAGCTTTAACCCTCTCAGCACTCAGCCAGCCCTGGAGTTATGGTGGGGACTGAGCGGTGACACCTTCACAACCTTTTACAAACGTTCCTTCATTTTCTAATTCAGTGCCATAGCTTTGAACAATGCACTCAATAGATATTCAAGCAGGAGCTGTCAGAAATAGGAAGAATATAAAGGGTTTTATTAAAATCAAGTCTATTTTGCAAATCTATTTTTAAAAAATAAAAGGTCTTTTTTAATTCTCTTTTTTCACATTGAGAAGCTGCAGCTCGGCCTATCCAGGGATCTGCCTACGAGCATCATTTTTTTGGGAAGCTGAATATCAGTTCCCACCTTTTGGAAGCTTTCTGTCCTTCCCCACGTGAGACCTCTTTGCCTTGGGCTGCAATGAGCAACCCTGGTTCAAATGTCAGGGAATTGATGTCGGCCTTCCTCTGCAAAAACTGAATCAAAACTCACCTGAAAACCCCACATTTCCAATATCCAGGTGCTCATTTAAGAGCAGGCTTTGTTTTTGATATGGGGTTGGATGGAGAAGGAGGAACAATCATTTTGGGAAAGATTTCATCAGTTTCAAGGAACAGGTAATTTCCCAGCAGCCCATTTGTAGCCTCTCCCATCTTTTTGTGGTCCAGCACCAGGATATTTGCTGCCTCCAGCAGTAGGCCCCATTCCTTCATCCTCCAGCACAAGCCAAGGAGTGTTTTACATCACACCAGCCACACTCCTGAACAAAAATACCTTTATTGGATATAGGTTTGGTTTCATAATGAAAATTGGGAATATAAATTTATTTTCCAAAGGGGCATTTATCCACTAATATACAAAAAGCCTCTATTTATGGCAAACAAAAATACAAAATATTCCTGATTTCTTGCAATGTGTCAGGATTCTTCCTTCTTCATGAAAAAAGAAAACTTTAGAAACATAGCTGATGTCTCTTTTTTTTTTTTCTCTCCCTGGTATTTGTCCCAGCCTCCACAACCCTGCCTCAGTCTTTTTTGGTCAGAAGCAACTGATCCTAGCAAGATATGGAAAGCAGACAAATCTCCATGTTTGCTCATCCATCCCCCTCTTTTTGGCCACATCCACGAGGAGAAACTCTGTGCGGATACTCCAAAGCACCAGTGCTGGGCAGGAAACCAGTTCCACACCGTGCTGGATCAAAGCAAGCAGGAATGTGCAGGATGAGCCTGGGTTGCTTGATCTGCCTTTAGTTCAGCTCCAGTTACCTGCCTTTCCCCACCGGGAGGACCAGGCCAGTGGGGAATAGCAGGAATTATTATGTGCCTGTGGGTATTCATGGCAAAATTCTGGGCATTATTAATACCTGTGGGTATTCATGGCAAAACAAATCTCAGCCTCCTCCCCCCGGGATGGGGCTTGGTTTTCAAATGGAAAATAAAAGAAGAAAACAGAGACCTGAAGGGCTCCAGAGAAACCTGGTCTGAGGAACCTGAGGGATGCAAAGACTAAAGGTGCAGAGCAAACCCCACGGGGCTTGGGGGCCAGCGTGGGCATTCCCCCCGTGCCTGCCTCGACCTCCACCGCCCACGGGAAAACAAAGCCGCTTTACCTTCAAAAGTCGCTCTGGCAGGGGGTGGGAGGCAACCGCTAAAGAGAGTCCGCAGCAAGACGCGCCTTGAAAATGCCCTGAAATCCTGAGTCACCTTTAAAACATCGCTTTGGGGTTTTTTTTTTAGGTCTTTACCCGCGTGGTGAGGTCTGAGTCCGATCTCTCCCTCCCATCGCGCCCCCCGGAGCAGCGCTCGGGGCCGCGGGGCGTTAATTGTGGGGCTACTACTGGAAATTAAACACCGCCTCGGAGAAGTGCAGAGGGAAGCAGGAGAGGAAGGGGATGCCGATGTGGTAAAGCCTCCCGTGCACCTGGGAGTCGAGCATGAGAGAGGCGTTGAGGGCCGGCCCGAAGCCGCCGCTGGCCACCAGAGAGCCGCCGAGGCAGCCGGCGGGGCTCTCTCGGGCCGCCTTGGGGGCTGCCCCGGGGGGCGGCGGCCGCAGCCCCTGCGCCAGGATGCTCTCGATGCTGAAGCTGCGGCCCCGCGGGCCGCTCTTGTGCGGCGGGGCGGCGGCGGGGAGCGGGGGCGGCCCCCCGGGGGAAGCCGCTGTCCCCCCGCCCGGCCGCGGGACACCCACGTCCCCCGGGGCCGCCGCTGCCGCCGCGCTGCCCTTGGCCCGCTTGGGCTCGACGGGGCGAGCTGGCGGCCCCGGCTGCTCGCCACCCTTGGCGTCCGGCGGGGCCGCGGCTTTGGGCTTCCTCTTCCTGCGGCGGTAGTTGCCGTTCTCGAACATGTCCAGGCACCGCGGGTCCAGGGTCCAGTAGCTGCCCTTGCCGGGCCGCCCCTTCTCGCGGGGCACTTTGACGAAGCAGTCGTTGAGGGAGAGGTTGTGGCGGATGCTGTTCTGCCAGCCCTGCTTGTTGTCGTGGTAGAAGGGGAAGCGGTCCATGATGAACTGGTAGATGCCGCTGAGGGTCACCTTCTGCTCCGGAGCCTCTTTGATGGCCATGGCGATGAGGGCGATGTAGCTGTAGGGGGGTTTCTGCGGGGGGTCCTGGCGGGACATCGCCCCCCCGGGGGCGAAGCCGAGCGCGGCCGGCAGGTAAACCATGGACGGGCTGCCCAGGGGGGAGAGGTGGCTGCCGTAGATGTGGCTCATCGCCGGCGGGCTCCCAGCTCCGCGTCTTCCCCCTCGGAGCCGAGCGAAGGGACGGGGCAGTGCAAGAACGTGGGACGAGTCCACCGGGGAGCTGTTTGTGCGAGCTCAGCTCCCAGCCCTGCCTGAAGGAGCTCGCTCTGCCTCTGTCCCTGCTTCATAGCTCTTAAGAAAAAAAAAAAAAAAAAAAAAAAAAAAGGAGGAAAAAAAAAAGTTAAATAATTGTTGTAAGTTTGCTATTATATGTTGACTTAGCGCTGGAAAATAAATTGTCTCTGATAAACAGTCGTTTGTGTTCTCAGCCCACCCACATTAATTAAAATTTCATTGCTACAAAACTCCGAGCACTCTCCACGTGTCTCGCTGGTACCAGCCAATGGTCTCCGGGTTATTCCTTCATTTGTTTATAGAATTAGTCTGTTGATAAGTCTGCCCACCCAAGTCGAATCAAGCTGTGTTTATTTGGAAAAATTTCCGGGCACCCAATATATAAACGCACTGATCTGATGTTTGAAATATCACGTCCACCCTTTGACGCTGTAAGCACACACAGCAGAGCAGGATGTACACTGCTGGAGCTGGGGAGCAGCGCCCAGGGATCCCCGCAGCAAAACTGGGACATTAAACAACACGAAAATTAAAAAAAAAATCAAGAAAGGAGAGAAAGGGGTGGATGAGAGGAGGAGGCAGAGCTGCGATCGGGAGGAAGGAAAAGGGAAGGGGGGCTCAGAGGTGGAGGGGTCCTTTGCACCTCCCGCTGCAGCGACCCGGTTTTCCACCCCAAGGAGACCCCCAGGGACCAGCGAAAAGAGACCCCCGAGCAGGCAGAGCTGCGCCGGGGGAGACTGCAGAAAAAGGGGAATTTGGCAGGCGCGGGGAGGAGGGTCAGTATTTGTGAATGCGGGCCTGTTGCTTTATATTATGTACTTTCCTGTTTATAACAAGGAGGGGGATTATAACAACTTTACAAGTGCACACAGCTGGCCGGTGCTTACATTAGGAATTTGTGATGCTCTTTTTCTGTATAAACGTCCAGGTTTGGGGCTGTGTTTTCTGTTGTTGGATTTTTTTTTTTTTTTTTAATTCACTGACGTAACAGCTTTAATCCGAGGCCCCGAGGGATTCCGATGCAGTTGGAGGTGTCGCCTGTATCCCCAGTCCCCCCGCAGGCTGAGACCTTCGGGAGCCTCTGTTCCGTGAAGCATCTTTTCTCCGGGGCAGGGAAGAAGAGGCCTGAGGGGGATCCTTTCTCCTTGAAAGAGAGATATCCCAACAGCGCAGCTCCCACGAGCCTGCTGGGATTTTTACCTGGCGGGGGAAGAGGTAAAAGCCGAGCTCCAGTGTGTCCCCCAGCAGCACCCGGCCCTGGCGATGCCTCCGCCTCCCCACGCCCGAATTTCCCTGAAAGTTCCCCTTCACCCGCGGGATTTCTCGCCCACTGCCGCTCCCCCGCTGAGAGAAGGAGTTTCATCCCCAGGGTAAAACCCAGCGCGATGCTACGGAGCTGCAGATGCGGCCTGAAAGCTGCAAACAGCCAGGAGAGCCTGGGAAACGCAGCCGGGGTGCGCAGGGAGGCGGCTTCTCGGGCGGGGGTGTGGGGGTCTCCCCTCTCACTGGCCGGGCCCACGCGTGGGAGGGGAATTCTCCCCTCTAACACCGCCCTCGCCGGTAATTCCGCATCCCTCCCCCGCCCTGCGCACCCCCGCCGGCCCCCGGGAGCTGCAGCACCCAGCCGCCCTGCCAAAAGCGCAATAAATCCCCAAATAAACAAAAAGAGATGTGTAAAAGGAGGGATTTGGGGGCTCCCCGCCTCTCGACACCGGGGACCAGCGCTCCCCGGGCAGCCTCCCCGCCCCTGGAGCATCCTCGCCGGGGAGGGATGGAGCAGAGCGCGGCTGCTCTGACCCGCCCGGCGCATCCTCAGAGCAGCCCCCCTCCTCTTCCCACCTCGGGGAGTGCCCCGCTCCTTGAGACACTCCAGGCACGGATTAGTAAAATAATAAATACTCGCGTGTACGGCAGGACAGTCGCACGGGCTCCCGCGCGGTCCCTGAGCTCCCTCCCCCAGTAAAATTCTTGCTTCCTCTCTTGTTTTCCCCTCTTGGCGGTGGGAAATCCTTGAAGGCGGGGATGCGGCTTTTCTCTCCGTTCCTTCTTCCCAGCTCATGTGCTGCCTGTTATCCCTGTTATCCCTGTTATCCCTTTCCTGCCGGCGGCATCGCTGGAGCTCGCTGCGTTATCCGCACGGGATCGGCCCTCCGAGAGGCTCCGCCGGCTGCGGGGGGGCCGGGGAAGCGACAGAGCGGGGTTCTCGTTGATGCTGTCGGTACCGTCGCTCTCTCCCTGAACGGAAAAAAGAAAAACAAACAACGCGGAGCCGGCGATGGAGGCGCTCCTGGATGGGTTTCCCCTCCTCTGCAGCTGACGAGCCCCTTTTAAAGCAGCAGCGAGGAGAGGTCCCTCCCGGAGCCCCCGAGGGGGAGCAGGGCGCAAATGAGTGCTCCCCGTTCCTACTGCAGCCCGGGATGGGGGGAGCAGAGGTGTGAATCAGTGCTTCCCACTCCTGCTGCATCCCAGCCTTGGAGGGAAGATGGGGTGTGAATCAGAGCTCCCCTTTCCTGCTGCATCCCGGGATGGGTGAGATCGGGAATGTGAATCAGAGCTCCCCACTCCTGCTGCATCCCAGTCTTGGAGGGAGCAGGATGTAAATCAGAGCTCCCCATTCCTGCTGCACCCCGGGATGGGGGAACAGGGCAAAAATCAGTGCTCCGCACTCCGGCTGCATCCCAGTCTTGGAGGGGAGAAGGGGTGCGAATCAGAACTTCCCGCTCCTGCTGCATCCCGGGATGGGGGGGAGCAGGGGTGTAAATCAGTGCTCCCCGCTGCATCCCGGCCTGGGCTCCCTCAGGAATGAGCTCCCGGCGGGAGCTGCTCCCCCCTTGCCCCCTGGCCGAGCCCGGTGCTGTAGAGATGCGAGGTCGCCCGGAATTGCCCCGGGATCAGGGATGTATTTCCTTCTCTCCCGGCCTTCCAGTGCCGAGTATGGATTTTCTGCAAAGTCCCTTCCAAAATGACAGAAGAGCTCGTGGCCTTCCCCAAAAACCTCTTGGCCAGTGCCTTCCCATGAACTCTAGGGACGGTGGGATTAATTGGGAGGAAGGAGACAGCTCCTGCTGGACTGTGCGGAGGCCCGGGGGAATTCCTGAAGGGAATACGTTTCACCCGGGGCCTGGAACACCAGGGAAACGCTTCCTTGACTGGAAGGACCTTCCCGGCGGGGACGAGGTGGAAAACCGCTGGCTCTTCTCCCCAAAACCGAAACTGTCCGGGGTTTTGGACAGGTTTGGAAACCCGGCGGTGAATGGCAATACAATTATATATATATATATATATATATATATATATATATATATATATTTGTATGAAATCCATCCACCGTCCTCATCCTTTACCCGGAGCCACCCTGAGTCCCAGCCTGGGGCCACAGGCCACGCAGCAGCATCAGCCAGTCCCCGGGGTGAAGCCTGGCCCCCTTGACCTGCGGGGAGAGGGGCTATGGGGGGGTTTATCCTTCGAGGGGCTGCAGAGCTAAATCTGCTCATTGCCGCCTTCAAAAGTTACCCTGGGCCTTCCTCTTTCCTTCACTTCTTCCTTCCCTCCCCTCTGCTCCGGCAGGGCTGGAGTCACCTGTCGCGACAGACTCCGATCGCGGTATCGAGCTGCCGATCTCAGCTTTCAAACAGAGTCCCAAAAGGATCCCCGCGTCCCGCACGGGGCTTTCGCCTCCCCCGGGACAGCGGCCCACCCCAAAGGGCTCCCCGCGGGGTGCTGGGGGTGACTGGGGACGAGGGACAGGGGCAGGACGGGGCGCAGCAAAGGGACGATGTTCGCAGCCCCGGCAGGAGCTCTCCAGTGGGACGGGGAAGAGGGGAGAGGGGACGGGAGCGGCGCAGATCCCGTGCGGGAGCGTCCTACAGGGGCGAGGTGCGGAAAGAAACACCAAAAAGGAGCTTTGAGGGGAAGGGGGATCCCCAGGAAGTGTCCAGCAGCAGCCGGGGGGAGGCTGCAGAGCCCTGGCGGTGTCCCGAATGCCGGCACCGCATCCCCTGGGCATCCCATCCCTGCCTGAGGAAAGGGGTGCCCAGCGCCCGGGTTGGAAGATGTGGGAGCAGCGGCGATCCCGGGATTTCTCGACGAGTGTGGGAAAACCCACAGCAGGCACCTGACTTCAGTCATCTCCCCGCCAGCGTCCCCGGGATCCACGCAGGAAAAAGTCCCACGGGAAGAGGGTCTGGACCAGGGGAGAATTCTTTCCCCATTAGGTTTTTTCCCCCCTATTTATTTTCTTCTCACCATTTTACTCTCTTTATTTCCCTTTCACCCTATTTTTTTTTTTATCCTTTACACTATTTATTTTCTCTTATTAAGATAGCGCTTCGGATTTTATTTCATTAAAAAAATAAAAAAGAAGAAAATATAAAATTAAATAAAAACCACCCTCTGAGAGCCAGGAAAAACTGCAGGAGCTTTTTTTACAAGAACGTTCCTTAAAACACAGATCAAGTGAGGCTCAGACGTTTTTTTCTCATTTACATCGAGAGTTTCGGTGCTTTTTGCCAACTTTCAAGCGCAGGCGAAATTTAACCGGTCAAAACCAATTTAGATCATCGATTTGAACAGCCTGACGTGGGTATAACCCAAAAAAAAGGGCTACGGGGGGCACTGGAGGGCTGCGGGAGCTGGGGAGGGGGCACGGTTGGGAGTTATTCCCTGGAAATGCTGGATGGATGTGATTTTACAAGCTGGGAAAGGAGCCTGGCTCCAGTGAGCTGGGTTTGAAAAGTTTCAAAAACCTCCTAAACTCTGCTTCAGGCTTTGCCGGCATTCCCAGGGTTCAGGATTGCTAAATCCTGCGTTTTGCCCTGGATTAAAGCTCCTCGCACAGGTTAAAGGATGATTTGGGAAAAACAAGAATATCTGGCAGTGCCCGGCCTTGCGAACAGGAGCTCAAATAGATAAAGGGAAGTTTAAAATCAGCCAATCCTTCAAACAAGAGAGCACTTCAAAACTGTGAAATGATTCTCGAGTGAACTTTCCACCTTGTTTTTTAAGACGCCACAGCGAATCCGGGTTTAAGTGATCGCTCTCACTCCCGGGCACTCGGGATTCCTTTCAAGAAAAGCAAATAAATAAATAAAACGGATTTTTAGGGAGGGTTGTTTTCTGTCCTGGAAAGAGGCGGCTCCGGGCGCAGAGACGCCGAGCCCCGCGCAAGGGCCGCGCTCGCAAGGACGGGGCGAGAGGAGCAGAAATTCCCCTCCCTGTGCCTCTGTTTTCCCTGTTTTCCCCATCGGAGGCCGGGGAAAACTCCCTAAATTTCAAGGCGGCAGGGATTCGGGATTGAGGGGGCTCAGCCCCGGCTGCCCCCGAGGTGCTTTTCCTTCCCCCCCTCCCCAGCTGAACAATTCCGGCTCTTCACGTGAATTCAACCTTTTCTCCAAGAAAGAATCCTCAGAAACCTTCAGGAAAACGACTTTGTTTTAAAAACAACCAGCGCCGCGTTTTCTGCGTGAAGGAAAGGTGAAGGGAGAAAGAAAAAAACCTGCACGAAACCCCCAGTTTATACACAGAGAAGCGCCAGACTTGGAGCAGAAAAAACCAGCATGGATTTATTTTAAGGTAAGTACAACAATTAGGACCACATAAGACAAACGAACTTCGAAGCAGGTTAAAGCAAATAGTCCTTAGGAATGGTAAAGGTGAAATCTATGATACAAAACATCACACGTCGTAAATAATAATAAAAAAGTATCAGATACTTTGTCTATTTTTTTCCATTAAAAAAAAATCCACCAGCAAAAAATAAATTATTTCCTCATCTTGCGAAAAGAACAGCTCTAAAAGGAAAGAAAATCTATTGCATAATTGTACACAGAAGAAGAAATCACTTGTCATTAATTTGGAAGTTAGGAACCGTTGGGCGAGACAAAAATAATCCAGTGAACTCAACTTTAAATATTATATTAATGGCTCTGAAAATCAGCCTGATTAGAAATCCACACATTTTTTACAGCACAACAGAGAACTTCAAAAATACCCAGGACATATATTTATATATATATTTATAAACTTTTTTTTTTCCTTTTAAAACGTATAAATGGTCGTTGTGATATTGGTCCATAACTTATTTTTCTGAGACCCCCTATACTTTAGCATATAAAATTTGCCACTTTTAGATAGACATATATATATATAATTTTTTTAAACTTTTCCTTGTTTTTTTTTTCTTTTTTTTTTTTTTTCCTTTTTCAAATGAGAGATCCCCCTTTTTCAAGTACAACATACTTGTCCGGATTTAAGGAGGCCCAAAACGGGGCTTTTGGGATCTTAAAACTGTGGTGGCCACAAGGTTCATGGGGACGCTGTCATCTTTTTTTTCTGCGTTTGGTGTGGGTTTATTTCTCCCGATCATTTTTTCATAATTATTATTAATAATATTTTTTTAAGCTTTTTTTTTTTTGTTTCGGATGGGCCTAGGCGGGGGGTGGCGGCTACTCAGTACTTAGTGCAGTCGTAGGAGTAGGGGGCGGCGTGGCGATATAGGGAGGGCGCGGATCTGTAGGGGATCTGACAGGCGGAGTTGCTGCTCACCTGGTGCTCGCTCAGCGCCGCGCTCTCCATCCCCAGCCGGTGCGACGTGAACATTTCCCGCACGTTGGGAAAAGTCTGCTGCTGAGAGCCAAAAGTGTGCCCGGGCAGGTGGCTCAGCTCAGCGCCGTGGTTGAGGTACCAGGAGGCCGGCGGCTGTCCCCCCGCAGCCCCTCCGCCTCCGCCGCCTCCGTGGGGATGCCCGGTGCCCAGCGCTCCGTCCTGCCCCGCGGGCAGGCTCAGCGTGCCGAGGGGCGACGGGGCGCCGGTGGGATGCTCGGCCAGCCCGTCCTCCAGCGGAGCGCACATGTGGCCCGGCCTGTCGCCGCTGTAGAGGCTCATGGCCCGCATGCTGCAGTGGTAGCTCCCACTAGTGTCCAGCGCCTGGCTGCACGCCGCGCTGTAGCCCGACGGCTGCCCCGCGGGGTAGCCCAGCGCCAGCCCGCCGCCCGTCCTGCCCGAGGCGGCACTCACCGGGCTCAGGTCCCCCGCGGGGGAAGTCCGCAGGGTCATGATGCTCTCCACGCTGAAGCCCGGCAGCCCGTTGCCGGCCGGGTGATGCTCGGGCAGCGATGCCTCCGGCGAGGCGGCGGCGGGGGGCGAGGCGGCGCTGCGGGGGCTGTCCCGCAGGGCCCCGCCGCTGGCCGGGCTCAGCGTCTCCACCTTGGTGATCACGGGCAGCTCGGGAGACGCCGTCTCGCTCTTGATCACCACCTTCTTCTCGGAGGCCGGCGCCGAGGCGGAGGAAGAGGAAGAGGAGGAGGAGGCTTCCTTAGGGAGGTCGGCGCCGGGCAGCCCGGGGGGCTTGGGCTGCTCCTTCAGCAGCCGTTCCCGGGCCTCCTCTTTCTCCTTGGAGACATCCTTCTTCTTGAAGCGTCTCCGGCGGCGCAGGAAGCTGCCGTTCTCGAACATGTTGTAGGAGTCGGGGTCCAGGGTCCAGTAGCTGCCCTTGCCCGGCTTCTTGTCGTCGCGGGGCACCTTGACGAAGCACTCGTTGAGGGAGAGGTTGTGGCGGATGCTGTTCTGCCAGCCCTGCTTGTTCTCTCGGTAGAAAGGGAAGCGGTCCATGATGAACTGGTAAATCCCATTGAGCGTGATCTTCTTGTCGGGGGCGTTCTGGATGGCCATGGTGATGAGGGCGATGTAGCTGTAAGGTGGCTTCACCAGGTCCTTGGGGGCGGTGGGTTGGTGCGGGTGGTAGGGGCCGTAGGAGCGCCCCATGCCCGCCGCGTACTGCTCGGCGTGGCCCGAGTAGACGCTCATGGGGTTGCCCATGCCGCCGTACGTCCCGGCCGCCCGGTAGTAATTC
>NW_024581093.1:1336869-1444169 GCF_017639235.1 Corvus kubaryi | reverse complement strand
CGCGCCCCGGGCCGCGCCGCTCCCGGGCCGCGCCGAGCCCCGCGCCGGGCACCCACAGCCCCCTCCGCCCTGAGGTTTTAACGATTTGGCCCCAAAAAGAGCCCCGAGCCGAGCCGCCCCGGGCGGGGGATCTGCCCGCTGCCAGCGCCGCGGCCAACGGCGAAGTTTTGAAGCACTTTTTGCAGGCAGGTTGATGCCGGGGATGGCGGGAGCGGAGACACCGCGCTTGTTGCCCCGTAGTACCGGTATCGCGATGTCCCTGTGCCGGGCAGCTCCTGCGTTCGCCTTTTTAAATGTATTTAAGTGAAATTCCTCGGGAGAGGCCGCCGGGTCCGTCCCGAGGTGCTCGCCCGGTGGCAGTGACATCGCGGCGCGCCTCGGCCCCGGTGGCGCCGTCGCTGCGGGTTCAGAGGTTCTTCTGCCGCTTTGGGGGAGTTTGGGGATATTTTATTATTGTTAAAAAAAATCCAACAAAACCAACAATAAACAGAGAGCGCATTTAAGCGTCTATTTTTTTTTTCGTTCCGGGCGTTGAGGCGGATTTTCTTGTGCCTGTGAAATCCGCCCCTCTGCCTTCTCCCTAATAAGTTCATTAGAGGCAATCAGAGTGGGACAATTAGGGACGCATGGTGACCAAGTGTAAACTCAAGTGTTGGGGGAAAGCGCTGCGAATTGTTCTGTTCCACCCGAGAGAAAAGCGGATCTGCAGGGTGAAGGAACCAAGGTGAGGAACCAGCGATTTCCCCGCTCCGCAGGGAAAAAAAAATCAAAATATATTTATAATCAAAAATAGCGCTGCAAAATCGATTCGAGCCCGAAAAGACCAAGCTAAGGTTGAAATGAATTCGCTGTCACATCGGCCGGGCTCCTTGCCGCCGCCTCCCCCGAGCCTGGCTGCTGCCGCTCTGATTCCTAAGCGGTGATTTTTTGGGTTTCTTACACTGTAATTCTGCCTTCCCCTCCTCGCAATTTGTGTGGTTTCGTAAGGCTTTAAACAAAGATATTTTTTTCCCCCAAAGTCGGGCTGGGATTTTGGCTGGCTGCTGAGACCAAGGGTCCCTTTCCCGCTCGCAGCCCGGGCGGTGGGGACGAGACCGCAGCCGGCTCCGGCCGTGGGAACCCGGCGAGGTTGTTAATTACCGGAGATCTTCTTAATAAGAAAGGAAACGATTTTATGCGATAACTGAGGGGAGGGGAAAAAAATAAATTATGAGGCAGCTCTTCTACAAGGAGGGATGGTTAAAAATGATCTGCGATGGAAAAATGGATTGGGAAGTTTCTCCGGGCACTTCAAAACTGTTATTTCATTTTGATGGAAATAATTTGGAATGTTCGGGGAGGGTTTCATCCACCGAGAAAATGTCCGGGGATATTTTGTTTGTGGAAAAAAAATAGTGAATTCAGCGAGATAAGCTGATAATTTTCATGTAAAGGTATGGTCATAAGAGAAAACTTTTATTTTTTTTTTCTGGAATAATTTGAGAGCGACTTCACACTTTTATGTTCGGTTTTCAAATAAATCATATTTCTCCTTACAACTTGGGCTGTGTCTTAGCGTACACAAGAACATGGGATTTCTTTAACGATATAAGTTTTTAAAATGCAGGAATTTTTAAATGCAGAGCTCGAGCAAAGCCACCCCTGCAGTGTCCCAGCGCTGTCCCTTCCTAGAAATATCGTTGATGGAATCTTACCTCCCCTCGGCTGAAAACTTTACCGAGATTAATTTCTACAGAACCCCCGGAAGCAGCAAAAGTTCTTTGCCTGCTGCAGCTGGGCACCGAGCAGAGACTGAACCAGCGGGCTCGGAAAAGCCCTAAAATTCGAATGGCTTGAAGAAGAAAAAAAAAAAACCGGCACTATGAAAAATACGCAGTTTCCAAACAGGGGAGCGCAGGGAGAGGAGGAGAGCGGGAGGCGCTTGGAAAAGCGGGATTCCCTCCGCGGGGCTCCTTTCGCCCGCTTCCCCGGGGGAGCCGCCGGTTTTCCTCTCGCAGCCTTTACCGGGCGCGTCGGGGGAGCTTTCGCAGCGCTCGGGGCGCTCCCGGGGCCGTTCTCGGGCCGTTCCCGGAGCCGTTCCCGGGACTGTTCTCGGGCTGTTCCCGGGACTGCTCTCGGGCTGTTCCCGGTGCCGTTCCCGGGGCCGTTCCCGGAGCCGTTCCCGGGACTGTTCTCGGGCTGTTCCCGGGACTGCTCTCGGGCCGTTCCCGGTGCCGTTCCCGGGGCCGTTCCCGGAGCCGTTCCCGGGACTGTTCTCGGGCTGTTCCCGGGACTGTTCTCGGGCTGTTCCCGGTGCCGTTCCCGGGGCCGTTCCCGGAGCCGTTCCCGGGGCCGCTCCGGGCTCACCTGCCCGCGGGGGCTCCGCGCGGCGTGTGTCGCCCCCCGGGGGACACCGCGGGGACTGCAGCGCTCCCCGGCACCGCCCGGCCGGCCCGGGACGGGGACAGGACACGGGACAGAGATGGGGACAAATGAGAGACTGAGCGGGAAAAGGGGAAAGAGGGAGAAGTGTGGGAGAGAGGATGAGTGGAGAAAAGAAGGGGGCAGAGAGGAAAAGTAGGGAAGAAGGGAAGAAACAGCAAAGGAAAGAGAAATGAAGGAAGGAAGGAAGGAAGGAAGGAAGGAAGGAAGGAAGGAAGGAAAACGAAGACAGAAATAAAGGGAGAAAAAAGGAAAGGAGAGGAAAAGCATGAAAGAAAAACGAAAGGAGTGAGAGAGAAGGAGAGGGAGAAAAAGATTAAGAAAGAAGGAAGGAAGACGAGAAAGAATGAAAGAAAGAGGAAGACAGAAATAAAGGAAGAAAGAATGAAAGAAAAAGAGAAAAAGCAAGAAAGAAGAGAGAAGGAAAGCAGGAAAGAGAACGAGAAACAAAGGAAAAAAGATGGAGAGAGAGCAAGAAAGAGAGAAGAGCAAGGAAAAGAAGAAAGAAGGAAAGAAGGAAAGAAAGAAAGAAGGAAAGAGAGAAAGGCAGGCTCTGTCTGGCACCGGTGCAATCAAGACCCATTGATGCACATAAATTTTCCCCAGTTTTCCATCTGTACTGGTGAGCGTCTGTACTGGAGAGGGCAGGAATCTCTGACTGCAGGGGGCTGATCCACACCAATTTTCCAGCAGCAGGAGCCATTGCTGTGCTCAAACTGGCCCAGACCTACCCCAGCTGCCCTAAGGTGCTTCCTTCACCAGGTTATTTCATAAGCACAACAATTCACTCACACACTCCTTATTCACACGTGGAAATCCACTTTACAGTGGCCCATAAACCAGTTTCTAGTACCTGACTATTGAAAACTTCATTCAAACCTCTTGCCTTTAAAATCTGTAGCCTAGTTTTAATTTTCAGTATTATTAAGCAGGGCATTATGGCTGGTTTAATGCTTCTTTCTGGGTGAATTTGGGCTGATTTTTGTGGCTGGCCTGGTGTGTTCAGCCTGCAGTTCCAAGGAGTGATTCCTACAGCACAAGATGTTTCTGCCTGCGTTTTTCCCAGGGTCTGGATTAATCTGATTCATATGTCCCTCCCTTTTTTTAGGTGTTTCCACAAACTGTGGGTGTTTCAAGCTGCGTTTCGTTTGTTTCAAAATCCCGGATCCTTTTTTAACCTCTTTCACTGAAATATTTGATTCAGCTTGGTAAAAATGGATTTTAGAAGTGGTTCAGGCACATCCAAAGCCTAATTTAATTTCTAAAGATGTGGTAGCTCTGTCTGCTTCCCAAGGAAAAGAGGCTTTCCCGTGCCATCCGTATGAGCTGCTCCAGGCTGCTGGAGCTGATGCTAAAGGCTGCAGTGACAGAAAAGACCCTGCAAAAGGAATTTGAAGCAAATTTCAGCCCTGTGGAGGCAAAAAAAAGAAAATTGAACCAGCAGAAAAGATGCCACCTGTCAGCAAACTCCTCATTTTTTTTTAAGGCAAACTACCCTGATTTGTAGCAAACAGCTCAGGGACTCTTTTCTGGAAGCAAATCCACGGAAGGAACAGCTTTGCTGAGCATGGCTGGAGGGAGATGTAGGTGGTCTAGAAGGATCTCAGCCCTGCTTGGTTGTTAATGGATTCATTACCAGCACTGTTCTCCCCCCCTCGCTCTCCCTTCCTCACAGGGGGGGTGTTGGGGTGGAAACAAGCCCCAGCTGGGGTGGGGACTTTGGGTGATAGTGGACAGGCAGTGCTGGCACTCCCAGCCCAGCCCCAGCAGCGTAAATTGCTCACCCAAGGCCTGATCCCCAACTCCCCGCAGAGACGGCGAAGTCACTGGGAGTTTTCCGTGAGTAGGAAGTGCAGGAATGAGCTTCAAACATTTCGGCCCAGCTCCACATGGGTGGTCTGTTGTGCCTGGAAGGATTCCCACTGGCTCCAGCAGCACTCCGAGAGCGAGTGGAAAGGCTCTTCCCAAACCCCGTTGTAGGACCAGGACTCCAAACCTTTTATTTTATCTTATTTTGATGCTTACAAGTGAAAAGGTGAAGCCTCACCACAGCATTTATCCCAATGAGAGGAAAGATGTGTGCCAATGTCTTTACAAGCAGTTTGATGGGTGTTGAACTCTCTGGAATGGGTCTTCATGTCTCTGCTGACTTTGGGCAGCCGGTTGGGTGCAGAGCCCAGGCAGTTTGGCTCCTGAAATAGGCAAGTGGTTCTGCACAAGCAGACCTTCTGAACTTCTGACCTTTGGGGTAAAATGCCAGGTTCTAGGGGGGATATGGGGCAGGTGGTTCGGGAAGGCTGCACCTTCCTGGTACCTCAGCCAAGGGGGGGAAGGGAAGAGGGCAACATGCGGCCGGGAGTTCGGGATAAAGGGAGGCTGCGCCCTCCGAAACCTCCAGAGAGAGAAAACCCCACTGGCATGTGCACAGTGGACTCTCTCCCTTCATTTTAATAAAGTTGCAGGACTCCTCTGTCTCCTTTCTGGACAAAAACCTCTGGCGTTTGTGGATTTTCCTGACACCAATATGCTGATATTAATCCAAATTTGGATATCACTCAGCGCTGGAGGGGGAAAGACTCCTGAACTCCCTGAACTCAGCAGAGTCTTGGCCTTTGTGGGGAAAAAAAAAACCCCTCAGTTCAACAGTGAGAAAAGGAGTTTGCATCTGCCCAGCTCCGTCTGCAACTGTTCAGAGAGGAGCATCCGAATTTGTTCCGCTTTTTTGGGTTGGCACAGCCACAGTTGGCTCTGACGAGGATGAGGATCCACAGCATCCAAGCCAAGCACAAACTCCAAGGACATTTCCCCCCTTCGCCGCCACACTTTAAAATAAACCTTCCTTGTTTCATTGTTCCCATGACCCCTCCATCCCACTGCGCTCAGGAATGTCGGGATTCTCAACGTCCTCCCTCTTCTTGGGATACTTGTCGAACACACTAATTCTATAAATAATAAATCATGCAAACAAATCATTTATTATTCTATTAAAGGCGAGCAAGAAGTGAACTTTCGGGAAGCCGGCAGTCTGGGAAACCCACGGAGAGGCTGGATATTGTTTTATTCACCACCAGCCAATTTTAAATGGAAAAATAATTAACGGGCAGGGGTTATTTTACAAAAAGCAGGGCGGGTTTTTACCCCCAGCCATAAGACATGATGGAAAGCCTGTGGTGTTTATACAATGCGGGCGGCAGTCTCACAGTAACGGCCCAGCTCAGCCTTTTTTACGTTTAATTCCAGAAACAAGCGGGGCCCTGAGAGACCTTCCCTCACCTCGCCTCCCCCACTTCGCCTTCGAGGCGTTTTGACCCCTCAGTGCCGCCGTAGCGGCCGCGCGACGCGGAGGGGGCGTGGCCAGGGCGGAGGCTCCGCCTCTCGACTGGCGGGAGGGACGCGGCTGCAGTGACGTCACGGCTCGGAGGGGTGGGCGTGAGGCGTGGCGGTGACGTCACGGCCGCGGAGAGCGAAGGGGCGTGGTGTCTGTGACGTCACGGCGCAGCGGAGGGAGCGGGAGGGGATGGCGGTGACGTCACGGCGGGCGGGGGAGGGCGGTGATGGCGGTGACGTCACGGCGGGCGGGCGAGGGCGGCAATGGCGGGGCCGGGCCGGCGGCTCCCGGCGCTCGCAGGGCTCCCCTCAGGGGCCGCCTCCAAGTGGGAGATCCGGGAGAAGGTGTGGGAGCACCTGGAGGCCTCCGGGCTGGCCGAGTTCCCGCGGCCCGTGCACGGCCGCATCCCCAACTTCAAGGTACGGCGGCTGCCGGCGCTGGGCCGCCTCCTCCTGCTGCTCCTTCCCTCACCCGCCTCGGGTCCCGCCCGCTCTGCAGCCCGCAGCCCAGGCCCGGAGGGGCCCCCAGTTCCCCCAGTTCCCCGGGCCAGCGCCCCGCAGCCCTCGAAGGAAAGAAAACAAAACTGCCTTGTGAGTTATAGAATCCCTCAATGGTTCGGTTGGAAGGAACCTTAAAGCTCGTCCCATTCCTGCCGTGGGCAGGGACACCTTCCATTATCCCAGGTTGCTTCAAGCTCCATCCAGCCTGGCCTTGGACATTTCCAGGGATTAACAGAAAATTAACAGCCCCTCAATTAAAATCTGCAGAAATCAGCCTCCCTAGAGGGTGAAAGGTGGTCAACTGCCCATCTCTGCTGTGGGCTCCTCGATGATAACACTGATATTTTATGCAAACAGGGTGCCCCCCATGCTGCCACGAGGCTTCTGGGCTTGCAGGAGTTCCAGGCTGCCCGGACAGTAAAAATAAACCCCGATGCTCCCCAGAGGAACGCTCGCTTCCTAACACTGGAAGTAAGTGCAAACATTCTCCTCTTGGTTCCTTCCCTCTCTCAGGGCTCTCTCCAGGCCTGCTGCTCCCTTAGGGAGCTGGATGTGTTCAGCAGAGCACGGGAGCTGAAGGTGGATCCTGACAAACCTCTGGAAGGTGCCCGGCTGGCGGCTCTGCAGGTAACGGCACCTCGGCACCCCGAGGAGGAGCTGGGAGGGGACAGCAGTGCCTGGCAGCATCTCAGCAACACCTGGCACTGCATCTTCAAGAGTTCTTGTGTGTAGCTCGTTTGTGGACTTTGGATCAATAGGTGTCATGGGATGGTTTGGGTTGGAAGGGATTTTAAAGATAATTCAGTTCTAGCCCCTGCTATGGGCAGGGACACCTTCCACTATCCCAGGTTGCTCCAAGCCCCATCCAGCCTGGCCTTGGACACTTCCAGGGATCCAGGGGCAGCCACAGCTTCTCTGGGCACCCTGTGCCAGGGCCTCCCCACCCTCACAGGGAGGAATTTCTCCCTAATATCCAATCTATTCTCCCCTAATATCCACTCTATTCTCTCTTAGATCCAATCTGACCCTGCCCTCTGTCAGTGGGAAGCCATTATCACTTATAAAGCTAATTAGAGACATAGCTTTAAAGGGAGGGGTGTCTTTAAAGCTCTGTCCCTAAATATCTTCAAATGTATGTCTTACCTTTTATTTCTTCAATAAATCTTTTAATGAATTTTTTCCCATATTGGAGGGAATTAATGTACAAGCACTACACAATCAAGAACACTAACTGCAACGTAACAAATTAAATGTTTGGCCATGTAGTTTTTAACTGTGTGACAGTAAAAATATTTCTTTAGTGTAAAATGAACCTTTTCCTGTGGTTCCCCAGGCAAGGAAGACTTTGCTGGTTCCCACACCACGTCTGAGGACTGGGCTGTTCAATAGGATTGTTCCTCCTCCAGGTGCAACCAAGGAGGTCCTGAGAAAATGTGCCACGTCTCAGGTAGGAGTGAGGGATCAGGGAGGGCTGAATTAACCTGTGGGACACTGTGGTGTTAGGATGGACTAGCTGGAAGTTGGAAAACCTGAAATATCTTCCTGTTAGGATGTTATTCCTGGGTTTTGTGCACACGACTGCCATTAATCATTTTTAAGTCAGGAGAAAATTTATTTTCTCAGTGTTTTTTGGAAAATCATGAGCAGCTTGAGGTGAGTTAGATCTTTATTCATGCTCCTACATTCTGCAGTTTTGAGCTGCCGAAGCCTCTGAGAAATATTTTAGTGCTCACAGTTTTTTGCATAATCTCAGTAGAATGTTAGGTGCTACCAGGTAGGAAAGATGAGGTTTCTCTGGAATACAACATCCAAAGGAACACGAATTGTGGCATTTGCAGGCAGTGAGGCCCAGACACGCGGTGAGGTTTGGGTTTGCAGCGCGGTCTCTTGCTGCCCTCTCGTGTTACAATCTCACGCTGTACAGCTGAAGGCTTTTGCCAGAGAAACCTGGCAGGTTTTATACCCATCTTTATGCTCGGAAAACTCAACTGGTACACAATGAATAGCTCACTATATCGATTTATTTCCTCCTTAATCTCCTGCGAAAGGCAATAAAGTTCTGCAGTAACCCCATAAACAACTGAGCTTGTAAATGGCTGGTAATTAGTAGTGACTTTCTTTGTTGGAAGTTCTATTGGAGTCATTAACTAATTAAGCTGTTCAGGGTTGAAGAGCACTTTTGAAAGAGACCTTTCTCTTGGCCTGCTGTCTGATCTGGGATCTTACCACTATGTGTCTGGTTTTTCCCCCAGCCCACTAATGAAAAAATGCTGTTGGCAGTTTGTATTTACACAGCGCTGTGCAAACAATCCTTACCACACTGCTGGGAAGTGCCTGACGGGCATTATTGCTGATAGGCAGCCCCAAATAACTCAACTTTTGGGCTCTGTGCTCTGCACAGAAAAAGTTTGGCTCTTTATTGTGATTTTAATATTGGTAATTTATACTTAGCATGAAGTTGGGTTGGTGTGAGGAGCATTTACATTGTGCTGTACACATATATTAAGATCACAAGATATCTCTTTAAAAGTTCTAAACCCCTGATCTTTAAAAGCACAAATAAACATAATTTTTAATTTCTGCAATCTGGACAGAATTTTGGGAACAGATTGAAGAGGGGTGGGTGGGGTTGAGCAGGATAGAAGAAAAATCATTGTGTCACTTTGTGTAACTTCAGGTTTCTTTGTGCTGTAGCTATTTGTGTCTAAGTTAACTTTGTGATTTGTGTGTGAGAATTAAACCAAGCATTTGTAATGCTCTGGTATTCCTAAAATTAGTAGTAGGATAAAGAAGGGTAGATAGGAAGTGTCACTTGCCCTCATTTTTAGGAATAGATTTCCAAAAAAGTGTTTCAAAATATCAGGTTTTGACCCTAAATAAATAACCTTGCTTATAAAAGTGCCCACCTCCCTCAGCTCTCCTTGCAGTGTGCCAAAATTCTTGTCACTGTAGTAGGGAATCTATTCTAGGATTCCCTAGGGGATAACTTCCCAGACATGTACAGCTTGGCTATACATGGAAGAGACACTTTGAAACGTGGGGAGTTACTTGGATTTATCGAAATATCCTGGATTTCTGCCTCGGTGCTTGGAAGACTGTGCACTCTGCAAACCTCCAAGGCTGTTTTTCCTGCAGGGTGTAAAGGAATACAGCGTGCCTGTGGGGCTGGATGGGAAAGCACAAGTGGACCTGGTTGTTGTAGGATCAGTGGCTGTCTCTGAAAAAGGTAAGGAAGAACTTCCAGCAGAAGGGTCCCAATCCCAATCCAGTGACAGTAAGGCTACACCACGTGGCAGAGACAGATTTATCCTTGGAGCTGAATTGTGGTCTTGGGTTCTGCCTCTGTGTGTGACAAATCCCTGCTTCCAATCCAAGCAGGAAGCAGCAATGCCTCCAGGATGTGGTGGGCACACAGCAGTGTGGGTCAGAGCATGTTTTGGCCTTCAGGAGAACTATTAAGGCGAGCAATTATTTTTGTTTTAAAAGAATCCAAGCAGGCTCCCTGGTCAGAGATCTGCTCTGCTCACACGGGGTGTGTGAAAGGACATGTGTTAGACCTGCTGATTCAGTACCTATTTGGGGATCAGATTTTGCATTTTCTAGTATTTTGGAAACCTGCTAGTGCTGAAAAATTTTCCACTGACTTTATCCCTTGCCTAAAATAACACAGTTTTTATGTGTGACCCAGACTCCTCTTTACCCACGTTAACCTGTGTTGGACATGAATAGAAGGTTCTAAATACAATGGCTAAACAAGCTGCTGTGTTAACTGCATCAAGTTTGTTTATTCAGAATGGGAAGCTTCTGGGATCTTTTAGGAGTCGTTGAAATTGATGTTTTATTTCATTTCAGTGCTGATTTCAAGGAAAGTTGCATTCTGTGAGAGATGCTGACCTGTTTTTTTCCGCAGTTACAACTTGCAGGCTGCTCAGTTAATTACATGATTTTAACAATTTTCTGCTCTGCTGTTTGTTTTTTTTCCACTTTTCTGTGCTTTAGGCTGGAGAATTGGCAAAGGGGAAGGTTATGCAGACATGGAATATGCAATGATGGTGTCCATGGGTGCAGTGCAGGAGGACACACCCGTAGTTACCATCGTGCACGACTGCCAGGTGAGCTCAGATGTTCAAATGTCCCCTCTCCAGTGGGGAAGGAACTCTGTGACACTTCCTGCTCTGTCTGGAGAGGAGACATGGAATGATGTTGGTTTGGCATCTTTATTCCCATTGTCTTTGATGGATTTTCATGTGACAAGACATCAGGAATGGGGCACAGTTTTAGGGGATTTGTTTTTAGCTACTTAACCAAATCTCTTCCTTGTAGGTGCTTGACATAGCAGAGGAGCTCCTGGATGATCATGATTTAACTGTGGATTACATCCTCACTCCAACAAGGACTATCCAGACTAACTGCAAACGACCAAAACCTCAGGGAATAATGTGGCACAAGGCAAGTTAAATCTTAATTCAAGTTAAATCTTAAACCTCTGCTGCTGGTGGCTTACTGGTACCAATAATCTGCTGATAAACCCCTCCATTTTTATATATAAACACATTTTTTATGTTTATAAAAATACTTGGGAAAAGAACAAATATGTTTGTCAGGTGAAACAAAACAGCAGCATCTGTGTGCAGTGGAGTTTAAGTGGCAATGGTGATGAGGAGAAATATTTCCCTGGAGCTGAGGTTGCTGTAGCCAATGGATTATCAAGTGGTGGCTGCCCCATCCCTGGAAGTGTCCAAGGCCAGACTTGATGGGTTTGGAGCAACTTGGGATAGTGGGAGGTGTCCCAAGGGGTTGGAACTGTACAATATGTGCTCCTCTGTGAAAGGAAAGCACAACCTGCTGGTGGTACATCCCTGTTTCTGTAGTGGATTCACTTTCCAGGGATAAATCTGTGGCTGGAACTCGTTTTCAGGTGGAAGAACAGTGACTTTAAACATGAATCTTTATTTATTAAGAGCTCCTCTATTATGAATTTGGCCTTTCCCCCTTCCCAGGGTCAGAAACTTCCTCAGCTTCCCAAGTGGTTTCAGAAAAGCCTTCAGTGAATTGTTTTACTGGAGGTTCCTGCTGAGAAAACTTTGTGTCATTGGATTTTCACTCCTAAAATGTTCCAGTTAGGGAGCAGACACAATCCTGCATGGGTGAGTACAGCAGGAATGCTGAAATGAGGAATTGTGCGCCCACATCTTGCAGAAACCGAGGAATTCTAAGGGAATGCTCCTAAGGAAATCAAAAGTTGTTTGTTAAAAGTCACCAACCAGCAAAGAGAGTTAAATTTCTTTAGGTAATGTATCTACAACAAACAAATTCTAGCCAGGGCTATTTTTATTCCAATGGTGGGAGAGCATTTTACCCTGCCTGTGGTTGAGGATTTGAGGTTATAAATAAATAAATAATAGCTCTGTCTGTCCAAGTGCATTTTTTCCATTGAATTATTTTTGAATTGTAATTTTTTTTTAGGATATTATTGAATGTAATTGTGTTGAAGGCCTACCCCTTGTGGTCCATCCATCTTGCCTACATACTTTTGATCAGTTTGTCTGTCTTGGTGTCAGACTTCTCAGTAAGTGGCCCTGCTAACACTTTTTTTATTTCTTTTTCTGTGCCTTTAGAAGAAACTGAATTTTCTACAGCTTTCACTGAGAATGGAGCACATGATTGACCCTTTTTGAATATTTGAATATTTGAGTGTTGATTTAACACCTCAAGCTGGGTTTGGCTGTTCTTTGGAGCACATGTGGGTGAAATAGGAATATTGGAGCAGACCAGGCAGAGCAGGGATAATCATCACTTTTCTGTCTTTTTTGG
This sequence comes from Corvus kubaryi, assembly GCF_017639235.1. Classification (NCBI taxonomy): domain Eukaryota; kingdom Metazoa; phylum Chordata; class Aves; order Passeriformes; family Corvidae; genus Corvus; species Corvus kubaryi. The sequence continues at coordinate 1,432,106 of NW_024581093.1, read as the reverse complement.
AACCAGAACAAGGTGTGGTGTCTATATGAAGAAGAAATGACCATAATTCCCCAGGGAAATGAGTGACATTTATTTTGTTTGTGCCTGTGGTGGTAGCTGGATGTACAGCTCTTGCACAGAGGGGTTTGGAGGTGGGAGGTCTGGTTAATCACCAGGGTGTGAAAAGGGCAGGATTTGATAGGGGCTATTTAAGTTTTGTCCTTTGGATTTTCCTGGCTACTTCTCCATCATTTTCTCTTCATCCTTTTCTCCTTCAAATCCTGGCTTTGCTGGTGCATTCCTGTCCCTCAGAGCAAAACTAAATGAACCAAGAGGCAGTGAGTAAATAAATCATCCACTTCTAAATACGGGGTTTTGTCAACACAAAGTAGCTTAACTTCATTGTGAAGGTGTGTGAGGTGGAAAACACATTGTAAAAAAAGTTGATCCTTGGGGAACAGGGCTGGATCAGGCCAGGATAATGTTTAGGATCTGGAATTCCAGGTGTTTGCAAACATGGGATTATAGCTGAGGGTTGCTGTCAGGATGTGCTGTCAGGATGAGCAGGCAGTAATGCACACTGTTTGCAGCTCCAGAGGGAAGGAGGTGCTCTCCCAGCAAACTAATCCATGGCTCCAGGCTCCATTTCCATGCTGGAGGAGGTGCTGCATTTTCCTGGGGTGCTCTGGTGTGTTCTGTACTGTTTAAAGACTCCAAGGAAGTGGAAGAGCCACAATATTATCAATACTAAAGGATCATTACCAACATCAGCACAAAGCACTCCAGAAACACTTCTAAATCCACAGGCAGTGCTGGGGGCTGTTTGTGGGAAGTTTTGCACCTCTGAGGGCAGAGTTTTGGGACATCAGTATGAGTTACTGGAGGACAGCAAGAGCTGCTGAGAGCTGAGCACTCTGGAAAATTTTATTTGGATGCCAGCTTGGAATTATTTGGCTTCATCTGTCTTGAAAATCTAACCCATTGTTTCTGGGAACTCTAAATTCATGAAACTGCTTGCTTTTTCATTTAAGATTTTCTATGGGTGACTGTGATCTTTATCTGGGACACTGGCTATTATATTTGTCCCAATTATCGAGTTATTTGTGCTGTGCTTATTTTAAATTGAAACTATACAGACAAAATATATGGGTTCATGAAGAGGGAAATGAGAGTAGTTGGTGGAAAAATCACTGTATTCTAGCAAGCATTTCCTTCTGGCTTTGAAATCATTCTTCTGCTGAGAATTTTATAGCAGCAGGAAAAGATTTTTCCTGAAATGAAATTAACTGGGGGGGAATCCCTGGGTCTAATGCTGAAATGATGGCAGAGATGGAAACCTTCTGATAACAGCTTTGATTGGGGTCTGTGACAGAATATTTGGAAAGGAAAGCTCAAAAAAATGCACCCATCCAAGCTGGCAAATCCTTTGGCAGAAGGAAACTGCAGTCTGTGTAGCCAAGGGTTGGTTTTGTTGTGTTTTTTGGGATAGTGGGAGCAGGGAGTGCTTCCACACGTGGTTACACATCTCCACACCTTCGCAGAGCTGACCCTCGCTGCAGAGTCCACGGAATGCAGCTTCCACGGATGGATTCCAAATGTGGCTTGCATAAGTTTCTCCTGAGGGACACCAGCAGACTCCACGGGCTGCCAGCTCCCAGAAATATGCCCTTGGATTGTGTGCACATATTTGGACATTTTGTGCAAATGAATGATAAAATGTTCAACTGTGCTGGCCTTGCTGTCCTGGCCTTGTCTGTGCCTTCAATCCCTGTTTGCTCAGTGCTCCTGGAAACAAGTACAACAACAGGAAAAGTGGGGTCAGTCCTGGAGGTCAGAGCCAAAAATGAACCCTTCAAACACCTTCTGCCCACCTGCTTGGAAAGGCTGATGGATCTGCAGCACAGGAGATGTTTGGTGGTGTTTGCAGCCTGTCAGGGCAGCAGCATCAGCCTCAGAATCGTGGAATGGTTTGGGTTGGAAGGGATTTTAAAGATAATCTCATTCCACCCCCCTGCCAGGCACAGGCACACCTTCCACTATCCCAGGCTGCTCCAAGCCCCATCCAGCCTGGCCTTGGACACTTCCAGGGATCCAGGGGCAGCCACAGCTTCTCTGGGCACCCTGTGCCAGGGCCTGCCCACCCTTACAGGGAAGAATTTCTTCTTTATATCTGAACTGAATTTTCCCCTCTTTCATTTTGAGGCCATTCCCCCTTGTCCTGTCTCTGCTGAGCAGTCCCTCTCCAGCTTCCTTGCAGCCCATTCAGATCCTGGAGGCTGCTGTGATACCTCCAGGCTGAACAGCTCCAGCTTTCTCAGCCTGTCCCCACAGGGAAGGTGTTCCAGTCCTCCTACCAACTTGGTGGCCTTCTCTGGTCTTGATCCAACATTCCATGTCTTTCTTATGCTGGGGACACCAGAGCTGTGCACAGAATTCCAGGTGGGGACAAGATCCACGTGTTCCTGTGTCAGTGAGATGAGGAGCTGTGGGAAGCAGAATGAAATAGCAGGATAAGCACACCCTCCAATCCAATCCAATTCCAGTCTGCCCTTCCCTGTCTGCCTGACTCCAGGATTGCAGTACTTCCAGGGAAATCACAGCACTGTTTGCCTTGGCCTGGGCTGGCTCAGGGGTCAGCATTACTCACTCTGGCAGGACAAACACATCCTTCATTCTCCCCAGCAGAGTATTGAGCGTGGCTCCGATCACAGCTGTGGGGGAGCAGAGGGTGAGGAGAGCCCTGGTGTTCCACAGGGATGCTGCAGGAGTCCATCTGCCACCACGTTTTGGGATGAAACCAGGTGTTATAGGAATGGGTGCTGTGGGTTAAGTGCTGGGAGATTTGTGTTGGCACTCAGCATCCAGGATTTTTTTCCTCAGGTTTCTGTCAGAAAGGGGCCACATTTCCCTCCTCAGCTCCTTTCCCAGTAATTGTGTGCCAGAAGAATTTATCCAGCCTGCTGTCCTCTTTCCCTAAGGCTCTCCCAGCCATGGCAGGGAGTAGGCAGGATTACTAAATGATTAATTGCCTTTGGTGGAGTTATTTTTAACCCAAATCACTTCAGAGTTTATGGCACAGACCCACGAGCTCTTCTGTTGGCCAACCCCGGAGGGCTGAAGTGTGGAACTGCTCTGGGAATTGGTGGCCAAGGGATAATGGGAAACTTCTTCAGCTTTGGTTTCGCTACCAAAGCTAAATCCCAACACTCAATCTGAAGTTTAAAAACATCAATAAGTGGTTTGACCTTGACTTTGTAGGGATGGGGAAAGCTTCCAGTGCTGGGTTTGCCCATGTCCATATAGCTGGATCAGCCAGACTCGAGGTGGAATGTCCCTTAGATCCTGGCTTAGCCTAAAGCAGTAGGTAGGGATAGGGACAGGGATAGGAATAGGGATAGGCAAGGCTGGGGAGGACTGACCATCCAGCACAGCATCCAGAAGTGTGCAGCTTGTTTGAAAGAGAGGAGGAATATCTTTGGCCTCTTTCCACATGGAAATAAATCATTGCAATCCTCCGCAGCTCACAGGACAAAAGGAACTTTTTGCATGATTGTAATGAGCAACACATTGTACTAGCACAGGGTTCTTTTGTTTGCTCTTTTGCAACAGAGCAGAACAAGCTTTTTCCTCTCCCCTGCCACCCTCTGCCCCCTTTGCCCTTTTAGTTCTCACGCCAAAACCCAATGGATTTGTCTGTTGAATTGAAACCCCAAACCGAGTTTCTGCCTTTCCTTGGCATAAAAGTGTGAGAAAATAGGGAAGGGTTTAGAAGGTTTGGCCCAGCTCAAATATTCTCCTAGACCCCAGAGAAGAAAAACCCTTCAGGTAAATCCTGAGTGTCTCTTGTGACAGGAGGGTGTCAGCTGGCAGTGTCAGAACTTGTCTCATGTTTTTTACAAGTGTTTCCTAATAGAAAAATACGCAAGTCCTGGATCAGCTGCCTTTGGTGCTTTGGTGCTGTGAAGGTTTGTTACTGTTGTGTCTGCACAGGCTGGATTTTAAGGTAATGACAGAATCACTTCATGGTGGTGTTTGACCAGACCTTTAAAGAAAACAGTTCATAGCCCTTACAAAAATCACAGAATCACTGAGGTTGGGAAAAACCTCCAAAATCATCAAGTCCAACCTGTGACTGATCACCCAGAGCAGAGCACTGAGAGCCCCATCCAGTTGTTCCTTGGATTCCTCTAGGATGGGGACTCCACCACCTCCCTGGGCAGTAATTCCAATGTCTAATCCCCCTTTCTGTGCAGAAATTCCTCCTAAAACATAAATGCTGTTGTCACTGCATCTTCCTGAGTTTGCCAGGAGCCTGAAACAGTAGCTCCAAGAGCTCCAGACTGATGCCAAAATCTGCTTAGTGAGAGGAGATGCCTTGTGGAAGTCAGAGATTGTGCTGTTCCCTGGATGATCTAAATCCTGCCCTTGGATTGTCCTTGAAAGCCTGGGAATTCCAGAGTTTCCCCTCTCAGTGCCCATCTCAGATTGCCCTAATCTACAAAACCCTGAGGGTATGCCCTTGGTAGCATTTCCCTTTCGAACCAAACACCCAGCCCATGCCATGGCAACTGAGTTTAATTTGGGGATGAAAGGAGCTGTTCTTGGGAAGAAGCTGAGGTGGTGCTTTGGGCCCAGGAGTGATTGGTTGCATGAGAACAGAAGAATGTTTTTCTTGTTTGGTTTAATTAGCACGGAGCTTGCATTTCACATTGAAATTTGACAGAGGACAGCAAATGTTCTTAATTGTTGGCCAGTACAATCAGAGATCCTTCAGCCCTTGGTTTGATGTTGTATCACTCAGGGAAGGAGAGTTTGCTGTCAAACACAGCAGTTGGAATTCTTGGCTGAGAAAAACAAATCAGCCCCAGAATCCACAGAGCAATAACTCTGTAAAATCTGAACGTGATCTGCACCTTTCTGAGTGTGGAGGCTCCTGGAGCCCCAGAGCAAGGCCTTGCTGTTTGGTGTTGTGTTAGCAGATCTAGGACAGGCTTTATGGAAATTATATTTTTATTTAATTCCAGCCTGAAATAAAACCTGCTTGTTTGCTCTTCAGAAGATGAGCCCTGGAAACATTAAGAGAATTCTGTTGAGTGACTTTGCTGTCACCTAATCCTGACATTGCCGTCATTGCTTGGCTTTTCCTCGAGTCACTGCAGAGCTGGGCTCCTGTCCCCAGAGAGCTGTGCTTGACGTTGTGCAGATCCAGACTGGCTGTGACTGTAACTGGAGGAGCAGGAATTCAGAGGCTCTGGGATGAGTGAGGTCTGAGCTGGGAGATCTGCAGGCATGTGCTGGGTGGGATGTGCTGCTGCTGGTCCAGTCGAGCGTGCTGAGGGTGGTACCCTGCTAGAGTGGCTCGCTCACATTCTGGGCTACTAGCCTGGGTCTCTGCTAGCTCAGGCATCGCTTCCCCAGGCTCTGTTTTGCTCCCTAAATTTCAGCATTGGATCTGGAGTTGATGGATGTTGGGCTTGTCCAGCAGCCAAGCAGGAATTCCTCCTCCTTCCAAGCGCAGTGTGCAAGCCAGGAGCTCGACCACATTAGCTGGGGAACCACTGCATTTCCTGCCAGTCTCTGAGTGCAGCCTGGGGCATCTCATGCCTCACATGGATGGGGTTCAGCTGTTGAAAGGAGGAGCCCTTCCAGAAAAGCTCCTTGGGAACTGGGCATGGATGGATGGATGGAAGGAAGGAATAACGGGCTCACAGTGTGAAGTGCAGTGTCCGAGTGCTTCCGTTCCCCGCTCCAGCCCAGCAGATCCATGTGGGATCTGAGGAGCTGTGGGTGGTGTGTGAGGTCAGATGGCACAGAGGGGTGTGCCCCAAGCAGGGAATGTGCCTCCAGCTGGGCCCACATCCATAGGAACCCTGCTCCAAGGCACGTTCCCGCTGCAGCTCCCACCATTGTGTGACCCAGCCCGTGGGATATCCTGTTCTGGGGGAAGAGAGCACCAGGAGCTCTGCAGAATGGAAGTGTCTGATGGATTGGGTTGGATTGTGCCAGAGCAGGGGATTGTGTAGGATTCTGCCAGAGCAGGAGCACAGGCCCTCGGTCAAAGCAAACACAGAGGGAGAACAAGGAGAATGCGGATCTGAAAGCACTGGGATAAATAAATGTCAAATTGGAATAGTCCTGACTTTGGTTGGGATTTGCCCGCTGGATCCACATTGTGCTGCTCGCTTCAAGAGTCACTAATGTTTATTTTTGTCCTGCAGTGTGTATTTAGGGAGAGACTTCCCAATCAGGCTAGCAATTAGGAGCATTTGGAATGCTCTGGCACTCTGCATGGCAGCAGGATAATAAGGTTCCTCTCTTTTTTATGGCACAAATGAGCCCTGATGCTCATCATCTTTTTCTGGAAGGCGAGAAATCCTTTTATAATTATTACATCCATCTTCCTCCTTTTTAGGTCAGCTCTGAGATGCTGGGAAAAATCCCCATCCTAAAGACTCTTCGATCCAGGGAGAAGCAGGCTGGCAAGGATGTCACCCTCCAAGATGAACACCCAGCCTTGGCAAACACCAACAGAGCAGCACTTTCAAACAAGAAGGTGATGCCTGCAAATACCCAGCCCCGAGCTGCTCCAGGCTCAGCTCCAGTGGGACAATCCCATGTGGAAAGTGATCCTGTAAATCCCAGATTAGAGGGATCCGACACAATCACCACTGTGTATGTGGGGAACTTGCCTGGCAGCCTGAGAGTGAGCGAGCTGAAAAGTGCTCTGAGGGAATTCCAGGTGATTCCTGTGCGACTGAACTGGCAGGGAGCACAGCACAGGGTGTTCCTGGAGTACAGGGATAAAGGAACTGCAGACAGAGCCGTGTCCTCCTTGCAAGGCCTGAGCCTTGGGGGCAACACTCTGAGAGTGGAGCTGGCCAAGAGCCAGAGGAACAAAGGGCGAGGAGAAATCAATAGTCACAAATGAGTAGGGAGGAGAAAAACAACAGAAAAATAAAGGTGTTTTCATTATTTTGTGAGAAGCCAACCTGAGGTTTCAAGGTTTTTTGTAACCCTGAGGTTTCTGCAGGTAAAAAAAAACAAATTTCTGCACAACTTTCCTCACTCCTGCACTTGGGCATGCAAAGGTTTTGTCCCCACAGGTGACAGAGGAGCCATTTCTCTATAAACAGTTGCCCACAAAGTACCCACACTCTGTTTTTGGTGTTTTTGTTAAGCCTGGCTTAAAGCCCTGCCCCTTGGCACCTGCAGTAAGGTGGTTACAGTCAGTCATTGAAGGTTAGACCTGCCCATTTATACCTGTGAGGTTAAAAGCCAGCAGCAGGAAATCTGTCCTAAAGGTTACAATTCTGTTTACTGAAAAATGGGCTTTGCTTGTTGGGATTTGTAATTTTATTTTTTATAAAAATGGCCAGGCAGAGAGAGATTGTCCTTTTTGTGCCTTGAGGAGTGGCTATGGGAATGCTGGCTTAGTTCTAGTCTTAGTAAAAGCTGTGATCATCAGGTGGGAGAGATATCTCAGTTTTTTGCTAAATCAGCCCTTGGAAAACCTTACATTTCTTATTTCAGTGTGGCAGAGGAAAGCAAAGCCCAGTTTCCTCTGCTTTTCCCCAAAACTGCCTTTCTGATGGATCAGATAATTATAAAATAGCTGCTTTTCCTGGTTGTCTCCTACAATGTGATTCCTTTGCCTCTGTGAAATTATATTAATTATTGGAGTGGAAATGAAAAGCAGGCACACCATGGTCAAAACTCGTTGGTGCTTAGTGTGGCATGGAATTCTTTGGGAATTTGCTGGACATTGTAGCAGATCTTGTTCCTCTGTGCCTTTGTCACCATCCCTGTGGCTCTTCCACGACATCAGTGATGAGGGTGAGCCAGCACCACACAACTGCTCCAGGTGAAAATGCTCCCAGGCACTGCCCTGGACATGAACGTTCCCTTCCAGTGTAATGGCCAGTAATGATTTATCTGCTGTGCCTCTTACTACCTTTTCTCTTTTCCCTTTTGGTTTCCTACTCCTGAAAAACAAGTTGAATTTTGGCCCAGCCATCCCTTCTAAACAGAAGCTCTTTTGCCAGTGATGCTGGGCACGTAGTCAAAGTAAGCAGCTAAAGGGATTTTTTTTCTTTTAAGTAAGAGTTGGAAACTTTTTTTTTAGCCAGGGAGTGCTGTTAAGTATATTTTAAGCAGGTTATTATGCCTCAAGGGTCAGACATTTATTCAGTATTAAATAAAGAAATCTCATCGTTATCATGTGGCTCTGTAGGGAAGGGCTCAAGGAAAGCATTGGAGCTGCAGAGCTGAATCCAGCCCTGGGATCCCAGCACAGGAAGGACCTGGAGCTGCTGGAGAGAGTCCAGAGGAGGCACCAGGATGAGCAGAGGGATGGAGCAGCTCTGCTGGGAGGAGGAAAGGTAGAGAGAATTGGGATTGTTCAGCCTGGAGGAAGGAAGGCTTGGGGGTGACCTGATTGTGGCTTTCCAAATGGAAGTGATTCCTCCTCCCGATGGAGAGGGCCATTGGACAAGGGGCTGGAGTGACAGGACACAGGGAATGGCTTCAAACTGCCAGAGGGCAGGGTTAGATGGGATATTAGGGAGAAATTCTCCCCTGTGAGGGTGGGCAGGCCCTGGCACAAGTTGCCCAGAGAAGCTGTGGCTGCCCCTGGATCCCTGGAAGTGTCTGAGGCCAGGTTGGATGGGGCTTGGAGCAGCCTGGGATAGTGGGAAGTGTCCTTGTTCACAGCACAGGGGTTGGAACAAGATGATCTTTAAAACCCCTTCCAACCCAAACCATTCTATCATTCTATGAACTTCTTGTAAGGTCAACAAAGGAAAAGTTTCTGGAAAAAATCAGTATTCCATTCTTTCTACAGCTCCAAATGATTTCCAGGATCACTCAGTCCGAATTCAAACAAGCACTGCACAACCCTCTGGGTCTCATTTCAGGGCTTGTGCATTCAGGGCTGAGTCAGGGGTTATGTTACTACCCAAACACACTCACTGCATCATCAGCTTCCAAAGCAGGGGAAAGAAAAGCAAAAAAATAATTATCCAGCCCTGCCTGCCCCTTCCAAACGATGGCAAATGGAGTAATGTGAGCGTTTGCTGTTCCTTTTGACTCTGGGATATTTCTTGCTCTGCTGAAGATGTCCAGGTGACCTTAGCAATTAAAAGACTCTGCCAATGAAAACTTCCAGCATCTCAAACTTCCCCTGTTGCATTACAGATGGAACCACCCTTTTCTGGTCAAATTTGTGGGAATCACATCCTCTCCCTTATTTCCTTTCTTCCCATCTGAAGTTTGGGTGCAGATCTGTTTATGTGTTCTGTAAATGTGGTAACTTTGCTCGCTTTCCTGTCAGCCCAGCCTGCAGCCAGGGGCCAGTTTTGTTTGGACAAACATCTGGATGTTTTTCTGTTTGCAGTTGTGGTTCTGGGTGAAGCTCCACAGGTGAGCAATGTCCAAAGTCTTTGCTCTTTCCAGCCTGTCACTTTTTTCTGTCATGTATTCCACTGTATTTACCCAATATCCTGCTGCTTTCCCAGCTGGGAAATAAACTCCACACTAAGGAGGAGATGCTACCTAGGGGCAGGCAGCAGGTTGGACACCAGGAAGAATTTCTTCATGGAAAAGGAGGTCAGGAATTGGAAGGGGCTGCCCAGGGAGCTGGTGGAGGTGTCCAAGGAAGGACTGGACGTGGCACACAGTGCTCTGCGCTCTGACAAGGTGGGAATGGGTCACAGCTTGGATTTGATGATCCTGGAGCTCTTTTCCAACTTTTATGATTCTGTGAGCTGTAGTTAAACTGAGGAAGAAAAAAACTACTTCAAGTAATTATTTAAGAAAAATAATTACTTTATTAGTGTTTTGAATGGACTAGAAAAATGCTGCAGTGATCCTTGTATTTTTGATCCAGGCTATTAATAAATGTCGAGGTCTTTCAGGTGCTGCCATCTCAAAGTCAGTAAATCACTCTCTGAAATCAGTGCAGTTCTACCTCAGAGAGTCAGGGCAGCAGGGATGGGGCTCTTGCTGCTGCTCCTCTCCACCTAAAAGACATTTGAAGGCCAAGCTGCTGTTGAATTAAATAACACAAGAGTACCCAGGGCACAGCCCTGCCCGGCCTTCTGGTGTCTCCAGCTGTCTGATGTGGATTGTCTCTTGTGGGCTGACCCAAGTTCCTCCTGGAGGAAGTAGCAGATTGTGTAAAAAAAGTGAATGGGGCAGTCTGCCCCTCTCAGATCTATTGTTCCAGGCTCTCTGCATGCTCAGGAAGGCATCACTTAGAGCAAAGTTGGGAGGGATTTCTTTAAGTCCTCAAAACTCTGAAAGGCAAGAGATTTTATTGAATCCTTTGGGCTCTGATCTCATAAGAAATCTCGAGGAATTGAAGCCTGCTTTTGTTTTACTTTGGCCCAGCCCAAGGCTATGCAAGATACCAACAATCAAACCGTAAAATCCATACCCTGGGGAATTTTCTGTCTGAATGAGCAGCCTAAAGAGGAGAATATTTACTCAAGTCATAATTCCTCATTCTGTACCTGCTGTAGCTGTGGGCTGTGCACATGGATATAAAACATGCCTCACCTCAGGTGGATCCTGGCCTGCTTTTACTGCGTAAGACTCGTGATAAAATCATCAACAGTGGCAAAGCAGTGCCTGGATGCTGCAGAAAAGTCTGAAATGCTGCTGATAGGTCCCTACTCTGCTTCTAATAGGGAGTGAAGTGATGCCTAGCACAGCCTTGGGTGCAGCAGCAGCAGAGCTGTGTGATGAGAAGGAACGTTCAGCAGTACAATGGGACGCGCTGTCCTGAGCCAACTTTGTTCAAAAGAATTAAAGCTGAGGGCTCTCTATTCTCTGCACAGCCCGATGTCCTCGCCTGTCATGTGGTGGGGCACATTCTTTCCAGCTCCTTTCATGGCACAAACATTTGGGATGCTGTCGTTGAGCTGTCGCTGCTGCACTGCCCTCCTTTTGAGGGTTCAGTGCTGGTCTGGAGTGAACTCCTGGAGCTGGGAGGGTTTGGGATCAGCAGTGACCTCCAAGGTGTTCCACAAGGGACGTGACCTTCCCAGGGCCATTCTCCCCTTCTTCCTACCCTCATTTGTGGGAGGAATGCAGAGGGAAACCAGGATGGGATGAACGGAGCCTCCACCAGCTCCATGATGGCGAGCAGGGTGACTTTGGAGGGGTTTTTGTTGGAGGCCATTGGTCACAGCGTGGTGTGTGGCACAGAGCAGTGAGGCAGCACTGGCATCTGCTAACAATGAGGCCGAGGTGGCTCCCTGCCACCCCAAAACTGCACGGGCGTGAGGGTTTTCCTTCAGCCAGCCGTGTCCATGCATTTCCTGGAACAGGGACAAGGCCACACAGCTTCAAGCCACCAAAGACAACAGTAAACAAGCTGGGTTGCTGGGTAGGCTCTGAGTGACAAGAGTCAGAGACTGTTTGTTTCCAGGGAGGGAAAAAGGGCAGGGGGAAAATCTCTCACCATCAGGCTCTTTCCTGGATCTCACCTCCAGGTCCACATCCAGCCCTCCAGCATCTCCCTGATCCCCTCCCAACCAGCAGCCTGAAAGGACAGAGGTTTTATCCCATTATCTGTGGAGACCAATAAAAAATGTCAGGAAAGGGATGGTTAAACACTGTCTCCAAGTCATGCCTTTTTTTTTTGGTGTGTGCTTTTTTTATTTCATCATCTTCTACTGCTCCAAAGGGAGAAACAAATGGCTTTTAGGGGAATGTTTCCATTGAAAAATCCAGCACTGGGGCTGTGTTTTTTCTCCACAGGGGCGAGGAGGGGGAGGAAAAGCATATGCAGGGATTTCTCTCATTCCGGTTCCTCTGAAGGAACAGCCCCTCGCAGCACTTCTGGCTCTGGAGGAAACATCTGTGGCTGTGGCCACGTTCCTCGGGCAAACCCCCCTGCTTGGGAGGCTGTTGTGTACCAAATGCTTTGATTTCCTCCTTGCCATCTCTTAAAGATTATCTCCCTCCCAGAAAAGGGCAGCATTTCCCATGTTTCCATGTGTAATGTCCGTGATGTCTGCTATAAACATCATGGAACGTGTCCCTGCCCCTCCTCTGACATAGGTAGCAAAGTCACTGCTTTTCATCTTTCAAAGCCCTGCAGAAATGTTTAGGGTCGTGTATCCTGCCATTGTTCTGGGCTGGGCATCCCACTGAAGTGCCTGGGAGAAATGAGTTCAGGATATGGATCTATCTGGTCCATCTCTGCAGCGGCCCCAGGAACATCCACGTTTTACAGATGGGAAGGCAGAGATGGCTCCTGATAGACTGCAGGCAACTGGTGATTCCCAGCACTTTGGAAAACAACAGAAGGACAGGCCAAAAACCCAGCAAAAGCTCTCAAAAAACCCCCAACCAAGCCCCTGTTGGGCTTTTCTGTGTGACAGTACCAACGATCGCAACAGGAATTTTGTCTCCCAGTGGATACCTGGAGCATCGTGGTGGCTCTGGGGAGCCTTTAATCCCACTGGTCCTCCTGCTCCAGAACTTCCCATCAAGGCACCCAGCACATTCCAGGGACAAAGCTCAGCTCCTGTGCTGGGAGACAAGACACCAAACAGAATTCTTTCCCAAAATGTGCCACCTCCAGAGGTCTCCAAGTCACACAAATGTGTTATGATCCATCCTTCCCACACATTGAGCTAAGCCAGATTTAGCTTTCTTTAAGGAATAAAGCAAACACACAGGGCAGTTAGATGGGATCAAAAAAAGGGCAGGGAAAGAAGGGAAACATTCATGTGGTGAAAGCTGCCACATTTTGAAGCATTACCATACCCATGGCTTCCACTCCTGCGGATTTTGGAGTGAATAATTGTTCAGACAAGAGCAATACTCCTGTTTTTCCAGAGGGATGTCGTGTTTTCCGAGTGTTTCCAGGCACCTGCACTGCTCAGGCTCTGGAGTGTGGCATTTCCATCCCTCTGGAGGAGGCAGCGCCTGGAGCTGCTGCTCTGCAGTGGCTTTTCTTCACCCCCACAGAGGAACACAATTGCTGCAGCAAGTTCTGCTCCAAGTGAACTCCTGGTACCCCAAAGTCCCTGCAAAACTTTCCAGGCTGTGTCATCCTGCTTTCCCAGGTGTGTTTGCTTATTTTTGCAGTAATTAGCCTGAAGCTGAGCTGAGCCACAGAGCTGCACTTTCTGTGCCATTCCAGGGGTTTTGAGTCCCGCTGCTTTAAATAAAGGAAGGTCTGTGCTCAGGCTCGTGTTCACTCTGCTGGAGCCAAGTGGCACTGCCGGTGTCCCCACATCCCTTTCCATGATGAAACCGAGGTGGTTTGACCTCTAGAATTGCCATTTGCTCGTTCCAGAAATCCTGGGGATCTCTCAGAGGACCTGGAGAAGTGTCTGAGGAAAGGAAATCTCTATTTGTGCCGCAGTGACTCCCTCAGTGAAATTTTCCAAAGGATCTGCAGCTCCCTTGCAAAAATTTAGTTCATTTTAAGACTGGAGTTGGAATATTTATCAGGAGTTTGATGGATCAGAGCCACCTCTGATCACAGAGTCATGGAATGGTTTGGGTTGGAAGGGACCTCAAAGCTCCTCTTGTCCCACCCCTGCCATGGGCAGGGACACCTTCCACTATCCCAGGCTGCTCCAAGCCCCATCCAGCTTGGCCTTGGACACTGCCAGGGATCCAGGGGCAGCCCCAGCTTCTCTGGGCACCCTGTGATAATGGGAACTGGGATATTGAGCCAGAAGCTCAATAAGATTTATTCCTTCTGTTGTCTTTCATTAATAATAAAGCCACAGGATCATTTCGACTGGAAAAGATACACCAGGATAATCCAGTCCAAGCACTGATTTTAATATTCTGATTTTAATTCCTTACTGGGCGAGATGAATTCTGACAGGGAAAGTTACTTAAGAGAACAAGGGAGCTCCGTGCCTGTCCTCCCTGGTGGAGGCAATCTGATTATTACTTCTAGGAATAACATCAGCCTCCAGCTGCACATCCACCTGTTTTATCCCTGAGAATGACTCCTTGTGACAGAGATTTCTTGGCAGGGATAAAGCCTCCAGGAGCATCCTGCTGCCTTTTCCTGCTGAGTGTCAGGCAGGAGTTCTGCGTGGAAATACGCTTGGAAAGGGAACAGGTGCTCAGGTGTGGCCTCCCAGAGCATTGCAGAAATCGAAGTCCCCTTCCAAAAGTGACAAGAACTGTTTGGATCCCCTGAGGTCCAGAGATCCCAAACTTCTTGGTTTTCAGGGAGAAATCAGGCACACAGTTATTCTTATGGATCTGAGCCTTTACCTGCTAAGAACGTGGTGCCAGACTCATCCCCTGGTATTCCAAACACCCATTTAAGATTCCAGATGTTGTTCCCACTGGTCAAGTCTCCAAGGTACCCAGTTTTCTGCAAATCTGGATGATCAACCCCATCCGAGAGCATCCTCTGCCTGGTGTCTGTATCCATGGGATACTCCATGCTTTTCCATGCCAGGTATTCCCATCTGTCCCACCTGGGCACGGAACAGGTCTGATCCAGAAGTGCTCCATAAAGGAGTTTCCCCTGATGTGAAGATGTATCCGGATAAAGGGATGTTCCCCCTCACAGGTCGGGATGCCAGAAGGAAAAAATAAAACCGAAATAAAGAAATTTTAAAAGAGATTTTTTAAAAAAATAATTAATTAAAGAAACAAATCAAGCTTTGATCATCCATCTGGTGGAGAAAGAGTCCAAACCAGCTCGAACTTGTCGGGTTTTAAGCCAAATTTTGGGGAAAGCCGGGGGAGCGCGGGCGGGGCCGGCGGTGCCGGATCGTCGCCGCCAGGTGGCGCTGCCGCCAAGGGAACGGTACCGCCCCCCCAAATTCCACCGGGATCGTCCAAATTCCGCCGGGATCATCCAACATCCCACCGGGATCGTCCAACACCCCACCGGGATCATCCAACATCCCACCGGGATCGTCCAAATCCCACCGGGATCATCCAACACCCCACCGGGATCGTCCAACACCCCACCGGGATCGTCCAACACCCCACCGGGATCATCCAAATTCCGCCGGGATCGTCCAACATCCCCCCGGGATCGTCCAAATCCCACCGGGATCGTCCAGCATCCCACCGGGATCGTCCAAACCCCACCGGCATCGTCCAAATCCCACCGGGATCGTCCAACATTCGACCGGGGTTGTCCAAATCCCACAGGGATCGTCCAACATCCCACCGGGATCGTCCAAATCCAACTGGGATCGTCCAACACCCGACCGGGATTGTCCAACATCCCCCGGGATCATCCAACATCCCCCGGGATCATCCAACATCCCTCTGGGATCATCTGAATCCCACTGGGATCATCCAGCATCCCATCGGGATCATCCAACATCCCCCCGGGATCATCCAACATCCCACTGGGATCATCCAACATCTTACCAGGATCGTCCAAATTCCACCGGGATCGTCCAACATCCCACTAGGACCATCCACTCCCACCGGGACCATCCAACATCTCACCAGGATCTTCCAGCATCCCACCGGGATCATCCAACATCCCCCTGGGATCATCCAGCATCGCCCTGGGATCATCCCACATCCTACCAGGAGTATCCAATCCCACCGGGATCCTCCAAATCCCACCAGGATCATCCAACACCCCTCGGATCATCCAGATCCCACCGGGATCCTCCAAATCCCCAAGGATCCCTCAAATCACCCCGTGATTCATCCAACATCTCCCGAGATCATCCAAACTCCCTGAGATCCCTCCAATACCCCCACAATTGCTCCAATCCTCCGGGATCCTCCAATCCCCCCAAGATCCTTCAAATCCCCCAGGATCCCTCAAACCTACCTGGGATTGTCCAAAACCCCCCAGGATCCCTGCAATTCTCACACAGGATCCTCCAGTATTCCAGGATCGTCCAATCCCCCAGGATCCCTCAAATCTCCCAGCATCTCTCCAGATGAGATCCTCCAGACACCCCGGGATCCTCCAATCACTCGGGGTCCCTCCAAACCCCTCCTCCCCAACAGACCCCTCACCACCATCCCCTCCCCGATGTTACTTCCCAAAAAAGGCCACAGATCACCCCGATGGACCCTCCCAAAAGTGTGTTCCCCCCACAGGGGACCCAGGACCATATCCCCTCTTCCAGGGTTTCCTTGGAATCCCTGCACCATCCCGTGCTCCCTCAAGCTCTGCCCGCACATGGGATTGTGTGTCCCTCATAAACACCCCAGGGGACACAAGCTCGTGAGCAGGTGACAGTGGCAGACACAATTCCAGCTCCATGGTGGCATTGTAAGGATGGGGGGAAACATCCTGGGAGGAGCAGTGGGAAGCACTTTGCCACCAGGGCCTGGGGACACCAACGTCCCCTGATCTGGAGGGGACATCTGGCATCAAACCCGGCTGGAGACACCAGGCCCTGGTTTTTGTCATGCTCCAACATTTCATCCCTGCAGAAAACTCCTGGGCCTGCACAAGGCATCAGCGATGAGAAGCTGTTTCCTAAAGGAGAAATGCCAAAACCCCACAGGAAAATGAGTTGGATCCCTTACGGATCAGGATGTGAGCGATGAGGAGCAGGGAGCCAGTGCTGAGCTGAGCCCCAGCAGCTGAGCACAGCCAGCTCTGGGCCCTTCCGTGAGCAAAGCCCCCATTTCTGAGCCAGCCCTGCCTCATCTCCTCTTGCAGAGCTCCCACAGCATTTCTGAGCGAGTTTATCCCTCCTCACCTCCTCCTGGAGCCTGACCGCTCCTGGAAAAGTGTGAGCTCGGGGTTTGCCATCCCCTGGGACTAAAAATGCTGGGAAAAATCCCGTTGGGCTTCTGCAGATGGAGGGCTGGGGGCAGGAGCCTGTGGGGTTTGGGCCTCTCCTCGCTGATGGAGGGCTCTGGGATGGAGAGCTCCTGTTTAGACTGCGCTCACTGGCTTGAGGAATATGTGGCGTCCACGGAATGCGGCGGCTCTGTTTTTCCAGGTTTGGAAAGCGACGGGAGGGAGAAGGATGAATCACGTCAGGCTTTGTTGGGGAGCAGATATCGAACCCCTGCGAGCTGGGCCCGAGCCTCGCAAGGCGCTGCCTGCCCTTCCCGGCCTCCAGCAGCACCAAATGCCAACGAGGATCCAAAATCAATGCAAAGGGATGAAAAGGAGCCTTAGGAGTGACAGTGGGATTTCAAGGAGCACTTGGCAGAGGCTGAACTCCTAACCCTGGACCATTATCTCAGCCACGCCTCGTGCAGATATGTGCTTCAGGAGCAAAAAACCCCAAGTTTTCAGCTTGTACCTAAAAGGACAGAGACAACGCGCTCGCCTCCAGCAGGGATGGGCAGAGATGTGGGAAAGATCAGCCCAGAAAAGCATAAAAACTGGGAAAACCAATAATGCTGCGGGAGGATTGCTGCTGGCTTCAAGAGATCTAAACAGAGATTTAAAAACCCCCAAAACAACAACAAATTTTTTTTTAAATACCCCCAAACCCCACAACGCTCCTCAAAAAACCCCCACAAAACAACATTAAAAACCCCACTCTGGAAAGGTCTCCCCCAACTCTAATAAAGCCTTTCCCCACCTGCCTTAATTACAAAAATATTTCAAATTTGTCCCTTGTTGCTACAGTGAACTTGGCTTTTAATTAAGCTGATTACACGGAGCTGAGCTAATTAGCGTGCAGTGATTAAATTTCCCTCTATAAAGGCAGAAATCCACAACCACGTAATCAGATTAATTCGCCCACATCTATTTTTTTATGTGCGTTGATATTGAATATTGATAGAGGCAGATTGGCCCACGAATTAAAGCGAAAATTCCTGGATCCTGGAGGATCCTGAATTAACCCAAATCCCCCCAAATTTTTTAGGAAAACACCGATATTCCAAATGCAGACTTATCACTGTCCCATGCACGATGGGGATGGCGCAGTTTATCTGCTTAATTTTGATTCCTGTTTATTAATTCCTAATAATTTGGGTTCATTTTGGTAAATTTCCCTAAACTTTATGACTTTTTAATTTCTTTTTCAAGCGGGGAAAAGCCCGCGGGAAGTTCCGGCGCTCTCCCCCGCCCGCGGAGGTGCCGCAGGGATGCGGGGCTCGGAAAATTCCCGGGATGGAGGAGGAGGAAAAAGGAGCGGCGGGCTCCATCCCGGCAGCCTCACGCCTGGAATCCGAGGGAGAGGCAAAGAGCTGTCAAACAGCGCCTTTCGCCTTCTCCTTGAGAGGGGGAAAAAATGGAATAATCCTAATAATAAAAAGATAAAAGTAAAAAGCACGGCCGGTTTCCCTCCTTCTGCCTTTCAATATCCGCAACTGAAATATTTCCCAGCAGGGAAATTGGCACGCAGGACTCCGCAAAGGTGAAAGAGCCCTAAAAAGTCGGGTTTGAGTCGGGAATTATTGCCCGAGGGTTTGTAGGGCCGGGCCGGGGCTGCGCGGCCCCTCCGCGCTCGCGGAGGCCACAGACTCCTCATTAATTAAGTTTAATTACACCGCATGCTCGTTTATTTGCTGCTCATACAATCGTGAAGCCCATGTACAAATAACATACAGGTTTTATTTCGGGATTTTTTTTTTCTTTAGGGACAAAACGTACACAAAAAAAAAAAAAAAAAAAAGGCGAAAACCCCCCCCCCCAAAAAAAACCCAAACCCACATAATCACAATTTTATACAGTGCAGAAAGAATTAAAATAGGTGTCACCGAACTGTACAACGTGGGGGGGGGGGGGGGGGGGGAAATAGAGAGGGGAAGGAGGGGAATAATCCTTCATTATATATATATTTCTATAAAAGCATATGGAGGATTGTCTTTACACAGAGACCACGGTCGCTTTCAAATTTACAAAGGTTAACTAAAAAAACCCAAAATCTATATGGCAAATATTGCCAACAGAGATTCCCCGATTTAATACTGATCAACTGAGACTATTCGTGTCTCGATTATTAGCAACAACAACAACAAAAAGAAATGTAGAATAAATAACAGGATGAGCATGGCTGTCTCTTTCCAAAGTGCCTTGTTCTCTCTGCATAGGGTCTGATCCTGCAGTCTTTATGCAGGCAAAAAAAACCCCAAAATTAATAGTTCCAAAAAAATCCCTCTGAGAGATTTTTTTTTTGCCCGCTGGGTGTTTGCCGGCAAAAAAAAAAAATAAAAAAATAAAAAGGAAAGAAAGAAAAAAAAAAAAAAAAAGAAAAGGAAAAAAATTTTTAAAAAGTATTTTTCCGGGCTCGAAGTGAGACGGGACCGAGGGGATTTGAGTTCGGGGTCTTTTCCAGCCCCCTCAGCCCGATCCGGCTCTGCTCCTCCCAGCCAAGCCGGTGGCATCGCTCACCGCCAATTCCCAAACTGAGTTTATAATTTCATTTTTTTTTAAAGAAGCATCGAAACCTCATTTGGCAAAGCCTCACCCCAAACTCGCAGTCGGGGCTTTCGGGACGGACGGGGGGGCTGCTTTTGCTTTCTTCCCAAGCCCTCCCCGAGCAGAAGAAGGCAGAGACGCTGCGGGCTCGCACCCGCGGCCGATGCTCATTCCCGGGGCCGCACTCCGCGCTCCCGCCGCTTCCCGGGGCTCCAGTCTGTTCCTGCTGCCCAAAGCCAGGCTGGGACACCCCCCTGCCACCGAGAGGGTCCTGGGGGATGCTCAGCGGCCGCCTCAGGCCCGGCCGGCCCCAGGAGGGGGTTTTTCCGCCCCGGCTCACATAACGCACGGCTTGATGTCCTGGTATGTCACTTGTTGGTGGTAATAGGAGCCGCTGCCCGCTGAATGCATGGAGGAGGAGGCCATGGCGTTGAAAGAGAAGACGAATTCCTTTCTGTCGCACATGCTCGGAGACTGCGAGTGATACCGCGGGATGCCTGCGGGACGGGGGGAGAGATGGTCAGCAGCGCAAAGAGATTTAGGAGGGCAGAGTGAGCGCGGGGGAGGGAGAAAAAGGCTGGATGGCGTTGAAAAAAAAATCCCAACAAGCCGGCCCGTCCGCACGCCCCGGTGCGAGCGCGGAACTGGGGCTATTTTGGCACACGCGGGCACTGCGGGGGCTCCGCGGGCGCGGGCAGGTGCGGCAGAGAAACCCCCGCGGCCCCGCGACGGAGTTTCCCTGCCTGGCACAAGCGGACTGCGAGGAGAAGGGATTTGGGTTGGGTTTAGGGATTTTTTTTTTTTTCCCCAATATTTAGATTTTATTTCCGCCCCGGCTGCTTTTCCCATCGCCTCCGCCCGTGCGGAAAATCCGCCGGGTGCGGAGCGGGGCAGCCCCGTTCGTGCCGGGAGCGACGGTGGGGACCGGGGAGGAGGCCGGGGGACAGAGGCCGCCGGGAGCGGGGCTGTTCCTGCCGCTCCTTCCGCCACCTCGGGATGGAAAAGCACCTCGGGAGTTCGGGGTGCGCTGGGGATGGGGTGCCCTGCCCGGGAGCGCTCCCCGCCGCTCGTTTGGGTGATAATCAGAGCCTTTCGGTGAAGGCCGCGCATGGGCCCGGTGGCTCCTCGGGGTGGATTCCCAGCTCCGTTTTCCAGAGGCCCTGGATGCGCTGAGCTCCGGGCACTGCCCCGGGGCCGGAGGGTGCCCGTGGCGGGCGCTGCCCCGGCCCGGCCGGGCTTGGGGCTCTGCAGCTCCAACCCGGCCCGGCCCAGCTGATGCTTTTCCCCCTCTTCACTTTGTGGTTTTGACCCATTTGTTCTCTGCTTCACACCCGCTCCTGTCAGGCGCATCCCGCTCCCCCGAAGGCCCGGGGTGATGCGCAGGGACCCCCAAATCTGCCCCATCACCCGCCCATGGCTCCGGGGCTCCCCCGTGTCCCGAGAGTCCCACACCCACGGCACCCCGAGGGGAATTTGGGCAGCAAAGCGAAACCCAGCGCTGGGCTCGTCTCTCCCGAGGCCTCTTCCCGGCCAAACACCATCTCCATTCCAAGATTCGGGGCAAATGCAGCCCCGACAGCTCCAGGGACCGAACTGCAGTTGTGGGGCGCGGGGGGATTTGGGAGATCCGGGCCGCCGGCTTTGGCGGGGGCGACAGATGGAGGGAGGTGATGGGCCTAGAAAACACGGCCCTGAGATGTGTGAAAAACACAGCTGATGGCGGGGAAGGGGATGGGGTGGGACGGGCTGGGATGGCACGGGTGGTGGGCCACCCGATGGGGAATTTCCCCCTTTTGTCCCTTCGGAATCCTCCAACCCCAATGGAGGTGGAAGAGCCCAAGGATGCATTCCCGGCCTCTCCTTCCCGCAGCTCCCGCTGCCTGAGCCCACCGGCCTTAGGCCCGGGGCGGCCCTGGAGGTGAAGCAGCCACCGGGAAGAGCGGAGCCCCGGCCCGGGGGAGCGGAGCCCCGGCCCGGCCGTTCCCAGCCCCGCAGCGGGGAGAGCCCCGACGGGCCCGGCTGCTCCCAGGAAAGGAGGGAGGAGCGAGGGCAAGGTAGCTTCCCCTCGGGAATAGCATTAAAACCGCCCACGGAGCGGGATCCCGGCTGGCAGCGGCACTGCCGGGATCCACGCGGGGCCGGCAGCCCCCGGCGACCCCCGTGGCCACGGTCGCGGATTCGCCCCACGCGTGGCCGCGCCTTACCTTGGAGGTCGGCGGTGTTGTGGCTGTTCTGGTGCAGGTAGGGCTGGTCGAGGGAGTGCGTGGAGAGGCTGGAGGAGAGCGGGTTGGCCGTGGGGTTGCAGGGCGACAGGGGCTGCTGCTTGATGTAGGACGCGCCGGTGTTGAGGGCCGCCGAGGCGCTGGGCGCCCACGCCGAGGCCGAGCTGGAGTAAACCGAGTGCGGCTCCATCACGCCGCCGGCGGGGAGCAACGGGGATGCGGGCACGGAGCTGTCGTGGTGCGGGTATTCCCCGGCCGAGGAGCCGGTGCAGCCGCCCATGTAGGTGTGCCCACCGTTGGCGGGCAGGTGGGGCACGGAGTGTCCCGCCAGGCCCATCCCCTCCACGTTGCTGGACAAATGCCCGTTCATCATCCCCAAGCCCCCTTCGAGGGAGAGGCTGTTGGGGGGGCAGGAGAGCCCGCCGGCCGAGCCCTGGAAGCCGTAGCTGTCGGGGAGGTGGTTGAAGCTGAGCCCGTTCATCATGCTGTACATGGGCTTCAGCGCCTGGCATTTCCTCCGGAACCCGCGGGGCCGGCGGCGGAACGAGCCCTCCTCGAACATGAACTCGCTGGCCGGGTCGATGGTCCAGTAGTGGCCCTTGCCCGGGCGTCCCAAGCCCTTGGGCAGCTTGATGAAGCACTCGTTGAGCGAGAGGTTGTGGCGCACCGAGTTTTTCCAGCCCTGGTAGGAGCCTCGGAAGAAAGGGAAGCGGCTCTGCAAGAACTGGTAGATCTCGCTGAGGGTCAGGCGTTTGGAGGGAGAGCTCTGGATAGCCATGACGATGAGGGCGATGTAGGAATAAGGCGGTTTCTCCGGCCGCCGGATCCCCGCGTTCGTCTTCTTCGCCTTGGGGCCGCCGCTGCCCGGGGCCCCGCCGCTGCCCGGGGCGCTGCCGGCCGCGCCGCCGGTCCCCGCGGAGGCGGCGTCCATGGCTGAGCTCTGCGGCTGCTTCTCAGCCACGGAGGACATGGGGCCGTAGCTGCTCTGCACCGGAGGAGGAGGGGGCTGAGAGGACAGAGCCTGCTGCGCTTCTGCAGTCATCTACGGCCAGGTCGGCGGCGGCCAGCCCCAGCCCCGGCCCTCCTCCGCCGCCCCCCCAGCGCCCCCCCAAAAGTCCACGCTGCTGGGGGCTCGCCGCCACTCACCCACCACCCTCCCTCCGGCGTCCTCCCGGCCCCCCGGCGGGGTTGCTTTCCACCGGGAGACTTCACCCCTCCGTGGATAAACAAATGGAAGCGACGACCCCCCCCCCCCCCCCCCCCTTTCCCTCCTCCTCCCACTTTATCCCTAAATCCGAGCGCGGCTGCAGAAGGCGAGCGAGAGGCGGAGGGTCGGGGGGGGCCGCAGGGAGGCGGGATGGGGGGGCGGGTGGAAGCGAGCTGAGCTCGGCTGCTGCGAGAGAGGAGCCGGGGCCGCCGCCTGCGCCTGCCCCGCTGCCCCTCGGCGGGCCGGGCTCCCGGGGCCGCCGCCGTCCCCCCCGGAGGCTTTAGCTGGGCTGGCGCTGCCGCTGCTGCGGGGAGCTGCTTCCCATCGCGGTGGCTGTCGAGTCTGCCCCCGGCCCCGCCGCTCGCCTTCTACTTTATCTCTCGCAGCGGCGTCTGCCGCTCCTTGACAGACGTAAGCGCGGAGCGGAGATCCCCGCCCCGACCCGCTCCCCCCCGCCCTCCCGGGCGGCCCCTCCGCCGCCCCGTGCCGGCCCCCTCCGCTGCCGCTCCCCGCTGGTGGGCAGCGTTTAAAGAGCCCTTTCCACGCCGCCCTGCCCCAGCCGGGGGGGCTGCACGCCGCACCCCTGCCCGCCGCGCAGGGCACCGCGCGTGTATCTCTGTGTGTGTGTGTGTGTGTGGTTTATGCCACGCGTGACCGCGACGCGCCGCGGGGCTGCTCCATCCCCTCCCTGCCCCCCTTCCCAGCCCTGGAAACCACGGGAAGGGCCCCGCGCGGGCCGGGGAAGGGACTGGGGCGCGCTGCGGGCAGCGCGGAGGTTCCGCGCGTGGCGTGGGGCAGCGGAGGCGCTGCCCGGCCGCCGGCTCCGCGCTGCGCGCAGCTTCACCCACTTCAAACCCCCTCTTCGTGCGCTCTTTTAAGCTCGGCGGGCCCGGGCAGGATGTTTATACTGCACAATGTAAACACGGGCTCGGGGGTGCTTTAATAGAAAGAAATCGGCGAAACTCCCGCTGCCTCGCGAAATGCCCTTTTCTGCCTCCGCCGCCGCTCCGGGGCCGGGAACGGGCTTGGGACCCCTCGGCTGCGCCGAAGCTGCTTTAGGGATGAGGGTGGGTTGGTTTGTTTTGGGTTGTTTGGGGATTTTTTGACGGGGGTGTATATAAATCTGTGCTGGAGTTTCGCAGCTCCGTGCCTGGAGTTCGATGCTCAGCTCCTGCCACGAGCACAGCCGGCGGGTGGGGGGAAGGAGAATAGAAAGGCAGAGAGGTGAAGACCCCCTTTTCTCCCTCCCCTCTCCCCCAAAAGCCACCTCTCTGAGCATCGTGCCACCGGGAGCGCTGTCACTCGAGGTAAGTCGCTTGAAACCTTTGTCACCTTCTCTCGGGCCGCGCGTGGAAAGCTGCGCGGCGGCGGGGGGGTGGTGGGATCGTGGGTGGGCACGGGGGAAGGAGCCTGGGCTCTCAGGGCTGCCGATGTGCCGGCTGCTGCCGCCTGCTCCCTCCCGAGACTGGGGAGAGGAAAAGAGAAAGGAAAGGGGGGGAAAAATCCCACCCCATTCCCTCCACCCCGTTGCAGGCCTCGCCGCAGGGCTGTGGGTGCATCCCTGCGCGAAGAGAGAGAGGGGACACCCCCCTCCCCAAGCCCCCCGTCTTCCAGCTTCGCTTTTCAAGTTTTTAATGATAATTTAATACCTTTTAAAGGAAAGATAGGCACCGATCGGGTTTCCAAACTCCCTCCGCGTTATTGGCGAGCAGTTGTGAGCAGCCTCCGGGGCGCCTGTCACATCTATGGTACGACCAAGAGGGATTTCACATCAGGGCTTTTTGGGTTTTTTTCCCTTCTATCCTCCCCCCTCTCCTCTTTTCTCCCCCTTCGCCAAAAAAATAAAAGTCATCCTGCAGAAAGCACCGGCCCTCCCGTTCCCGGTGCAAACGGACCCGGGACAGGCACGGGAGAGCGCTGGACAAAGCCCAAGCTGGGGGCACGTAGCCAGGGAGAGGGTGGGAGAGGGTTGGGACAGTTATTCCTGGAGCTTTTCCCCGGAGGAGGAGGAGAACGAGCAGCTCCCGCTGCCTGGGGAGGCGGCGGCCGCCGCTCCCTCGGCGCGGAGCAGAACGTGCAGCACGGTGGCTGCTCGGGGAGGGGGAAAACCGCCCCAAAAACCGATTTTTTTTGGGAAGCAATCAACTTCCTCGGAGCTTACCTCGGCGAGGCGGTTGGTGCAGAGTATTCCCTCTGCTTCTCGCTGAATTTCTTATTATTTTTCTGTGGGAGAGCATCTCTGACCCTGAGCTTTGCTCCGCATCGAATGTCCCCCCCCGGCTCGCGAAAAGAATGAGTTTCTTTGCTTTATATCATTCTGCGACCGCATCTCCCCGATCTGCCCCCAAAACACCCGGGGATGGAGCTCTAAACACAGCACAAAGCACCCGTGGAAAAACCACGTTCAAACCGTTCGCCACCGGCAGCGAACGAGGAAATAAAATGTCTCCGAGTTAAAAAACCCCCAAAACTCTCCATGGAAATCAAACTATTTCCCCTCAAAGAAAATCAGTCCCTTCACGAGTGCCCTTTCCCCCTCTCAGAATATCTTTTAGGAGTGGGAAGATTTGGTTTCCGATGCATTTATCAGAGCCAGCAAACGTTTAAAATGGGAATATATCGCTCCGGGTCCTATAGGCCTCGCCGTGGGAATAGCAGAAATGTTGAAGGGTTTAAACGCGACCCCACGAGTCGGGGACAGGAGAGTTTTGGGGAGGAAAAGCCCGAGGAGGAGGAGGAGGATGGTGTAGGGGGAAACGAGACTCGCTTTTAGTGTTGTCTGCTCGTGGTTTGGGTGGGTGAATCGGGTCCTCCCCCAGCCCCCGACGGGAAGAGACGAAAAGAAGGGAGAAAAAGAAGAAGAAATGACAAAAATTAAATTATCATCGGGCGCAATCAGCCTCGCCCATCCCGTTCGGAGCCCGCTTTCCCGGCCCCGCGAGCACCCCCGGCCCCGCTGCGCTTCCCACCCGGCTCCTTCCCAAACCCGCTCCCCTTCCCTCCCCCTGCCCGAAACTCGGGCCG
Organism: Corvus kubaryi; assembly: GCF_017639235.1. Classification (NCBI taxonomy): domain Eukaryota; kingdom Metazoa; phylum Chordata; class Aves; order Passeriformes; family Corvidae; genus Corvus; species Corvus kubaryi. The sequence goes on along the minus strand of NW_024581093.1, from coordinate 1,406,368 downwards.
TGTTTTGTGTAAAAATAGACAAATCCGAGCTTTCTTCCTTTTCCTGCGCCGAAGGTATTTTTCCTAGCTAATTGCTTAAGTGAAGTCAACTCGGCGAGCAGGCCGGGTGTAACCCGAGGATGGAAATGGATATAGGTGGTATTGTTAGAGGCGGGCTGGGTGCTGCTCCGAGAGGGGCCGGGGTGTTCCTGCGAGCCCGGACCACCCAGGGCGAGGGGAGTGACCGCCCCGTGTCCCCCTCCCCGCTGTCCTGCTTTGCATTAACACCACCCGCGGGACCCCCCCTTGTTCCCCAGCACCAGCCTTGGTGCTGCCTTGGGGGTTTTTTGCAGTCTCCGCCATCCCCGTGGCCGCTGGCCCCAAATCCGCGGCGAATTGATCCCTAAATGTTTATTTAAAGGCGAGGGGGTGCGTTCGAGCGAGGGGCTCGAGGGTGAGGAGAGGAGAGCTGGGGGGAGGTGGAAGCGCCGAGGGAGAGATGGTGTTAAGGAGACATACGCACACCCCAAATATTTTTTTGCGGGTCCATCACACGGCAGCGCTTTTCCCCACGCGTGTGCGTGTGCCCGGGACCTTTCCCAGTCCCAGCCTTGGCCTCTCGCATTCCTGAAGGCAAAGCCCGGTCTCCAGGGCCGAACGGGACGCGGAGGAGATTTTGGGAGGGCAGAAGCTGAAATTGGGAGCGCAGCAGAGCTGCCCAAGTGCCTGAGGCAGCTGCGGGGAGGTGCGGGCTGGCTGTCACCGCCGTGCCTCAGGCAGAAGTTCAGGCTTTGGTCAGAAAGGGAAAAAAAAAATCTTAATCCCCCTTTTTGTCTCACTTTTCCCCCCTCTGCCCGTCCCGAATGTCCCCCCCCGCCTTTCAAGCCCAGATTTTCCATGACGTCCTTCGATGAAATATTGCAGCACAGGAATTTACAACCTTCTTCAGCTCGGGATTTTTTTTTCCCTGCCGGGTTTTCTGGCAGGACCCAGTCCCTGCAATACAAATCGGTCCCAGCGATAATAAGCTCCGAGCGCTGCCACTCAGACACAATCGCTTCCCACAGAGATCTTCCAAATATCTCCGGGTATTTATATCCCCGCTCAGGGACGGATAGCTCGAATGCTTTCCCGGGGGGATGCTTTTGGACTGGCTGGGGTTCAGACCCGAGGAATTGGGTACCAGGAGAAACAGCGGGGCTGAGCCGGAGCAGAGCTGGGACCCGGCAAGTGATGCTCCCTCCCACATCCCACAAATTCGCCTTTAAATGCAGCTCGAATTGTAAATCCAGGTGTAAATCCAGATGTAAATCCACATGTAAATCCATTGCTGAGACATCCAGGCTTTCCTGGACGAGGTTTCTTCCCTGGGGGCCCGGGGCTGGGGATGCTCGTAAAGCAAACAGAACGTTTGGGAAGGGATATCCCCTCTCCCAGCAACTTGGCGTAGCAGTGGCATCCAAACAAAATGCAGAGCCACTTCCAACTGCTCCAGCACCAAATTCCCTCAGGATGGAGGTAAAATTGTGCTGGAGAAACCTTTCGATTCGCTGCTGAGCTTTTTGGCGTCGGGAACCACCTCCAGCCTCCGGCGACTCCCGATGCCAAAAGTCCGGGCCGGGGGTCTCCACCAAACGAGGAGGACGAGGGAATTCCACGGGGCTCAGCCTTATTTCCAGCCTTATGGAACCTTTTTTTTCGTTGGGTTTTTTCCCCCCCCAAGTTTAAACCAAAACCCCGTCGAAATCCCATCAATGTGCCTGTGTTAGAGGAAGGGGGAGTTTTAACTTCGGGCAGGCGAAGGCCACCAGCTCCATTGCGGGGTGTCCCACAAAATCCGTCTGCACGGAGAGGTGAGAGAAGTTAAAACGGAATGTCCCGCATAAAGCAGGAGCATTATTTTATTCCACGCGTGCCCATTGTGGGGATAAATGACGGGCAAGGTGCTGCGTGGATTGCTCCTAAATATCGCGGGGACATGCGGAAAACGGCCTCCCTTTTCCAGCGGACGGCACCCTGGGGGTGAGGACAGCGGGATCTCCAAGAGGAAGACCCCGAAGGGAGGCTGGGGGGACCCACGAGAGCCCCGGGGTGCAGATCCAGGTGGGCTCCTTGGAGGGGGAAATGACCTTGGCCAACACGGAACCACCGAGCATCACCCGGCCCCGGGGGCAGAGGGGGTGCCAGCAGCTGGGCACAGCCCTGGGCAGGTGCCGCGGTCCCCAGCAGCCACCACCCCTTGTGCTTTGTCACCTGCCGAGCGGGGAGACGGAGCTGCGGTGGCAGAGCCATCCAGGCAGTGCCCCGTGGGGAAGGATGCGGCAGGAACAGAGAGGGATGCTGAGGACAGGGATGCCCCTGGAGGTACCGCCCTGCCCGGTGCCCGGCCGGGGAAACAAAGCCCCGTGAGAGAAGGTCCCTGGTGCTACAGAACCCTCTTGGCCCTGCCCACGCTGCCCAGGGACACAGAAAGTTCCCCCACTTTTAAAAGCAGCTTTTACTGTAGGGAAACTCGGAATACTCCTGTGGAGCAAGGAAAAGCACCCGGGAGAGGGGCTGGGCTGCAGAACGGCCTGGTAGCCTCCATTTTTTTACCCTTATTTCTACAGTAAATCCTGCACAGAAACTCCCTGATCCCCCATTTCCCAACCCAAAGTGGGGGCTCGAGACACGCGCTCACAAACACCGTCAGAAATTCCCGCTGCAAACAACCGCAGTTGTGCTCTCGCTGATTCTCTCTTTGCAAAGACCTGGGGATGGTTTTCCTTGGAAACTTTCCCGACAAAAACTGTTTTCCATCGCTAGAATTCCCGACAAATGATGTTGTGCACCAGCGGGCTCTGGGTGGTGCAGATTCGTGGACCCCTTTGCTTTGCAGCTGCCGGAGCAGAGAGTTTAAAGACACCAAAAATTAGTTTATCATCTTCTTCACCTCCTGATAACAGAAGAGAGCCTCGTAAATCGACCCCTTTCGCACAACCAGTTCCCACTTAAATATTAAAAGCGATTTTGGGCGGCTTTAAAGAATGTTCTGCAGGGAATATAAAGCTCGGCTGGCATTCCCGGGAAAGATGCGCTGTGGGTGTTTGACATGCCCGAGCCAAGGTGGGGAAAACTTTCCCCAGCACGGGTTGTTGTGCCCCGAAATTAAACGATTTCTGCAGCGAAGGGATTGATTTTTATTTTGGGGAGAGCCGTCCTGGGAACGGGAAGGGAACGGGTGCATCCATGTGTCCGTCTTCCCACTGTGCATCTTTTTGGGGCTTTTGAGGTAGCAGATGTGCGTGTGGGGAAGCCGAAGAGGAATTGGGAAGAATTCTGTAAAAAAAAAACCAAAAAACCCCAAGCCCCAAAACCCCAAAAGAACGATCCACTGAAAACAACAACAAAACAACTCCACCTAAAAGAAAGAAAAACCGCACCAAAACTGAACACCCAAACTGGCCTAGAACTCACTAAAAATTCGAATTATGAACCCAGAAATGGTTTGGCTTTTCCTGTTCTAAGAACCGCTGGCAAAACTGCAGAACACCCCAGCGCGTTTTGCGCAGCACTCGCAGCTCTTCTCTCTTAATCTCCCTCAAATTCAAGTTGTTAAAATACACCAAATAATTTCTCATGACACCTCCTTAAAATCGAGGAATGAAGGAATTTCTTGAAGGAATTTCTTCAAGCCCCTTTCTCCCGCAGGGTTTGCGGGATGCCTGCGGGCAAAGACGCTGCCCGCGGGCTGCGGCTGCAGCATCAGAATTTCCCTTCCAGGATGATTCGTTTCTCCTTTGGAAACGATCGGATTTGACCACTTCGCTCAAAGCACCGCGGGCTGAAGGAGTTTTCTCCACCCGGAACCGCGGGGCTGCTGCGGGTGCGGAGCCCGGGTCCCCCCGCCCCACGCGTGGGGGCATCTGGGAGTGGGGCTGAGCCCTAAAACCGATCGAAATCTGCCCGAGTGGGAGCGGGTCCGGTATCAGAACCCTCCCGGCTGAGCTGGAGCGGCTGCGATTGAGCCAAACACAACCGGGCTGGGAAATTGGCGCTGGCACAGAAGGAAAGGGCTTTTTCTTTCCATCGGGAAGAGGGTTTGGAGCAGAGCTGGAGCAGAGCCCTGGTTCTGGTTTGTCCCGCAGCCCCAGGAAAGGAAAACAGAAATGTTTCCAAATACTACAATAAATAAATGGGTACGGAGAGAGATTGTGCTGGAGGGGAGAGAGGAGAGAGGATAAAAGAGTGAAAGAGAGAACAGAAGGAACAGAAGGCAGAAGGGAGGAAAGAAGGAGAAAGAGAGAAGGAGGGAAAGAAGGAGGGAAAGAGGGAAAGAGGGAAAGAATGAGGGAAAGAAAGAGAAAGAAAGAAGGAAAGAAGGAAAGAAGGAAAGAAGGAAAGAAGGAAAGAAGGAAAGAAGGAAAGAAGGAAAGAAAGAAAAAGAAAGAAAGAAAGAAAGAAAGAAAGAAAGAAAGAAAGAAAGAAAATATAGAGATAGAAGATTATCTAAAGATCGAGAACTAGAAAGAAAGAGAATATGAGAGAGAAACAAAAATAATTGAGAGAAAAAGAAATTAAGGCAAATTAAGAGAAAGGCAGTGAGAAATAGAGAAAGGGTGAAAGAAAATGAAAAAACAGGGAAATGGAGAAGCAAAAAAGGAAACAAATAATAAGGAAGAAATTAGGAGAAAGAGAAAAATAGAGAGAAAGGAAAAGCTGTAAGAAAAGAGAGAGAGAGAAAGAGAGAAAGAAAGAAAGAAGGAAAGAAAGAAAGAAAGAAAGAAAGAAAGAAAGAAAGAAAGAAAGAAAGAAAGAAAAAATATAGAGATAGAAAATTATCTAAAGATCGAGAACTAGAAAGAAAGAGAATATGAGAGAGAAACAAAAATAATTGAGAGGAAAAAAAATTAAGACAAATGAAGAGAAAGGGAGTGAGAAATAGAGAAAGGGTGAAAGAAAATGGAGAAACAGGGAAATGGAGAAGCAACGAAAGGAAAAAAAGGGAAGAAATTAGGAGAAAGAGAAAAATAGAGAGAAAGAGGAAAAGCTGTAAGAAAAGACAGAGAGAAAGAGAGAAAGAGAGAAAGAGAGAAAGAGAGAAAGAGAGAAAGAGAAAGAAAGAAAATGAAAGAAAATGAAAGGATTGAAAAATAAAAGAAGAAAGATTCAAAGAAAAAGAATAAAAGACCAAGAGAAAAGACGAAAAGAAAGAAGTGCGAAAAAAGACAGAAAAAGGGCGGAATGAGAGAGAAAACCCAAAAGCAAAAACCCCAAAGAAAGCAACTCAGCAAGTACGGAAAGGGGAATGATTTTCCTGCGAAACCAAAGATACGACTTAGACAATATCATTTTTCCCCTGGAAAACGGGTGCGAGAGGGAGGGAAAGGCTCCGGCGGGCAGAACGCTCCGGTGGGGCCCGGGCCCGGCCGCTGTCCCGTTCTCGGGACCGGAGGATGAAGGGAAAACACGCCGGGATCGGCTCTGGGCAGGGGGGAGATGGCGTTCAGCGGTTCCTTCTTTCCCTGCTCTTTCCCCACGAAAGACACGAGCGAGATGTGTGGCTCGGCAGCGATTTCCCCGCGGGGTTTCCACGCGCGGCTGCGCGGCCGCTAAGCCCGGCTTAACCCCCGCGAGGAGAGCGGCGCGCCCGGCTCCGCGCTCGCTCCGTAGGTGGCCGTGTATATTTGGGTTGAAGTCGTGTTTATGTTAACGAAAAAGGCTGAGATTACAAACAGACCCCTGAATGCCCGCGCTTGCTGCCGGATTGGTCTGAGCTGTGTACTTTCAACCTAATCACTTTTGGGGCAGCAAATCTGATTAAAAAGCGATGTACAATTATGATTTTTAGCGGCGAGAAATTAGGGATCTCTGGGGCTGCCCCTTCCGTGTGGTTTCCCGGTGTAGAAGGAGGGGATGGAGAAGGGTTGCAGAGAAAACAAAAAAATGTCCAAAATTTAGCCATAAATACAACAAAAACGTGTCCTGGGATTCTGGGGGAGGGCAGGGAAAAGGGGGGTTCATCTCGCCCTCCCTGAATCTACCTCGACCCCGCCCAAAGGGTCCCAATGGCAATGGAATTATGCCCCCCAAAACCCCGGCTGCTGTGATATTTTGCTCAGGGGTTTGTCTTTGCCGGTGAAGATTGGAGGAACCTGAAATTCACTCCAAAAACCCCGTTAATTTACCCAGTTAGGATGGGATATATAAGTTTGTACATGTAACACAACTCCAGTCCTTTTAAACACGACTAAGAAAATAAAATTAATTAATTTACATTAAAATTAAAATATAGGGAGTTTTTAAATTAATTTTTTTTGGGAGGTTGGAGCAGCAATCATCATCCTTTGGCTTTGTTTTCAGAGTCTGGTTTTGGGGTCAGTCTCTTTCTTTTTTTCTTAATGAAACTTCTCTCCAAAATTACTCTTGACCCCCCCATCTGCTTCTATCCCTATCTGCATTTGAAAGTTTGAACAGCTGATAACTAAAAATCCGATTTTTACAGATTTTCCCCCCGCATATTCGATAAATTCCCAGCACGGAGGGATCCACTTTAGATCCCAGGGAGAGGATTTTTCCTCCCCAGGAGCTCTGGGAGCGAACGTGCGCTCAGGCTTTGGCATCTCGCTCCTTTTCAACACTTTCCTTTTGTGGGCAAAAGCTCTCGGCGGAGGAGCCCGTGCGGCAGAGCCCGGCAGACCTGGAGGATTCGGACATTCAGATGTTTTACTCCTGTAAGGATCCCCTATTGAGGGAAGCACCAAGAAAATCGTTGGAAGGGGATGCGAACAGAATTCGGGGCGAGGGAGATTTTAGCACGGAAGGTGTCCAAGAAGACAAGGGAAAAAAGGGAAAATGAAAAAACCCTACAGGATTTTTTCCCCGCGCAGTGGCTGTGCTGCACTGGAGATGCAGGGGAGAATTTCCCCTGGGTTTTGGAGGCAGAGGAGTGCTCTAAAACCAGCTTTTTCTGCCTTAAAATATCTTTAGGGTGTCAAGCCATCTCCCCCGAGACAGCGAAGACTCGAAGTGTGGGGCTTAGAGCGACAGCAGAGGAGTTTCTTTGTTCTCTCCTCGCACCTGGAATTAACCTTTATTCCCTGATGCTTTCTTTCCGTCTTTCCTTTTTTTTTATTTCTCTTTTTTTTTTTTTTTGAGCGGCCGAGCGTTGCGTTTTCTCGGTGACATTAAACGATTCTGTAGGAGGCACAGAAAAAAAACCCAAACCCAGCAGAGCGAGAGGCTTTGAAGCAAATATCCCCAAAAGTGACCCGGTGCTGTGAGAGCCAGGTAGGCCCTGCAGAGGTGCCAGCGCTGGGGGACACCGGGGCTGGCCGGGAGGTCCCCCCAACGCGCTGCTCCTGCCCCGTGGGTCCCCGTGGGCAGCCCCTGCGTGGGGACCGGGACACACAGGGCTGTCCCCTGCCCTGCCGCACACTCAGGGACAGCCTCAAGGACACCCCCGGGCTGTCACCCCCGCATCCGACGGCGCTGCTCTCTGGGAGCCCCAACGATGCCGCGCGGGGCGAGGCAAGAGCAGATGAAAGTGATGTCACATTAATGTCAGCTCACAACTCGAGCCCACACAGCCTTGATTGCTCTTATTAATCTTGCCAATTTGTCTGTCAGCACTCGGCTAATCCCTAAATAGCCTCCCAACAGGTGCTTTATGCTTCCGCCACATCCCCGCTCGCCGGCACCCCCCGGGAGCGCCGCTCGCCCTGCCCGGTGACACCGGCTCTCTCCCGGCCATCTGGGAGCGGCTCTGCTCCCCCGAGAGGGCTGCAGGGGAGACAGGCGGCTTTGCAGATGTTGTTTAGTCTGTCCAAAGGAGGGGTCGGAGTTTTGGGGCTTCCCAGAAGGAAGTGATGAGCACGATGGGGGGAGAGAGGAGATGCTGGAGGCGCTGGGGGGTGGTGGAGGGGAATTACCTGGGGGTGAGCAAACCCTCCATGTGATTTGTCCCATATCACGATTAGAAAACACATTTTTGGCACAACTTTCTCACTGCTCTTATTTGTAGTGGGTTTGGTGGTTTTACGGACGGGGGAGAAGATTAAAAGGAAAAGTCCGAGCTGAAGCTGCAGTGGAAAAGCCACTTTAAGCCCTGAGCAGTTTTATCATAAACTCGTGGAATGGTTTGGGTTGGAAGGGATCTTAAAGCTCATCTTGTTCCAGCTCCCTGCCATGGGCTCCAACACCTTCCACCAGCCCAGGTTGGTGTTTACCCTGCAGTTAAGCTGAGGGTTGATTATTTTCTTTACTACTCTATCAGAAAATCCACTGGCTTATTATGGCGTGTGTTCAGCCCTGAAGTCCCAGCCACATCAGTTCTTTAGCAAAAGACTGAAATTATTGTGTTGTGAGGCTTAATCTTCCTAAAGTCGTTATTTAGCACAGCGGTCTTAAATCACAAAACACAGATTTCGTGTTTAGAACTCTTAATTGCTAAACCCAATTAACTGCTAAACCCTTTTAACTGCTACAGGAGAGTTCGGGTTGTTTTTTCTCTCTCTAGGTTAAGAGAAAAAAAATTGATTTATTTCTGCTTGGCAACTCTGCTGCGTGAAATGTTTTGCACACAGGTTACAAACTGGTGATTCCTGGTGCGATTCACCTGGAAGAGGCTCTGCCCTGGAGGAAGAGCCACCAAACCTGGCTTCATGCAGCAGGTTCCTGGTTTATATCCAAAGCTGTCTGAGGCCATTTCCAACCCAGCAGGAAGGAAGAGCTTTCAGGAGCATCTTCAACTGTTCCTCCAAGAGCCAAAGTGTTCTGAGTCCACTAAAAGAGCTCAGGGCTGTTCATTACTAACCCTTGGGTGCTCCAGATCAGATCCTAAAAGCTCCTAAAAACACCATTCCCCACTGAAAGCTCTTTCACTCCATTCTGACCTGGATTTATTATCAGGAGACAGATTTTTTCCCCCTTTCTTTCTCCCCAAGCCATTTATTTCATCCAGTAAGTCCATCCATCACAGCGAGCTGGAACCGACCTAGGATCCAAGGATATTCTTAGCTATGCAGCATGTCAGGAAACGGGCAGCAGCCCCATGTGATGCAAATATTTGGACGAGTGAGAGGTAGGAAGGATTGTCCAAATGTTTACTGAAGGCTGTTGATAGCCGCAGGATTTATAACTGGTGGATAATGTCTGCCCCCACACAGCTCCTCCAGCAGGTGCATCCAGTTTCCACATGACACGTGGGATGTGTGTGCTCTGGGAGAGGGGATGCAGGACAGAGCCAGTTCCCCAGGTTTCAGCTCCCTTTTCCCAGCTGCTTCACTGGTTTGGAGCCCGTGGAGCAGCAAGACGGGAGCCCAGGATCCACTCCAAGGATTCGTGCCCCTGAGAACGATTCCAGTCATTGCTAACATGGAAAAAGAAAACACAACCAGTTGGAATTTCTTAAGTGAAACCAATGCTCGGAACTGTTCAGGCCCATCAAAATATTCCCTGCCACTCTCCTGCAGCAGAGGAAATTCATGACATTGTTCTGCTTATTGTTCTTGGCATTTCGCTTCCTCACTTCCAGCCCCAGGATTTGAGCTCTTCAGTCTCGCAGCGAGCCTGAACTGCTGCTGGGGGCACAGCAGAAGTGCTGGCAGAGCAGTTTGAGCCATTGCTGGTGCTCAAACAGCTCCAGCTTTTCAGAGCCCACTGGAAATGTCCCGTAGCTGCTGCCAGGTGGCCTCTTCCAGCCAAAAGAGGAGGGTACATCCAATAAAAACCAGGCTGACGGACTAGAAATGGGAATATAGTCAAGGGAAGGCCCTGCTGCCTTGATACCCCCTCCTGCAGCCTACTCAGGAGGTCTCTGCATGATCCAGAGGGACCTCAGAGGGCTTCAGCCCAAATTTCTGCTCAAGGCAGGTCCATCAGCAGCTCTAGACAGGGTCAGCCATGGCTTTGTTCAGCTGAGCCTTGCAAACCTCCAAGGACAGGGTCTAACAACCAGGACTATGGACAGCCCAGGCAGCAGAGGAGCTAGCTGTCTGCAGCCTCGTGTCCATCCAGCCAGGTTGGGAGGCTGTGCTAGCAGAGCAGGAGCTGTTTTGGCTGTAATTCCCTCCACCGTGTAATTGAGGAACAATATCCCATGAAACAGGAGAGATCAGCATGGAGCTGAGTCACTCAGCTCTGGTCACCTCCTTCCCCTGCACTATTTTGCAAGTTCTGCTGGTGCTGGGAACATGAACTCATGGATTTAACGTGCTGCAGACACCCAGACAGCTTTTCTTAGCAGCAAACAGCAACTGCATCAGCTGCAGAAAAGGCTTTAATTCATCACAGCCCCGCAGGAGCAGAATTTCCCGACTGCTCCGATGGGGAATACAATGGCCCTATTGTTTTTCCAAGGGGAGATTCCTTCATTTCAGGCTGTTGCATAAATTGTGTGTTTTCTATTTGTTACCTGACTCATTGCAGTGACCTCCCTGAGATGGGATAGAGATCATTGGAAGTGATGAAAGAAACCCTCTCAGGCTGAGGACCAGATTATCAGAGAGAGACCTCTTCTGCTTTGGTTCACAAATTGGGAGGAGAACTTGGTGTTCTTCTGGGGGGAAGAAGTTGCGTAATAAAATATATGGGAACAAAAGGAGTAAAAGGTCAAATTCCAAAGTCATCTGTTGTGCTCCGTGAAATGTTTGTATGCATTAAAAGAATTCAATCCTGTGTTTGATGTCACATTCTCAGGGTGACCTCAAATGTGAAGTCCTAACTCAGACTGATCTGGACTCCTCTTGCCTTGTACATATTTTGCAACAGTTCCCAGTGTTGGCAACACTTGGTAACGTCCCAAAAATGCTGGAAATGCTTTCCCAGGCAAGGATCTGGAGCCATCCAAATGGGATGCAGGGAAGAACCAGTCCCACCTGGTAAAGTGGCTGGCTGGTGGCTGGGACCAGCACTGCAGGTGTGGGAAGATCTGAAGGTTTCATGGTGGCCATGCATCGATATCTTCAGGTCTCCTCAGCTGTGAGCCTCGGGGTTATGTTTGGGATCCAGTGGGGATGTGCATGGGACTGGAAGAGTTTTCCTGCAGGTTTTTCTCCATGGATGCTGGCCAGAGGGATTGCACATGGATGTGTCTGGCTCTGCCCTTTCCCAGTGCGTGCAGCGTGGTGGAAACGTGAGGGATTAGGTGAAGGAAAAGGCAGGATGTGTTGGTGGGGACATACACATGATCCTCCCACCAAACTGATCCATGAAATTCCCCCTGGAGAAAGGGTTTAACTCTGTGTTATCTTTCCATATGCTGGACCTCTGGGTTGGGAATTTAGTCTCTCTTTTCCAGCCAGGTGAGGGAGATCAATCATTTTTTTCAGCTCTGACCCCAGCAAGCCCTGAACTTTAAGCATCTCACATGAGTTTTTCTCGTCGGGAAAAGCTGCTGCTCTATGTCCCACCTTTGCTACTGAAATCCAACCAGGAGAAGATTGCAAACCCAGAAGGATTTGGGCCGGGGTTAAGCAAACCAGGAATAAATGAGCTCAGCACATCCTGGTGCATCCCAGTGCATTTGGGCTTGTGGTCCAGCCCAACCTGGTGCTTTTAGCTGTGCAAAATTCGAGTTTTTTTCCAAGGCAAACCATTACTGACAGATTGAAAGGCGTTTATCCTGCAGGATTTTCCCTTCCTCATCTGCCAGGGAACATGCAGGACTCAGCTCCTCTTCCTTGGAGTAAATCACAGTGGGGCTGCCTTATCTCGACCAGACCAGGAATGTTGCCCTGTCCAGCCCTTGGGCCACCCATCCCTGATCCCAGGAAGCAGCATCTGCTCCAGGCCCACACTCTGACCCTCCAGTGCCACATTTTTGCAAGGTCAGGAGGTTGGGTGGTAAAAGGGGAGTGGGGAATAGCAGGGAGAGATTCAAGGCTGGCTCTGCACGGAGACTCCAGGGGGATGTTTACACTGGCCATGGAGTGGAGACTTGAGCCTCTTCCCTTGTCCAGATTTGGTGGGAATCTGCATCTGGACACAGCTCCAGCTTCCAAGTGTCCTGGAGGAGGGTGGCTTTGCACCTTTTTCCTTAGTTGATTTAATGGGTCCAGGTAGATCAAGGAAGGGTGGGATGTGGCAGCCAGCCCTGTGAGGCATCATCGTATCCCTGGTTCCTTCCTAGGACAACAAGGCTGCTTTTAGCTCATGATGCAGCCAGAGGGAAGGATAAATAAGCAGGAAAGTCAGGAGGCAGTGGGGCACATGGGAGAAAGGGAGAGACAGCTTTGTCACATGGAAGCAAATGCATGGAGAAACAGCTCTGTGTATTTCCCTCATCCATCCCAGAACAGTTCATGTCGTGTTGAGGGGATTCAGCACCTGCCAGCTCGTCAGCAGAAAGGGTGACAGAAAGGACAGCAGTGGACAGCGAGGGGCCGCTCTGCACACGTGGAGGAACCATTCCCCCCCGTGTGGAAATGGTGTTCTTTGGGATCAGGACAAAAAGTGATTCCATGTGAAGTTTCTCTGTGAAATCTCTGTTGAGTTTGGCTGGATGGGCCAAGTAGGTGTCTTCATCCAAGAAATAGCTGTGCAAGGGGTCACTGAGTGTGATCTGACCATCCATCAGGACCAGGGAGAGACCGTGTAGGACACCATTCCCAAGCAAGAGAATGAAAAGGGGGAAAAGGGAATGCTCCAAGAAAAATTCTTTTTCTCAAGTTGCTAAACAGAAATCAGGTTACTATTTCTTTTTGTCTATAAATCCCTCTTGAATGCAGGGGAAAACGTAATTTCCTTTTCTCTGAGGGCTGGTATCAAGAAAGGATCTGATCCACTGCCCAGTGAAGTAAGAATTCAGGGTCCAAAATCTAGGGGTGCATGGTAAATTCTTCCTTAACAACTCATTAGAATAAGTTACTCCCACTCCTTCTGAGCCTTTTGAGTGGCTCATTTTCAGAAGTGAAGCCCAGGAAATCACTCTTGCCCAGCACCCAGCCCAGCTGCCCCTCCCTGCCATCCTGTCCCTGTCCCACTTGAGCCACCCACGGCAGCATCCCTGGATTCCATCCCCATTTCAGCCCTCGCTTTGCTCCATGGCAGAGCACAGGAGTCTCCCTCCCTCCTTCCCTCCCTCCCTCTCTCCCGTGCAGCTGCTCAGCTCTGCGAGGGAAAGGCTCCCAGATGTGCCGGGGAGGGAGCGGGCAGAGCCCTGAATTCCACTCCGTGCCGTGTGGACTCTTTGTATATTTTGTTTGAAGGAGAAAATATGTGGAGTCCTTGGAGGAAGGCCGGGGACCAGGCACGGCCCTGGGAGCGCACACACCGCGGGGCTACGAGGTCCCGCACGTCCCCTGCCCTCGGCTGGCCTTGGCCCGCAGGATGGGCCGGCGGCTGCCGGGCAGCTCCGGGCAGCTGAAACCCATCAGCATCACCCAACAGGTCCCCAAAGCCTCTCCTGGAGATGGCTCAAGGTGATCAGACCCTTTGAGAAAACGCGGTTCGGCTCAAAAGCCAGCAACACCTAAACACCCAAGGTTGGAATTTTCGGTATTTTTGGCCCACGGGTGATGTGCTGTATCAGATCAATAAATATTCACACGCTCCGGAGCGTTTTGTGGGGTTGGTTTCACTGCGTTTAAAGTGGATTTAGCTGTGGCACTTGGTAGCTACTCGATTATTGCGTGAGACAATACGTTTATGAAGTGTTTGCCTTCATTTAGTTAATCACTTCATTGATGTGTAAGACCAAAACGGCATGAAACTAATTGTTCCCATGGAAACAGGAACCCAGAGAATGATTTCATATCACAGCTTGGCAGCAGAAAAAGAAGAAACTTCTGTGATTGTTCCCATTAACCCAGCGCAGGGGATTCATGCTCAATCTCTGCCTCGCTCTTCTCCGCTTCTGCTGTGAATTAGGGGACCAAAAGTCAGCACAGAACCACATAAAAAGCCCCAAAACAAGCTGTGCTTTACGGAGCATTTGTAGTTCTGCCACCAAAACCATTTCCCTTCTGCTTTACAGGTTTCTGGCCAGCAGCGCCGAGGACTGTCACGGCCAACCCTTGGTTTGGAGGTGTTTGCACAGGGGTTTAACCGTGTGTCTGCAGGGGGAGCGGGGACATCGCTGGGACTGGAGACAGGACCACCCTCACCTCGAGGGTGAGTGCTTAGAAAGTGCAGGCAAAACCAAATCTGAAGCAAAAAATTGGGGAAAGTGAGAGAGGAGCCATGCAAGGTGGTCTGGTGTGCAGGAAATATCCTGAACCTCTTGACTGAGGTTTTCCCTCTCCTCCTGTAGGATGTGCTGATGGCTGGGGCATCCCGAGGGGTTTGTTGCTGTAGAAGATCCCTGTTATCTCTGGAACAGAGACACTCACATCTTCCAGTTCTTCATAGTCCCCATCAAACTGAGAAACCCCCATCCCAGTGAGGAGCTGCAGCCCCTACCAAGGTACTTTATGGTCACGGACTATCCCTTGCAAGACCAGTTTTAGGAAGCCCGATGGCTCTGCAATGCACCCGTGTGGAGGTGGGAGCCTCCCATGGCCTCTCCCTGCCCAGATTGAATCATCTCCACCATTTTCCCATTTTTAGGCTTTGCCCAGCCCCATCAAGCCCAGCAGGAAAAGGGAACCAACAGCACAAAAACCATCCTAGTTACCGGGCCAATGGCCACCCAACCCCACAGCTCCTCTGGAGGGACCAGAAGACATGGACCTGCTCCATCCCAGCCCAGAACGGGTTTCTCACTGCGCTAATTACTGCTAATTGAGCCACTTGACTATCTGGGAGCCTTGCCCTGGCCAGGCTGATAGAGTATCAGGGAGATAAAGAGCACTCAGCACAGGTAACGGGGAAGTGTTGGCAGACCTGTGGTGGGACCTTCTGGAGGGGTTATCTCTCCTTCCCAGAGCCCAGGGCACCAAATTCCTGAGGGAGACACTGTGATCCTAAGGATCTGTGGAGATCCTAAGCTTTTTAGGAGGTGCTCTGTGGGATTTTGGTGACTCAGGAGCTCAGCAAAGCAAGCTGGCATTCGTTTTAGAGTAACTCTTTTAAATTTCCTTAACATGCGTTTAATTCCTTTGGCTGGCTTTTGCTGTTGTTATTTTAACACCGTGGAAACGAAACTTTAAACATTTTTTTCCCTTTTTTCCTTCCCTACAGAGAAATAAATTTTTTTTCTTTTAACAAACGCTGTGTCTCTCAGAACTGTTGTTGTTTTTCACCACCTCCACTGACCTACACAGAGTAATTCAGCTCCTACACCCTCCTGAACACCAGGTAGGAGTTACTAACACCTACTTACCAAAGTGGAAACTTGGATGGGGTGACACTGTTGTTCTGCAGTATTTCTTTTTAATTACTTGGGATTGTAAATAGGAAATCAAAATTACTGGATATTTTCAGCCAACTCTGAGAAAAATCCTGTGTGTGGCTGCAGCTCCTGGCTGTGGGTGCAGCCACACATCACACCCGGCAGGTGAAGCTCACGGGGTCACAATCCCTCCCTGCCCACAGCAGTGCCTGTGTTTTGTCTCAGAGATGTAAAAACTAAGAAAGCATCACCACCTCACTCATGGATGAGCCAACAGAGCTTACCCACGGCTATCAAATCAACGAGAGGGCAACCACAGACCTGAGAAGCTGCTGGGTCCTCTAATCCAAAGTTTGGGATGTTTTCCATGTCAAGTATCCCCATTTTCTTGCTCGAGGTACCTCAATCATCTGCTTCTCCTTTTGCCCCCATGCACTTTCAGTTTGGTTTAAGTTCCCAAAGTTTCTCAGCTTGTTACAAAAAACTCATAGCAAAGACTGTGGCCAGCTCTCTCTTTGATAATTCCTTCCCCCTATTTGTTTATCTCAAGTCCCGAGCTTTGTTCCAGGCCCAAAACCAAAAGCCTTTCTACCCCGTTCTCCTCTTGACTTGTTGCAGATGTAACGAAATAAATCTTTAGAAAGAACAAACCTTCATTTCCTCTCTCCCATCTGATTCGGTCACAAACCCCAGGAAAGAAAAATAAATCACAACCTGAGCTCACCCGGTCTCGAAGGATTCCACGTCTGATCCTGAGAGCCACCATCCAAACTGGATGTGTCCATCCCTCTGAGAAATCAGAGAACACAGGGACCAAAAAGCATCTGATAACCATGAAATCCTTATTTTGAGCATGGCCAAAGTCAAGGACTGACAAAAAACTTGTGATCAGCCCAAATTAAGGTTGATGTGGTGGTTGGTGAGCACGACCAAGCTGGCGGTGCCTTCCTAGAGCGTGTCCTTGGCACTGAAGGGTGATGTGTCCCTGGCTTTTCTCACAGCCCCTCCTGTGGCTCTGCCCCTCTTCTCTTTCCCCTGCCACCCCCACCCCAAGGAATTTGAAATCACCACCAGAAAAATCATCTGCAGGATGTGTTTGGTCGTCTAAATTGGCCACAAGGCAAAGAGGTGGAAATTTCCTCCAAACAGTTTGTCCTTCTCCTGAGAGGTGTTTCCATGTGAAAGCTCTGTTGGTCTTCCATGAACCGAGCTCAAACTCTCTCTAAACACAGCACAGTCATGGGGTCTGACCAAATCACTGTTTTCAGCCGATGTGCTGGAGATTCCATGGATGTTCTCCTGTCCTGCCCCAGCTCTGGGACGAGACACATCAGCCTAAGGCCCTTTCCAGAGCCCACTCCACTTTGCAGCGGCCTGGACTGGGGATGGATATCTGGGCATGGCGTCCCCTCCACAGGGAGTGCAAGGAAGTGGAGAATAACTCCTTAAAAATGGGGCTGTCTATGTTTGCCTAACAAGGTCTTCACCTGGGTCTAAGTTAAAGCCAGACTCAGCTTTAAGCTGGGAAATACTAGAACTGTATTAAAGGGAGATTGGATTTACCTGGTGCCATCTGCCCGGTGGGTTTTGTTCTTCCGAGGGTGCCTGGGGGAAGATGTACAGAACCATGAACAGTTGTCAGAAGACTTTTGGGTTATGCCCCTAGTCCCGACTTTCACCGATGAACCGAGGCTTTTCTCTTTTTGTGTGTTTTGTTTTAAGTTTAAACAAGAGGTCTTTGCACACTCGACACAATCCGTCCTCTTAGCACTGAAGAAAGTGTAATTAGACACTTGGAGAACTGGAAGAAATTAACTCCGACCACAGCCCGTCACTCAGACTATTACTTAATAATATTTCCCAAATGTGCAAAGTACTTAGTTTTAGACTAACAGGAAAGAAGTGTAACTTCTCACCCAGAGCAAAGGCTTGGCCTTGGGAAGCGTGCGTGAAAACCTCACAAGCCAGGAGATGTTTTGCCACCTCCCATCACCTGAGGGCTACCAGGGGATGTGAAGGATGTGATTCATGGTCCCCAGTCCCACGGCATTGAAGGGCTGGAACGGAGTCAAGGGGAGTGACCAGCCCGAGGTGCTCGGAGCCGCGTGCGAGAAGATCGCCTTCAGCTTCCAACACGCCACGGAAACCGCGGAGAAATTGCTGTTTTCCTTCTTCTCCAGCACCGGGCCGAGCCCTTGCCTCACCCCACGCTACAGAAGCCTGGCTAGAAAGAGATTATTGTGATTCCTGCCCGTTTCTTTCCTCATGACAAAAGGCCCCATTCATCTGGGTTAATTTTGAGGGGAGAGCAAGGGGTATCGGTAGCATGAACTGGATCTGAGTGTCTCGACCACATTTGAGCAAGCCCCGCTCGTTGGCCAGTCCAAGCCAGGGAAACAGATATCATTCATTTGGAGCTTTGGAGGGGAGCATTTCTCTGATTTTAAACAGAAGTATCTTTGCTGGCCGTGGCAAGTTTAAAAAGTCCTGACGAAGCAGGGCAGGGCCATTTTCCCAGCAAAAAACAAGAGGCCATTCAAAAAGTGGGGGGAAAAAGTTGTTCTCGTGTGTTTCTGCTTCAGGAATCAACACACCCACCTTCACCTACCTCAATTACCCCACAAATATTCAATAAGGCCATGTCCAGAACAATGAACCTCTTGCTTTGTTGCAAAACACTGGAAAAAATGGATTTTTAAAAATAAAAACATCCATGATGCCTTAAATGCTTAAGTTGTAGATGAGCACAACTCCCAGGACTTCCCTGTGTGTGTGTGGGAAGAGCTACAATGTAATTGCTTTCAGCAGAATATCACTGCAGTCTGTAATTAAAATATGTGAGATTGCCAGTTTCAAAATATTTAAGTGATTTTGTCTGTATTTGGGTGATTGTGTCTCTCTGAGCAGCTCGTTTAAAATGATATTTCTATTTTCAGCACATAAAATGGGTCCTGGGTAAAAGAGAAGGATAATTTTGTTGTCTTCTTCTTTGTCTGAGAAAGCACCTGGGGAAGGCTGGAGACACAGAGCTCAGACTTTGAGTATTCCAGGCCTGGGGAAATCCTTGGTGAAAGCTGAAGTGACATTCCAGAGATGGAGTGGAAGGTGTCGAGCAGGAAAATTAAACCAAAAAAAAAATTTTAAAAAATCGCCACCAGAAAAATCTGGCACCTCCTAAATCACAGTGACAAATTCAGCAAGGTGTTTACTCCGAGGAGTAAAAATAAATGGCCTGAGACTGACTGTGCCCACATGGCACTTGCCAGGGCACGGGGACGTCCTGTGGCATCGGGGACACAACACCAGGGGACACGTGCCAGGGGCAAGCAGTGCCCCAGCCTCAGGGAGTGGAAGCAGCAGGGGGAAAAGGGATGTGTCCCTTGTGTCCCCCTTCCCACCCTCAGGCATCATCTGTGAGGGTGGCTTTTGAGGCCACCACGGATGAGTCCAGCAGGGACCATGGACAAGTGACCAAGGTGGCTTTAGAGTGTCCTGAAGCTTTGATAATTCATGTCCTGAAGCCCCAGAGCTGGGAGACCAGACTGTGGTCCATCCCTGGTGCTCTCCCAGTTTGCCGCCACACCTTCCCTGAGCCTCAGGGAAGTGAAGGGACCTCAGCTGCATCTTCACCAGGAAAAAAAGCAGGTGAATATCCCGACTCCAACTTAAGGAGAATAATTCAGAGCATGTCTGCCCTCAGCACATCGCCCACAAAGTGTCCCAGGCCACCATGGGTGGGAGGTGACTTTTCCTCATCCCTTTCCATCATTTCTGGTGTTTCTCCAAGGTCAATTCTGTCTTTAGGAAGAGGTCCTTGCCCCGGGAGCTGGATGGCTCCTTATAGTGGCACAGCCAGAGGGCATGGACAGTTTTGGTGGGGTTAATCTCCCCAGAAATTCTGTCACTCCCAGCTTCCCTGGAGGACGGAGTGAGCCCCACTCTTGTCTCCAAAGTGAGGGATCTTTGCCCAGGAGCTGGTAAATTTTTGATGAGAATAAGTAATACAAGAAGGCAAAGATGATAATGTTGCTGTTGGAGCTGTAACGAGACACAAATGCTATTTTGATGGTTTTCTCTGAAAGAAATACACGAAGCCCAAGCAATTTAATTAAAGATCTCCCAGGCTTTGCAATCAGCACTGCTACAGATGAAGGGAAATCGACTTTTATGTGGCAAAACTGGAGAGACTTTCCCATTAAAATAAAAAGAAAGATGAGGAAAAAAAAGCATTTTAAGGAATTTTTTTTTTTTTTGCAAGGACATGAAGGATCTACATTGTCTGAGTGAGAGAAAAACTGTGATTAGCTCAGATAAAACACGGGATTTGGGGGCTTTTTATGTCTTATGAATACATGCATGACATTACACTTGTCTGCTTAACACTGAGCACGTCTCCAAGGAGTCCCTTGGCAAAGGCATTTGGGAAGAAGAAAAGGGGGAAACTCCTGGGCAAATAAAGATGCCAACAGGTAGAAACAGGCATTCACCTATTTAGATTCTGAAGCGCCTTCTGAGTTATTCCAGAGCAAATACCCAAAGCCCAGGATGCAGGTTTTGAGGCTGCTGAGGTCTTTAAACTGAAGAGTTAGGATAGGTCTCTCAGCAAAAATGTTTTTAGTCTTGGCAAGGAAGCTCAGAGAAAGTGAGGATTTTTGACCTGAGTGTTCAGGGGGCTCTGACCACCTGGGACTGATCTGCCTGGAGGAGCAGGAAATGCTGTGAGGCTCGAGCTGATGGAAATAGCTCCTGTTTCCTCTGCATCCCATCCCCAGCGAGGCTGGGAGATGCACAGGATCCCACACGCATCCAGGGTTTGCTGCAGAACACCAGGGAAAAGGCGAGGGGGAAGATGAATCCCGTTTACTCTGAAGAAGCCCGTGATTAATGCAGCTTGGAGAGAGCTGTAGGAAGTGGAATTGCTTAAGAAGATGGAAGGAAGTCCACGGCTGTCCCTCGTTGATACTATATATGGTGCTTGG
Organism: Corvus kubaryi; assembly: GCF_017639235.1. Classification (NCBI taxonomy): domain Eukaryota; kingdom Metazoa; phylum Chordata; class Aves; order Passeriformes; family Corvidae; genus Corvus; species Corvus kubaryi. The sequence continues at coordinate 1,386,160 of NW_024581093.1, read as the reverse complement.
TCAGTTGTGCTCGAGGAGCAGCAGCCAGAATTGCATTTTTATTGTATTTCTTTTTAAAGCAGGGAAAAAAGGTCAAATAACTGCGCTGTGTTCAAAGGGCACAGTGATGGATAACACTGAGAGTGGCAGCTGCTGAATTTCCACGCCTGGGAGCATTTTTGAGGCTGCTGCAGGGGTTATGCTCCCCTGCCTTCTGCCAGGCCAGTGGCCTCTCTGTTCCCACTCCCTTGGGATTCTCCCAGCTCCAGTTTTGAACCATTGGACTGGCTTGGCAGGGAACTGGGTTGGGTTTGACGCAGGCATTCTCGGGAGCAGAGCTGGGTGTTTGTGTGGGGTCAGCAGTGAGCAGGAGATGGGAATCAGAGCATGGAAAGGGGCTTTCTCCTGCTGTTGCTGATGCCCAGTGCACAAATAACCCCAGGATAATGCCAGGGCAGTATGGACAGAGGTTGGAGGTGTTTCAGCTGACCAAAGAGGTCACTCGTAGGTGAAGAGACAACTGGTGGCCACAGGCTGGCAGAGGAACATCCTGTGCTGCACCAAGGCAATCAGCAAGAAATGAGTTCCTGCTGCCTCAGAGATACCCCAGAGGATCACAGCTCCTTCCCTGCCCCATCCCACTGCCCAGAAAGCCATAAACTCACCTTCAGCAGCAGCACCCTGCAATCTCAGTGCCCTTTCCACCTCCCTGATAGCTCAGGCTCACTTAATGGGATCGGACCATTTAATCCCACCATGAACTGGTCACCCCAGCAGGCTGATTTCTCAGAGTTAGGGACATCTTGGTTGTCCAAACTCCTCTCCAAACCCTCATTTAGTGTCCAAAGCGTCTGGGGCTGCATTTGTTGCAAATCCTGACAGGCTTTTCCCTCCCTGATCCCACCAGCACTGATAACCAGCACTGCAGAAAGCCCAGGAACATCCCCCCTTCCCTCCTCTCCCCTTTTACATCTGCTCTACATTTCCATCCCAGAAATTAGAGAACTCAGTTGTGCAGAATTACAGAGCTGGAGTATGGAACTGATTGGGTATTCAAGCTAAATAAGATGAATTTAAAGATCTCTCCAGGAAATTGAGTGGAACACCCAAACTGACATTGGGTATTAAATATTATATTTGTGCAGTTGCTCTTTCGAGCCCGTTGGCATCGAACATCTGGGAGCACGATTGAGAACACGCAGAAACTGAATACCTGCTCAAAATTATGCTCATCAGAGCTCAGAAATTAAAATATTACTGAGTACACTCTGAGCCAGTCCTTTCCTACAAGGTAGGGCTATTAAAATATGATTAGCTGAGCCATATCTGCTCTCAGAACTGTCACACACCATTACAGCTGAAAAGACCTTGATGCAACACTCTTGGCACAGCCCCCTGCTTGATCAGCAGCAAGATGCTGAAGCATGAACCTTGCAAATGCTCACCCCAGCAGGAGGGGAATTAAAAAGAATTAAAAAGAGAAGTTGGGGGCTCTTAGAGCATTGGTTGTGCAAATTCAGGTGGGTTTGGGCTCCTCTTTAAGCAAGCTGAAAGCTTGGATGTTTTGGGGTTTTTTCTGATGTGGGAAGAGCTTTGCCCTTCACTGCCTCGAGCGTGTGTTGTCTCTTCATCATCACCCAGGACAGAGCTGGGGATTTCTTCCTGCCACAGCTCCCTGCAATCACAGCTCCCTGTCCCCACAATGTTCCCATTTCCAAGAGCTCCACACACTCCATGGGTGGTCAGGATTACGTTTCCCCCTCCTTGCTGGAGAATAACATTCAAACAACCGCAGAAAACCTGCAGGGCCTGGGCTCAGGTCGGGTTAATTATGATCCTCTCCTGCTTCTGGAATCACAGTTACATATCCATATATCTGCATTTATACTATAAAAAATCCTTTGCATTATGCGACCACCATCTATTTTTTTTTTTTTCATTTTTTTTTAAAGCCTGGCTGCACTAAACCAGACACCCGAGGAAGAAGCAGCTTTGCAAAAACAAGGCAGAAACGCGCTTGGGGTTTTTTTCAGGACTGAGGCCAGGCGAGGTCCGAGGTCCCAGCCCCGGTGCCCCCACTGCGCTGCTCCCTGGCCGCCCTAATCCGTGCAGAATTCCCGCAAAAGCCGAGGCAGCGCTGCCTGTCCCGGCCCGGCGGGAGCCGCCGCTGCCTGGCTGTGTCAGGGCTTATTACTCCGTGTTTTCACACGTATCCCCAAGGTGTTGAACTCGCCCCGAAGGTTAATTAGTAATTTATTGCCCTGTCATCAGTTCGAGGCTACTAATGGCTTCAATTTAGCCCCAGGGCTTTTGGTTTTCTTTTTTTTTTTTTTTTTCTTTTTTGTTCTTTTTTCTTTCCTTTTTTTTTCGGGTTTCTTTTTTCCTCCTGCCTGCTTCGGAAGATCTGCGAGTTGAAGCACACGGGAAAGAGGCAAATCTACTTGGAAAAGCACCTGGAAATAAGGTCCAAAGGAATAGCTGAAGGTCAGAGAATCACAGAATGGGTTGGGTTGGAAGGGACCATAAACATCTTCCCATTCCAAGCTCCTGCCGTGGGCAAGGGAATTCTTCCACAAGCAACATCCTTTTCCCCTCTCCATCTCTGGGAGCTGCAATAGTGGGATGTGCCTGGTGATTCTGGGTGCCAGGCTCCCAGTGCATCCTCTCTCACAGGAGAGAAATTGTGTGATTTTAGGGAAAAAAGGGAAGAATTAGATATCAAGAATATTTGGGGTTTCTTTCAGCCAAAAAACTGCAAGAAATCCCTTGCAACTCGCTCCAGGGAGGAATACAGCGGCAAAGCCTGGACCCAGAGGGGAGCAGGGGCTGTGGGATTCCTGCATCCTGCCCATCCCTGTGCTGGGTTGAGCCAGTCCAGGCAGGAGGGTGGAAAGGTGCAGTCCTCCAAACTGCGTGAGCTGTCAGCCAGAAAGGAAAAAGGTACAGACATTTCTTTGGATTTTGATTTTAAAAGGAAAAAACCTCCAGTTTTCACCTCCACGCACGTGGATTCCCAGAGCAGTATCTGCTATTCCCCTCCCCAGTTTAATTTATGGCCATTAACTTTAGGGCTAAGGACAGTTTATGGAAAAAAACACCTGCTTTCCCCTCCTCCCGGGGCAAGGGTGGAATTTTCTCTGACTCTGCATCCTAAATAAAGCTCCGTTCCAGGCCCTGATGATTCATGCCATGGCTCACACACACACATGCCTTATGTTAGAGGCCCTGTCAAGATGCTCGTGCCCCTTTGGAGCTGCAGGACTTTGCACAGAACTCATTTACCCACATCCCCAGGGGGAATCTGAGCCCTGGGCCCAGCTGCCCTGGTGGTGATGGCCACAAAATCAGATTAGTTTGGGTTGGAAGGGACCTTTAATTTCTTCTAGTCCAACCCTCCTGCAGGGATATCTTCAGCTAGATCAGGTTGCTCCCCGTTCAACCTGACCTTGAATTTTGCCAGGAATGGGACATCCACCACCTCTCTGGGCAACCTGTGCCAGTGTTTTATGAGCCTTGGTGTGGAAAACTCCTTCCATCCATGTGCCAGCCCCTTGCAGGAAGTCGGGGGGGTGCTCTGTCCACCTTAGGGTCACTGGGACCCCAGCAAAGCCACCCAGTTCTGCTTCCAGGTTGGCTTTCTACATCCCAAACCCATGCCGTCCTTTCCATCTCTTCTCCAAACCCACCGTACACAAGCACCACGCTCAGGCCTCGTTGTGCTTTCTCAGCCCTTTGACACAGGTCCCTGGCTCTGCTTCTGTCATTATAAAAGATTGGCTTTCCGTGATGGAGCTTCCAGTCAAGGGGAAAAAGAAACGGGATTAAAAAAAAAACGAGAAAAGAAGAAAAAAATAAAAAGGAAAAAGAAATCAAAACGAGACTTGTTGGCAGCAAACGGAAGATAAAACCTGGACACTCATCCAAGCTTTTGTTTGAAAACTGATAGCCAGCACTGGGTAGCTCCAGAGACCCCCCACACTGCAAACACCCCTTCCCAGAGCAGGGTGTCCCACGCAAGGCTGGACCCCCAGCATTTTTCCCCCTTTCCCACATCCCCACCACCAGGGCAGGTTTGGCCCCGCTGCATTTTCTGAGTGCGAGCAGAGCAAGGTGGTGCTGGTGGGGTGGGGGGAGAAGCCTGTGACTAATCTTGTAACCTTTCCTTTCAGTGTTTAAGAGAAGCGAAGGCTGTTTACAATAAAAGCGAGTGATATTTTTCATCCTTCCAAATGGAACAAGGATTCTATAAACAGAGGAACCTCAGACACAGCAAACACCTGTTGAAGGGAACCGGCTTGAGAAGACGCCCGAGGACTCTCTGTCCATCCATCAAAGCCTCCTGGTGACTCGTGGTCAAGTTCAAGTCGAAGTGCACGGCACAGATCTGCTGATGGGCGGAGGCTGGGATAAGCTGAAGCATCAGCAAATATCCTTGGGTTTTCCTTGGGAAGTTATGGAGCAGGGAAGAGCTTTCTACCTCCTGAGCTAAGGAGTTTAGGTCTGCACGTTCCTAGAGAGTTCCTCAGTTGGATTGGAGCAGTTTTTCCTGTTGTCTGGTATTGCACTTCCAAGGAGGAGCCCCAGTTTGGGAGTTACGGAATAACCTGTCAAAACTTTCCCTGTCTGCCCTATAGCCCTTGGCTCAGGTTTCAGCCCTGCACCAAAACATGTAAGCTTTAATTTCATCCAAGCTGCTGTGGCTTTGAGTTCTTCCCAAGCTAATCAAATCAAACCCAACCGTGTTCACATAATCCTGCAGGCTGGGTTTGAAATCAGGAACTCCGCTGGCTTCAGCGGTGTCTTGTGGTGGTGAATTCCTTGGATTAATCATGGATATCTTCCCACAATATAGCCTGCATCATACCCCCGGTAATTACTGACCTCAGGGATCTAAATCAGTGTCATAGCCACCTTTTATTTTGCATTTTTTTTCCACAAAGCTTGGTCAAAGCCAACCAGAATTGTGCCAGGGAGCACCTGCGAGCCACCCATGGGTTTGGAATCATGCAATATCTGGAGCGGGATTGTTTCCAAAAGGATCCCACTCCCCTGAGGAGTGACTTTCCCCATGAGCCGCCAGAAGAGGAATTTCCAAGGCCATTATTCAAAACCGTGACAATTCCATCCTCATTATGGCTTCTTTTTCCCTTTTCCCACCCCTCCAAGAGCAAGGCAGGGATGTATCCTCTGTTCCAGCACAGATGTCTCAGCTTGGATAAATCAGCCCCACTGATGCCGTGCTTACACCTACTCCAGAACCTGCTCTCCTGTATTTTATATCTTGTCTTTCCTGGCTGGGGATGAGGAAGGCTCCATCAAAGTGCAAACTGCCTGTTTATCTGACATCCCATCCCAGAGGATGAGCCAGCAGCGCAGGACTCATCGGAAACACAGCTGATAAAGTGCAAAGAAAATCGTCGTCTTCCGCGCTTGTAATTCTTCCGAAAGCTTCGCTTCCAAAACATTTTTCCACCTGTTATGAGAAAGGTTGTCTTGCTCTGCCTGGCCTCTGGAAGTGTGTGCTGACAGGCTGTGTGTAATGTCATCTCACTGCTTTCAATCCTGCTCCAAGCTCAGGAATCCAGCGGGCTGGGCTGAGGATTGCTCAGTTGGAAGGGGGAGGAGGTTGTTTTATTCTCAGACTTTGTTTCGATGGGTTGGGTTTGCTCCTGCCCTAATGAACAGGTTGGCACAGGTGATTAATTATGAACAGGATTTAAAGTCAAGCTGTCCTTCAGAGCAGCAAATACCTGTGGTCACTTGGTGCCCAGTTCACCCACAGCAGCCTCTGCATTCACTTCCTTTAAGAAATGCCCAAGGTTTTGTTCCATATGCATTTTCTGTATCCTATTAAATTCATTGCTACTCACAACTTCTATGGGTTCGAAAATTACAGCAGTTAAAGGTTAGAAAATATATCATAAAATCATGGAATGGTTTGGGTTGGAAGGGATTTTAAAGCTCTTCTCATGCCACCCCCTGCCATGGGCAGAGACACCTCCCACTAGCCCAGGTTGCTCCAAATCCCGTCCACCCTGGCCTTGGACACTGCCAGGGATCCAGGGGCAGCCACAGCTGCTCTGGGCACCCTGTGCCAGGGCCTCCCCACCCTCACAGGGAAGAATTTCTTCCCAATATCCCATCTCACCCTACCCTCTGGAAGCCGTTCCTTCTTGTCCTGTCACTCCAATTCCCTATAAACAGTCTCTTTCCAGGCTCTCTCAAGGTACTGAAAGGCTGCAATTAGGACACCCCAAAACCTCTTCTCCAGGTTGAAACAATCCCAATTCAAGATACTTATCAAGTCTTGGCCACAAAAGTCTTTTCCTCAATACACACCTTTATCTCTTCTCTACCAAAACATCTCTATCCAATAAGCAAATAATGGGAATTTTGTTTCCTGGTGCCACACATGGGACATACTTCCTGTTTCTTGGGGGTTTTTGTTGGGTTTTTTTTGGTTGCTTTATCAGTCCTTTCCTGTGAAACTCTTCATGTTGGAAAGGAGACAGTCACAGAGCTCTTAACATTTTCTCTTTATGAAGAAATGTGGCTTTTTATCCTTAAATAATTATTCATCTTGCTCCTTAATATAGACTCGATATAGCTGCTTTACAGTGTTCCAGTAACAGCCAGGCACTATCTCAGAATCGTGACTCATCTTCTTATCCCAAACTATCCATATTTCTCACAAAAACACCCAGCTGAGCACTCTTAAATATTTATGTCATCCCCAAAAGAGAGATAGGACTGGTATCAGCAGATCTGAGCCAAGGCTCACATCCAGGTTTAGAGCCCGAGTTCTCAGCTCACCCTGCATTTTTTAGAAGGGTCAAATCTGAGCCACCAGAATTTGCCTCTTGGCTTGGCTTGGAGTTGTTCATGCACAGGAGTGGAAAAGAAATCCCATCCTGTCTTGGGGTTTTCACTTGGATGAACTGAACAGAGCAATGAGGGGAATGCAGCACAGCCTTTGTAGGTTCAGTGCTCCTGTGGGGGATCCTCAAGGGACAATTGGAATGAGTGGGTGCCCTGGGGTCCAACACCTCAGGACCAGCAGAAGGGAACATGACTGAGGGTTCACCTTTGAGTTCCTAACCCGGTGTTGTCGGATTGACCCTCTGTGGATCAGTTTGGACCACATTTGATCCCACTTCCCCTGATTTTGTAACAGCTCAAGAAGTGATGACACCAGCTAAGGCGTTCCCATATAAACACGAGGAAAATCAGGCAGATGAAACTTGGATCTGGATGAGGGTGCTCAGATCCAGCTTGTTGGCTTGAGCTTCCCTGTAACTCACATCCAGCTTGGGCAGCGAGAGCAGCAGAGCAGAATTCACGTGACTTTCTCCCCTTTCCCAGCCAGTCCGTGGATTCCTCGCTGTCCCAGGAAACAACCATCATTTCTAACACTCCGTGCTCTCTCTATTTCCAAACTCACTCCCTCCAGGTCACCTTTTGGCTGCTTCTTCTCCACTTCCTGAGTCCAGCATTATCTCTGCCGATTGTTTCCAACTATAACATCAAAACTTCTTCCAAGCTACTTTGTCCTCCAGCCAGTACCTTTTAAAGCTGACAGGAGATGAGTGTGACTTGTACCTCACAAGGCTGGCTTCCCACTCGAGGCATGTGGGCACAACACAGGAGTGCCAGAGAATTATATATAACACAGAACTGGACAAATGCAAAGACAGATTTAAATAAACCACAGTTCCACATGTGTCAATACGCTCAGGTTGATTGCTGGGCTGTTAGAAATCCAAGCTGGATGTACAGACTGAAGAAACAGCAACAATCACAGTCCAGAATAAGATAACATCTCCCCAAACTGCCTCTTACAGATTCCTGCTGCGTAGGTTGGCTGCCTTTGGGTTGAGCTCCACGGTTCCGTGTCTTTCCCGGTTTTCACAGGCTGAGCACAGAACCAGGCTCTGTAACCCGAACTCAAGCACTCACAGCAGAGGATCTGCCCTTGCCCAGATGGTCCCACCAGAAGCTGTGCACAAGCCCAAGGCTGGGCCAGCTCCAGACAAGCGGTGACAGCTGTTTTGTTCATGCCAACGCCACCACAACCTCATGGCTCTGTCTCGCTGCCTCCACCTTCCTCCTCCAACTCCTCCTCCCAGCACAACAGCAGCAAGAGCCCAGCTTGGCTCTGGTTCCTGAGCCTTTGGACCACAACACTCTGCTTTGCCTGAGCTGATGTTAGATCTTGAACTGCTTTTCCACAATCCCACTCCCACCAAGGCCGCTGTGTCAGGTCCTCAGTGGCTGCACTTCCACTGAAGCCACCGAAGCCAACGGAGCTGGGCTGAAACTCATCACCTGACTCACTTGGCTCTGAACCTTCGATTGTGGATTTCAAGGAGAAGAAACTCCAGCACTCCATGACTTTTTCCTGACCCCAGAAGAGCTGAAGTAATAAAATGTTCTCTGGTCATGTCCAAATCCCACAGGAGCCCTCAGTGCAACGGGCCACAAGCGTGCGCAAGGTACAGACCCAGCACTTGGAGACCACAGCCACGACCCGATGGCTGAGAATGTTAATTGTTCTCCATCGCCCCCAGCGATTGTAACATTTCATAATTCCTCCCCTGGCTGACAGCTGGATTCTTCCTTAATTACAAACCCGTTGGAGTTGAAAAATCAGATATTTCCTGGAATTTAAACAACCAATTTTCCACCCGTCAGCATCCAACAACACAATCCTACAGTTTCATTCTGAGCAGGCTGGAAAAAAGTCATCAGAGCATGCTGAATAAAGGGGGGGAAAGGGATTTTGATGACTTCAGACATTCAAATGCAGCATTCCTGGATCTTCGGATTCCATTGTAAGGTGGAAATAGCATTGACAAAACCACAATTCCATGTTTTTAAAAGGCAGCACGTGGTTAAATATTGTGGATGGATCTTTTAAACACAGTGCTGGCATCTGACGACGCAATTATTCCTCTCTGTCTTAGGGAACGCATCTTCGTTCAGAATTAATGCAGAATAAATATTGATTTCTTTTCCCCCTCATCGGTTACCACTGGATTTTTTCATTTTCTCTCTGCAGCAAATTGTTGAGACAGTAAGGAAAAGCTGCAAACTCCCAATTCTCAACCTGTTCAAAAGACAAAAGGAAAAGCCCTCGGACAGCTGCTGGCCTCCAGGAAACTCCAGGAATGGAGACCCACGACGCTGCATCCTAATTACATCCTTGGGGAACAGCAAAGAGCCCCAAACACTCATCCAGCAGAGGCAGGAACAGCAACACCACTTGACAGGACATCTCAGCTGCTTCTTTCTCTTCCAGAACCGACAGTTTCAGCCATGTGGGCTTTTTTTAAATTTATTTTTTATCAGTCTCTATCTCTTGTGGTCATGGGAAAGAAATAACCCTTCATCTGTAACTGATTAAAGAGGTTGGTGCTTGAGTTTGCAAGGAGCCTGAAATGAGAGCTGGTAGAGATTTGAAGAGCCTTGCTTGTTCCTGTGAACTGTGTGCTGTGACCTCCTGGAGGGATGTCACTGGACGGAGTCCTTGCCTTAACTGAGAGGGGACGACTGCAAATGGAAAATAAAAAAAAAACCAAAAAAGCATCACAAACCCAAAATGACCTTTGAAGCTGGGACTACACAAAAAAGCTGCCCCAGCTTGGAAACCTTGAAAGTCACTGAGTCTGGGGCAGCTGTGTAATGAGGACTTTCCAGAGGAAGCAATTTTATTAGGGAAAGCAATCATGGAACTTGGAGTGCTCTTTGAGCAATGGAACTCGAAGAACGAATGTGTTTTGCATTGGTTTGGATTTGTCCTTCCCTTGGGAGCAGCTGGGTTTTCCCCATATTATCCCATTCTCATGGTTTCATCTATTTCAGCATCACCTCTGTTTTCCTGGTTTTTCCTGTGGGAGGAGGGCTCCATGAAGAGCTCCTTTATCCTCCTGTGAGACACAAACTCTCCCCATCTCTGAGTGTGGTGCTGCACCTTGCTCAAGGAACTCAGGGGAGAGGATTGAGGAGCCAGCAGGGATTTGCACTTGTGGGGACACTGAGTCGAGCCCAGTTTAAAACCTCTCAGCTCAGAGCATCTGCAAAGCCGAGCCTGAGGGGAAGATGCAATTGGCACCACGGAGATTTCCCCAGCCTCAGCTCATTTAAAGCAGGTGAGAAGCTGTGGAAAATGCTCTGGAAACAACACAGCCCATCGTGGGAGATGATTTGTCCCTGGACAGCCGAAGGAAGGGTTGCCAAAGGCATTTAAAAAGCTCCTTTTGCCTTCAGCAGGGAGAAGGAGGAACACCTGTTTCAAGGAATGGGAGCAATCCTGGAGAGCACGTGCGGAGGGTTTTTTAAATGGACTTGTCCAGCAACTTAAATGGAAATGTTGTTCCTAAAGTTTATTGGGAGATTTGAGTATATTTAACCCAGAAACCCACAGCAAAAAAATGTGGGATGGAAGCCCCGAGGGTGACTAGAAAGAACAAATCCCACGTCGATCACTACAGTTGGGGGGAAATCTTTAGGGGAGGGGCTGTTTGACCCATTTTCACTCTTTCTGCCAGCATTTAGCTGGATGCAGCTCACCAGAGAATTTATTTCATCCTGTTAAAGTCTATTTAGTGGGAGTAGCACAGCCTGTGGAGGAAAATCAACGATGCCAAGGTAAATCCTCCCCCAGTTATTAGTGCTGGGAAGGGGTGGGAAGATCTTTAATAATAAGGGAGGCTGAGGAGAGATGTCTGTTTTTCATAATTGCACAGTGCTCCCAAGACAGCTGTTCAGCCATCTTGAAAATCAATGTTTTGATGCCCTCTGAACCTTCTTTTCCTGTTGAGTGTCTCTCCTACAGGTTGCTCCCCAGGATGAAAACAATAAAAGCAAATATATAACAGTAAAGGCCTGAGGTTAATGTCTTTAACAAGATAATGTTACTTAAGGGAACTGTAAACCAAATCATTCCTAAATTCCATTTGTTCTTTGCAATCTAGGATATATTATGAAACCATATGTGTGCCTATGGATTTTTCGCAGGAACACAACTGCATTTTCACATTGTGTGTTCCAATATTCCAGTATCACGTGGTTTGCTGAGAATTATTCTTATTGTAACTATTAAGGCTTTTATTAATATCTTGCTGTTGCAGCTGTGCCATAAGGAATCACAGCCTAACCTGGCTGGCTGTGGGTTAAGTGTGCAAGACCTAAACAAATTTGCACCAGGTCATTTTACCAAGAGTTTCTTTCTATGGATTGAGTATCACAAGGGAATTCAGTCCAACCAACTGGCACATGCCCTTTTATTTTTAAATTTTCACCAGTGAAGAGCTTGCAAAAACTGCCTCAAGCTGCCTTCCTTGTGTGTTTGGGATCTTAAGAAAAGCAAGCAGGAAAGGGTAAATAATCTTCTGAGCACATGTGTGGGTTTTACAACCACTGGAAACTTCACTCAAGACATGCTCAGGTAACTCTGTCCAGAAATTCCTTTTGCAGAATTCTCAGACATCCCCTGCAATTCAATTAGCTGTGAGCAAATTTGATATGAAATGAGACTCTGACCCTACAAGTGTGTTTTTTGCCTTGATTTTCATGGAAACGGGAGCCACAAAGAAGTGCAGAGTAAAGGAATGAGTCGAGTTTATTTAACTTTCTATTATCTGCAATGCTATAAAACCTGGAAAAGAAATAGAAACAGAATCTTACCAAAACATTTTGGAAGTTGTCCAGAAAAAATCAAAGGACACTTGTTCCTGCTGATGTCTGCACCACTGGATTAATTTCCATTAAGCCAAGGGAAGGAAAATCCCTGCCAGCCACTCTTTGGTGGCAAAAATCTCAGTTTCTTGTGCCTTCAGCTTTCAAACCTACACAGAGGCAATGGATGCAAGAATTTGATAACCATGAAAAACCCCGAGAGTTTGGAAAATACTGGCCTGAGTCCAGTTCTTCCTCCTCTTGAGTCTGGCAGGAGTATTTGGCTTCATGTCTGCCACAAGGATCAGCCGGGAGGGGGTTTGAGTGTGAACCAAGAATCTCCAAGTGGTCGAGGCAGAAAGACAAAGCTCTTTGCCCCTATTTACAGCAGGGATAGGTTTAATCAGCTCTTTTAATTAACCCAACCTCATCAAACCATCCCAGCTGCTGGTACAGCACAGCCCTGGGGCAGGGGATGTGTTTATCTCATTAATTGTCCGAATTCTTCCTTCTCTGCCAGCAGCAGAAGGACCAGAGCCATTGTCCCACCCTTCCCAGGATCCACTTCCCAACTCAGGGTGCACCTGCCTTCATCCATAGAATGATTAGAAAGGGCCATGAAAGTGATGCTGTTTAACCAGCAGACATTTCAATTCATATTTATTATAGAAAACACATGAGCAAGGTGATGATTTTCCTGGTAGCAAATAAATCCCCAGAACTAATATTTTCTGTGGTGGATTAAAGGGAAATCCTACAGTATGAATAAAAGAAAAAAGCAGCAGACAACTTTCAATGTCACTCAGCTTTTTTTACACTTGGAGTAAATCCTGAATTATAACTTGGAAAAAGAGAAGAAGATTTGATAAACATTTAATTATGAGAGGCAGATTATGGTCGTAAGGAACAATTCCTCATTATTTCTTAGAAGTTGGAAATTTCAAATTAAATATTCAGGCTGTGTTTGTAAGACAAAGAAGAATCTTTTCTTACACTTCATAATTGCAACGAATAAACATTGCCCCAAGGATGTTTTGGGTACTGAGATCACAAAAAAGTCTAAAAATCCACTGTCCTCTTTGCTGCTGCTGGGAAAAAATGACAAATTTTAAATAAAAATCAGCATATTTATATCTAAAAGCCCTTGAGCACTTCTGGCTCTCAGCTCTGTTTCCACCAGTTTAAAGTTCCTCGTGGTTTGCAACTGGTTTTTCAAGGGATCAAACCCTGCAGCTTTTTGCTGCCTGTTTGCCAGCGTGAAATCTTCATTCTGGAAAAAGCAAACCCTTTAGCAGGAGATTTGGGATCCCTGGAGGTGGAGACACATGGATTTGGAATGCCTCTGCCAGAAAGACAAACTGACACTCCATCCTAATCAACATATTCTGAAACAATAACCAAGAAACATTTACCTCAACCTCCCACCAACCAAAGTTATTTTTAGATGCTTTTTTTTTTCCCCCTAAATTAAAAAATAACCACAGAAAGCCCCCAAAATCTTTTAATCTAATCTTGGCTATATTTTCCCCTTCAATGCCTGAGGGATACAAGATTATTTATAACAGGAAACCTTTGATTTCGGAGCTTTTATGTTTTTTGGGTTTTTTTCAATGTTCCAACGCACAAGACACGGAGTTGTTGGGCTTTTTAGGCAAAAAGCAAATTGCAAAGTGCATCCAGGGCTAATCCTGCCCCTGCTCCCTGCTGCTGGCGTGACCTGGAGCAGGATTAGATCCATGAGAAGGGGTAGGATGATCCCACCCTCAGGAGAACAGCATCCCATCCGTGCCCGCGGTGACAGACGCGTTAAGGACCCCCTTGGGAATTTCCCTTCCCATTAGCACGGCCAGTGTGAAGTTTGCAGCGGGGTCAAGGCAGGGCCTGAGCATCTCCCTGACAACAGCACGGCCAGAGGGGCCTCCCCCGGCCTTCCCAAGATCCATGGAAAATTTCTCACTGATTTCATGGCTTGGAGTCAGGGCCATGAGAAGCACGTGGATGGTGCTATCCCGTTTTTCCTCTTTGCACAACATTTATGGATGCAGGGAGTGTAAAATCCAGCTCTGCCTCTTGGGGAGGGATGAGATGAACTCGGAAGTCTTTTCCCACCTAAACCATTCCATGATTCTGATTCTACTCCATAAAATCAGAGCCTGCCTTTGGGATTTATCATCTCAGGATGGTTGAGACTCCAACGTTAAACCATGGAATAATTGAGGTTGGAGGAGACTTCTGAAGATCTCCTGGGCTGTCAGAGCCAGACCAGCTTTGATGCTGCACGAGGTTGCTCAGGTCCATCCAATTCCTTGTAGTCAGGCATCATCCTGGAAAACCTCCTGCCAGAGCTGGCGGGGATCAGCCTCTTCCTGGCAGAGAGGTGAGCACTTCAAGCATCCCAGAAAAAGCTGGATGGTTTCCTCAGCCCTCCCTGGAGCAATCTCCTGGCTGGCTTGGAGACAGCTCAGCAGAGGGACATGGTGGGATGAAAATTCCAAATCTCTCTCCATCTTCTTTGTAGGCCTTGAGGCCCTGGGAAGCTGAAATTGGGTCACTCCAAAGCTTTCCCTTCTCCAGATTGACCAATCCCCATTTCCAATGCTCCAGCCCCAAAGGGAGTCTGAGTGTTGTGAAAAATGATTTAAAGATGAATCTTGAATCAGAAAAGTGGGAAGAGGGAGGCTGGGAGGAATGACTCAGATGAACTCCAGAAATCCAGAGGCATGGAGCTCCACACCTCCAGCACCTAAACTTTTTCTAAGGTCCTTCCAAACAGCTTCCATGGCCAAAAGGAACCAAAAATCCCTTCGAAGGATGCCCATGTCTAAACACGAGAGGCTGGAAGACACCAGCAGGGCTCCAGGAAATTCTTCCAGCCCTCCTGGCTTGTTTATGAGGAGTCTCAGGCACTGTAAACAGCTTTATTTGTGTGTGTGTGAGTTGTACCAGGAAAGGAACAAGGGAGCAGCACAAAACCAAGGAAACTTGGCTGGAAAAAACACCCAAACACGTCAAGATGAAGAAATGTCCTCCAGTCCCTCATGCCTCCTTGGAGAGCGCTGGGATCCCTCACACGTCAGGGATGGAAACACAAAGTGTCACCATCACCCATTGTTGTTTTCCTTGGATTTATGCTGATGTCACAAAAAGCTCCTCATCCACCTGCTCCAGGTGACCCTGGCACAATCCTGTAGGGAATATAAGTGATATCTCAATTAAAACTAGCTGGAAATTAGTCCACACACATTTTCCTCGTTCCAAGACCCCAAGACTTTTACCAAGGACAGTTAATTTCCCTGGACATGGGTTTTTATGGAGGCTTTTTTCCCCTCCTTTAAGTTGGTGGAGGAAAAGAGGATGACCAGATAATTTCTGCAGTCCTTTTTTTCTCTCTTTTTTTTTTTTTTTTTGCTTTCTCTGTCCTTTAATTTCAATTTCAACCAATTTGGGGCTGATCTTTTTTGGAAGAGTGGGAGCATCCCTCAAAATACCAGCAACAAAAATGGAATAAAAGGAAAAACATGGAAATGAGGAAACGTGGAGAGATCAGAGACAGTTTGAGGTCCTGCCTAAGGGCACACCTGCTCAAAAATGATGCCCTCACTCGTGATTTGCATCTTCTCCACCTCTGTGCCTTGCTCTACCTGTGAGGCAAGAAATTCTCTCTTAATTAAGATGAAGGCAACCTTAGGGAAAGATGTCCAGTCTGCCATGACATATCCCAGGAGGAAACAGCCAGGATGTCCTGGATAGAGAGAGCTCGCTTTGGTCCTCCCAGCTTTATTTTCCAATTTTGAAGTTCTCTCTGTGGGACTCGGAGAGTTTTGATGCCATCTTAGGGAAAAAATCTGTGTCCACACATCTAAAAACACCACAAACAGATTCAAATCCTCTGCTCTGTGTATTCTACCCCAACGAGCACTTCACCAAAGGTAAACAAAAACAGCTTTTCCTCTTCTGACTTGTCCCATGAAGCTTTAGTTGGGCCTCCATGTAATCCATGGGATTTCTGCAGCATTTAGTTTTTACTCAGTAATTTGTACGGCTGCCTGAGGTGCTTCCAAATGCACTGCAACTCAATTTTGGTCTCTTCCCAACTGCCTAATTAAAACCAGGGAATAAAATCATTTGGCCGAGGTGATTTTTAATTCTTCTTTCTTCCTCCTTTTATTTTTTAATCAAAAGGGATCTTCAGAGTCGGGAGATTATTCCAAACAGCCCCTTGGAAAGGGCACCCGCTGGAAATCCTACAGAGAAGTGGAGGAGAGCTCGTTCAGTCTGGACGCCAAAGGTTATGGCGCACACAGGAAAAATCAAGTTGCTTGTGATCCTCCTCTCATTGCAGCATCCCTTTTGGAATGATGTCATGAGGAAAAGAAGTTTTTCCCCCCTCCAAAGCCTTAATGAGTATTTTGGAACCTCTGATGAGGGAACAACCCTGGGAGAGCCGGGTGTGGGTCACAAATACGCTCGAGGGTGTCCTTTGGGCAGTCAGCAAAACCTGGGAGCAGGGAACACCTTTCCACATCCAGAGGAAATCTCCAGCCTGCTGCAGACTCCTTTACGGGGAAAAACTTGAGGGACATAAGGAAAATCTTCCCCTCAACACACAGAGAGTGAATTTGGAAGCCTGTGAACAAGAAATGACTTTTCTCCTCGCCGTGTCCATACAGCCAAGGATCAAAATCTGGGCCTTGTAATTGTTTGGTGCAAGAACTCCCGGATTGAAGCTTGGCTTTTGCGGTATCTGGCTTGGCATGTCCACCTCATGTGGATCAAAGACTACATGGTAGAATTAAGCAAATATAATCAGTGTAATATGATTCATTCTTGTCCTGCTCAGCAGATGTTGGAACAGATGTCAGGTAAAAAAAAAACTGCTGGGGAGTGAGTGCATTATTTTGAATAAGTGCATTCAAGAGAAGGGAGTATCTTTATTAATCCCATTTAAGGTGAAAGAGAGTATTTATGGCTTTGGTTCCTGAGAAATTATCCTCCCTTTGCCTTGGATTGTGGGCAGCAATCAGTGGTTCCCTATCAGGAACAGGACAGTGCTGGTGGGCTGGGATCCTTTCCTATCATCCTGCTCAGCCTAAATCTCCACCACCCTGGGAAGCAACATTTAAAACACTAAAGAATTACAGGGTTGAAAATTTGGAGTCGCTTCTAACCTGCTATCGGGGGAAAACCTTTGATTTGGCTCGTGTTCTACAGTTGCCATCATTACATTTTTGGGAGCTCCCTGGGTCGTTTTTCCTGTTTGATAAACACATTAGCAAAAACCTTCCTTTTTCTGGCATTTCTACATCAGCACCAAAACCAAGGGAGTTCTGTTACACACTTATTACACAGAATTACAGTGACTGATGCAAATCTGGCAATTAATGAGGCAAACTCCCTTTTAGGCATTTATCTGAAGCTGTAGTGACCACCCAGAGTTCCCATCACCCAATTTCAATCTGTAGGCACAACTGGAGCAGACCTTGAGCATCCCCGCTTTGCTCAGCCAAGAATGTTTCTGCAGAGTTTAAAAGCTCTGCCTCCTTTGTTAGTCAGAACTCCACAAACCCTAAAAAAACCCCTCGTAGCCGAAAAAGAGCTGCTTGGAAAAGTGCCTGGTTATGAGTAACCCATCTCAAATTCCAGATATTCTGAGGGAAATTGCTTGGCCTGCCAGAGCAGTAGTGCAGGGCAGGTTGGTGGGGACGGGAAGGGAAGGGAATTTCTTCCATGTTCAGTGAGATTCCTCTTTGATCTTTCTGGATTTTAATCAGCTGGTGGGAAAACCTCAGGATCCAGGTGGCTTTTCCTGATAAGTTCCATGGGCCGGAGAGCTCCAGCAGCCGCTCTTTAAAAGGAGGAGAAGTCAGAACAAACAAATAGGAAGCTTTGGGGTGACTCTGCTCCTCCACTCAGCATTTTCATATCAGCAAAGGACATCGAGCCCTTCATCCCTGAGGGTCATTAATTTCTTCAGGGATCCTGGATGGTTTCCCTCTGAATCTCTGTGGAGATGCTGCTTTTTATAACCACCTAATGTCACTGGGGAAAGTTTCTGCAGCCAGCACATTCACTGAGCCACCAGTGCTGACATTTCCCCTGTGATGTGGCTTTGTTAACTCTGTCTGGCCATCCACATAAGGTCATTCTTTGCAAGAACAAGCAATTCCCCAGCCACATTAGAGCAAACCAGCAATACCTGCAAAAACCAGGCTTCAATCACGTTATTTCATTTATTCCTCATTGCCCTTAACATTAATTTAGTATTTTTTTTTCAGATTTTCTCACTTTCTTTGCCATCAGAACACGTTACAGCTCTGCCCACTGCACACAGAGAAGTTCCCATGTTTTGGAAACCTTTCAAGTGGTGAACATATTTAGATGTGTGCCTGAAACACAAGCCTGTGTTGTTGTTGTAAGGGTATGGATCTTACTTTAGCTACAAGGCTTGGGAATTCAATTAGGAGCAGAATGTGGAGCAGGAGGCAGCAGAAAGCTGGTGGTCAAAACTTTCCCGAGTTCCGATTTTCTCTGGGACCTTCCTCCCATCACCTCACCTCCACACGTGCATGATCCTTTCCCATTCATTTATTCCACCCTTCCAGAATCTGCTCCTAAAGCCAGCAAACAGGCTGGATATTAGATCCAGACCCCAAAGCTCCTACTGGGCTCCTTTCCAGCCGTGTATTCGTGAAGAGGCTTTGCTGAAGAAGCCTTTCAAAGAGCAGCTGGAGGAACGGATGCCCCCACCTTGCTTTGTTTTGGAGCAAGCTGAAATGATCCCTTAAGCAAATCCCTTCTGCGATCCCTCCTGTGATCCAGAGACTGAATTCTGTCCTGCTTTTACCGAGGAGCTGCACCCCAACGCTGCTGCTTGATGGTGACCACGGCGATTATTTTCATTTTCCAAAACAGAGGAGACAGAGCAAAGAAACGCTCCAGGCAAAATTCTTGCACACAAAGTGCTCGAGCCCGAAAGGTGTGATGAAAGCATAATCCTGCACATAACCCTCAGTTCTGCTGCCTAAAATAATACTCCAGGATGCTGGCAGGGGAATACTACGCTTCCTGTGAGTGTTTCAGTTCACATTCTCCCAAAAATAACACAGCGACTGTTAACACCTGCACTTTTCAACATTTCCTTGCTAACAACAAGGAGATTAATGGGTTCCATTGAAAAAGACCTTTTTGACCTCATTTATGATGTTGAGAAGATCAGGAAATTGCCTGCTAATCCAAATCTTGATAATCCCAGGATTCTTCAGAAAGGATCCCGGCTCGAAGCATTCGGCAGGAGAAGGGTTGGATCCAGGACAGGATCCACAGGGAATCACAGCGGGTGGGTCCCTGTGGTAAGGGATGAAAGGAAGGGATGAGAATGCAGGAATGGAGGTTGCTCAGCCTGCCCAGTGCTGCAGACCACAGCAACAACTTCATTTGGCCAAGACATTGCTCCCATTTTGGAAAACGTGGGAAGATGGGAGCCCTGGGGGGATTCCAGCAGCTCCCAGGGGCTCGAGGCAGGATTAGGCCAGGCTGACCATGCAGACAGATCATGGAGTGACCCAGAGAGCTCTGATCCAGCAGCACCTGATGGCTCAGTGCCACAGCAGCTGGGAGCTGGCATGGGAAGCAGGAGCTGCAGGTTGACTGCTCCTGGAAAAGTTCAGCCTGGCAGATGGCATCTCCTTGTGCCTCTGCCTGGGATTTCCAGAGTAAGTTTTCTTCCAGTTTTTCATACACAGCTCCAGCCTTCTGCTTTCAATTTTACAGAGCACTGGAGGGTATTTTTTTATCTTTTCTTGTTTATTTTCAATTTATTTATTTATTATAAACATGTACCAAACCCCAAGTGTTTGTCAGAGAGGTCCAGCCTTGAGAAAACAGCCTTGCCCAGACAGTTCAAAGTACAAATATATCAGCACCTCTACCTGCTTCTGCTTAAGGAAACATTCAGCCAAGTAGATCAAATGCCATCTTAATTGAAAGCTTTGCAAAGAGCACAAATGAGCCAGGAAGAATCAGAAATAAGGAGCGGTGCAGCTCCTTCCCAACAGCAGCGAAAACAAAAATGAAACCAGTGCCTGGATTCAGCACAGGATGGGCAGGGCCAAACTGAGGATGCTTTAGAGAAGGAGCAGCCTCAAAGAAGGACGATTTGTGCAGGACAGAGCCACTTCTCTTCTACATCTCCCTGAAATCCTGTTCGTCCCCGTGAAGAAACAGCCCCTAATTAATTTCGAGGTGTTAATTCATAGACAGGTGCCTTTCCTAGGCAAGGAGGAGGGAGTTTCCCAGGGGCTGAATTGGGTCTGTGGTGCTATGTTGCCACATCCTCCTTTTCACCAGTCAATCCCTGCACCTCTGGAAGGTGGAAAGAGCAGATTCCCTCTGGAAAGCCTTGCTGGGGAGCGAATGCTGGAATAGGGAGCGGGAGGCAGATACCACAGCTCAGGCTTTCCATGGGAGTAAAGTGAACTGGATCCTTCCACTGCCAGGGAAGATGGACACATCCAGAGGGTGATCCCAGCCCAAAGATTGCATGGACAGACTCAGGCAACACATTCCCAGTGCTGCTGCTCCCTCCCTGCTTGCTCTGATCCCTTTGCTTTCATTACCACCTCCTCCCTCCTGCTTCTCTGCGATCCTTTAGTGCCCATTTCAGGCCTGTCTCTCCCCCCAAATGTTTCTCTGCTCAGCCCAATGAACCATCATAATGAACTCAAAAGGATTTTATTCCCAAAGCCAGCATGAGGTGCAAATTCATCGAGCAGGAAATAACAACGTGCCCCCATTGTAGAGATTTATTTCCAAATTGTACTGATTGAGTTGTTTTGTAGACCCGGAGCAGGTGGGGAGAGGGAAACCACTGTGGGCATCCAAATCCTTTTGCTCCATAGGAAGTTTTCAGGCTGCTCCAAACAATTGGGGCTGAGAAAGTGCAGCTGATGTTGTGTTTGTACACAGGGATTGGCAGCCCAAGCGTGGAAAGGTCACTGAGGGCTGGGAGCTGGAGCCCATTGTTCGGTTCCCCACGGAGCTGCAGAAAACACAGGGCACAGCTAAGGATATCCCGGCCAAAGTTCCTGCAAGGATTTTCCCAAGGCGTGCTTTGCATGCTGCTGGAAGAGAGAAAAATCACAAATATATCAATAAACACATCAATAATTCACTTTTTGGGGTTGAGCAGAGTAAAATTAGTAGAAATCTGGTCAAAATGCTTAGAAATTTCTTTTTTATTTCTTAATTAAAAGCTGAAGAATAAAACACATCCCCAAGTGCCTTCTGATGACTTTTTTCCAAGCTTCACAGTCATTCCGTTTTTCCAGAGATTACTTTCCCTCTGTAAAGGTAAAGGAAGTTAAAGAACTATAGGGAATTTTATTGACAACTGTTTGATTTGCTTTGGACTCGAGCTGCTGTAGGAAAATATTGGATGTGCTGATTTCTCACTGTTCTTATCTGACCATCCTCCAAAAAATGCCTTCATTCTCTTGAAACACAAATTAAATGCCTCTGTCATTGTAAATAACACTGAAGATGGTCAGAAAGCTTGAAATTACCTTCAGCCTGAGACCTCTTCATGTTCTTTAGGTTCCCTCAATGAAAATATCACTAAATTCCACTTACAATTCCCTCAGTTGTGTTATCACAAGGTCCATTCAAACCCGGGGATTAATAATTGCAATAGAACAAATTTCTCAGCTAAAAGGTAAACTGGGTGATAGGAAGAATATAGAGAAAAGGGAAAAAAGTGTAAAATAGAGCAGGAAGTTGTTATCTCTGAGCAGAAAAAGTAAACATTTTTATCCTAGAAGGATATAAAATTGAGATATCTTCTGAGCAGGCTCCCTGCCTATGAGACAGTGGAATGTTTTACACTTCAAGAGCAATGCATAAAATAAGAACAAGAAATAGAAGCCTGATCCACGCATTGCTCCAGCCTGACTTGGGTTTTATATGGATATAAACCACGGCAGGGGGTGGAATGGGATGGGCTTTAAGGTCCCTTCCAACCCAAACCATCACATGATCCTGTGATTCCATGAAATCTTCATATGATGATGGTCCTACACCTGCATTTACCCTGACTGACCTTCATTGGTGGCCTGAAGGCTCCTGGATGTACAGGAGCCATTTCTGAAGAGTTGAAGAACAGTCAAAAATCCTAAAATTGCTGCCTAAAGCCTTTCTCCGATGGTGAGAGAAACAAGATATAAAATTCCCACCCGAATTTGCATCCTGACAAATCACTGGAAAAGCCACTGAACTGAGGGATGGATTGATGATTTCTCCCAAGATAAATGCAGGATTAGGCTCAGGCAGTACAAATCTTTCTGAGAGGCAGGGAAAGGCTGAGCACTGATGTGTTTCAAGCTCAAGAAGAGCCAGACTCAGCAGTGACTTCACCCAACCACGAGTAATTAAGCATTTTTTCATTTATTCTGAGAAATGAGAAAGATGATCCAGAGATCACATCCTGCTCATAATCAGGGTAAAGCAGCTTCTCCTCTGTCCATTCAGCCTCGTCCGTGGTGTCCCTACTTTCTGCACCACCTGGATGCCAAGGGAAATCCAAATATTCCTAGGAGCAGCAGGGATTTCAAAAACCTGCAGAACAACCAGGAAAGCTGCTCCTGGACATGCACAGAGCATTTTGTGCTAATCAGCGAGCAAACTCCTCTGCAAAATATTATTCATGGGACTGAACATCAGCCAACTGCGAAAACATTTTCTTAACTTGTGGGTAAACAGTCTCCAGGGCTGGCCTCTGCCTCCCAGCACTAAGGTAATTTCACACTTGAAAATTTCACAAATAAAACGTCCAGAGCCACTTGCAGGAAAATTGCAGAGAATTAAAATAAGCAGCAATTCCGTTTTGTCTAAACTGCTCTGGTCTTTGTTTCAATTTCTTTGCCTGATTTGATCTGAGCTTCTGAATTAGGAACAGGGAATCTGGGATTTATTTTTTTCTTTCAAGATGCAGTTTTAGGGGAGGGTGTTATTTAGAGAGCAGCAGGCAGGGAAAGAGGCACGCTGAGGTCAGGGCAGAAAGAAAAAGCCAAGTAGGAACTAACCAGGGGTAGAGCGTGCCCAACAAACACCAGATTAATCCTGCCTGAATCCATCTTCTGCCTCGTTTGGGACACAGAGCCAGGGTTTGGGTTTGGGACACAGGGCCAGGGACCTTGGAACAGGCTGCAAATGAGCCTTTGAATGGCCATGCTCAGTATCAGAAGTAATTAGAGAGATTTCCAGGCCCACATGGATCCAGGGCAAGTTCACAGGGTCTCTTCATAAAGCTCATTAACAGGAACCCGACCAGGCTCAGAGAAATGAGGCCGAATCCCTGCCTGGGACACCAAGGACTTCACTCAGCCACAATCCCAGCACAGCTCATGGACTGATCCTCCAGCTCTGGCTCAGCACTTCCCTCCCCACAAAGCTGAGCTCAGCTCATCCTCCTGCATTGTCCCAGCAGAGCCCAAAGTCCTTCCTGAACTTCTCGGAGCCTCTGGAAGCCCAGTCTGAGCATCACCAGGTTTTGAGGCTGTTGGAATGTGACCTTTTCATCCTGGTCCCTCCTGGAGAGAAGGAACATCTCCATGCAGGTCTGTTGCCCACATTCCAGCTCATTTTTCACCCCACTTTTGACATTCAGATCAGTCAGACACCTCAAGCCCTGGAACATTTAATTATAGCTCGTGCCATCATTTACCTTGTCTGCTAAGCCTTTGATTACATTAGACAAGAAAGAAAATTTCATCTATGCTCCCCAGCTATTCCTTAGGCTGAAAATAAAACTGGAATTGGCCAGAAAGAGATGACATTTTTCTTCAAGACAGCTGAAGGAAGCATGAAAACTGCTGTCCAGGATATCCGGGACTTGGCTGGTTCTTTCTCTTCCCTGAGTTTTCTCACCAAATCATTTTTGTTTATTTTATTAAAATGTCTGTTCCTCTTTGACAGGTGTCCTATAGGCAGAAAATGTGTCTTGGCTAAGGACAGGGAGGGAATTAGTTCTGGGTTTCTTCTCAGGAGTAATGGAAGTTTCTCTGCTGAAGGTGCATGGCAGGAATATTCCTGTGTTTAACTCAACGTGATGGGAGGGATAAATGATGGAGAACTGAAAGGCTCCAATAAAAATGGAAGTGAATTTGCAGTGGCAGGCGAAATAGGAACTTTGGCGTTGTAAATTGAATGGAACAGAATACTGAAGTTTACAGAGGTTTGGCAATTTTGGAAAGGACTTTTACAAAATCGAAGGTCCAAATTAAAAACAAACAAAAAAACCTACCCCCCCACCAAAAAAAAAAAAAAAAACCACAACCAAAACAAAAAGAGACAAGCAGTTAGCCAGGATCCACTCAGCTTTTAAAACCCGCAATTATCAGCAAATGCATCAATTTAGTGCAAAGTTCAGTGTTCTGCAAGCTTCTCTAGCAGGAAATTTGGATGAGTGCTCTGACACTAGAACTGGGTACCAGGAGCCACCCTGCTCCCTCCCACCTCTGCCAAACCCCAGGCTCCCTCACTGCCCTGCCCTGTTGGGTCACCAGAGCTGGAAAATCCCAACCCATTGGCTATTTTTTTTTTAACCAAATTAATTGCAAAACCTTCTGTAGCTTTTTAGTTTAACACCTGAACCCCCCTAACGACAGGGTGGGGTGAGAATACAGCTCCTTTTTGTTCACCCGTAGGAACAACTCACGTGCTCACCTAATTAATTCCTCCCTAATTAATTGATTCAGCAGCAAAATGAGCCCTACAAAACTCCCACGGCAGTTTCTGGCCCAGCCAGGTCAGACAAGTCCCAGGCCCAGCGGAAGGGAAGGGCTGGAAATAACGTGGTAAGAGGAGGGAAAAGCAGCGTTGATGAATCCACACTGTTGTATCCACAGTATTTTGACAAGAGGTTGCCAAATAATTCCTGATTCTGCTGCCTATTGCTGCAATTCATCCAAGCCATCTCAAGGTTGTGGAGAAACTCAAATGCTTCCCTGAAGGATGAGAGTTAACAGAGTAAAAATCCAATGAGCAGGAGTTTGGGGTTTTATTTTCCACAGATCAAGCTCAAGGAAGAAACAACAATGGAATGAATCAGTGAGGGCTGGGAAAGGGTATCAGATTAATAACACGAGTCAGGGGAGGACAGAGAGTAGCTGAACACACCATCCACACGAGCATCATCCCCAAACCTCCACATAACGAAGCACCGAGAGTCAGGCTTAGCTTTAGCCACGGGTTGCTAAATCAGGCAGTTGCTCAATCACCCTAATGAATATAATTAATCTCCAGCATTTAAACCCTGTGTTAAATATGAGCACCCTAAACCAGAAACTGCCAGCAGAACAGACCCCTTGGCACCCACAGGTAGGGTTTTGTCGGTATTTCCAAGAAATTTTGTAGCAGACAGTTTGTACTTTGAGTAGAGGTACCAGGATGCTCCATGGTGATTTTTTTCCTATCTTTTATTTCATCTTCATAGTCAAAAGTACCCATTTGGAAGCCTTGCTTTAAAAGAAAGTGCAGAGGATGAACCCTCTTATGCAGATTTTGCAAATAATGGAGTGGTTTATTGATTTAGGGAACCAAAAAAGTTGAATTTCACCTCTGACAAAGTTTTTGCAGTGCTACAGGGCTGATTAGGAAGGCTCTGCGTGGATGGGCTTTATTTTTCCTAGAAATTTTCCTCACAGCTTTAAATTTGGAGGATCTCTGCCCAATTTCCATGAGGATCTGGTCCTTGGGACCCATCCAACTACGTTGTGGTCACCTTTGGGGCCTAAGAAATCAGAGGGAAAACCCTTAAATGTGGGAGTGGGGTGTTAACCATGGGTGAAATGAGTGAACCAGAGCTCAGCCAGAGGTTTTAAGTGTTTTTAGGATATTTCAGGGAGAGCTTCCATGCTCTCCAACGCGTGTTGATCCATCTTCTTGTCCTGGCAAACATCCAGAGGTGGCTGTTCCCTTCCTCCCCTTCCCAAGTGGAGAAGAGAGGAGGAGTTAGAAAGCTGACATGGCAAAACTCCAAGCCTCTCCAAATATATTTTATTAATCCAGCAATTAATATCATGGAGCAGCTTCAGCAAAGCCAATCCAATATGTCGGGGAGAAAGGAGAGCAGGAGTGATTTAGAAACTCCTATTCCTTGGACAGGGGCACACTTAAAAAGCCTGATCTCATAAATCTGTGGTTTCTGTGCATTTTTAGGTTGTGTGTATGAGCTCTCCCACAGCAGATAGTGGGACGTGTAACATTCCCAAGTCCATGAACCCCAGCCACATGATGGTAATTACCAGAGACCTTGAAACACAAAGACCAATAAATTCAGCATTAAGAGCACAGCTCCTGTTCACTTACTCACAGCACAGAATTTGGCCAGAATTTGGATGGGAAGGTCTTATCCCTTCAAGAATCTTGATTTCTCAACATGCTGTTGATCCTTTGGATACCTCTGACCACATGTTAGACGAAGAATATTCCACTTAAATGTCCTTAAAGGGCTCAAAAATTCCAACCGAGCAGGTGCTGGCTCCTGATTCCTTGGGCCTCTTCAGAAATTCAGCATCAAGAACTTTTGAGAGGGGGGAATTATAACAAAGCATAAGCGAAGTTTTCCTTTCCAAATACAGAGATTCTTTAGAGCACAGACTGGAGGATCTTGGACTGACGGGATAAATATGGGACCACTTCATCCCAGGGAAGATGGAGCACATGTACCCTGGAGAGGGAACCCACTGAAATGGGGAAGCAGGGAAAAAACAAGGTGGCAAAAGAAGAATTCACCACCCACTGCAGCGGATGAGAAGCACTCACAGCCCAGCATCTCCCCAGAGCAAACTCCTACAGCTTAATTCAGCTTATTGCACAAAGAAATTCCATTTCCAGAGTCATCAACAGAGATTATTAGAAGGAAAACCAGAAATATTCATCTCTTTGCTGCTCCATGGGTCTCTGAGCTGACTCTTGGTGTGGTCTGTGCACGCTGGTGCTGTGACTCACAAGCTGAGCAAGCACAGCCTGCCCCGATGCTGGACTCTGCTGCCACGGCTGAGCTGCCAGCTCTTCGAAGGAGATAAAAGGTCCCCAGCTCGGCCAGGACAAATTGGCACCTCTCCACCTCCTCGGAGATTTACATATGTATTTTTAAAATGAAGCAGTCATTAAAACGCTGCTTCACTGGGATAATTGCAATTATCCCATTCTTTTGGTGGCCCAGTGTAAACAGAGAGTTCACTGTCTTGTCTTTTGCTTGAGCTTTAGAGTCATCCCAATCCCAGGACTTCCTCTTTGGCAACAGGCGATTCCATCTGAATCACCACCCGGCTCTTGCTTCATCCTCAGGCTCTGATGGTCTGATAACATTTACTCAGAACTCCAAGCAATTAAAACCAAGATGACACATTAAAACAATCCCAATTTAGAGTCCATCTTTAAATGATTATTTAGAGCTGATTGGGAAATGGAATTTCTGCTCTGCAGGGAAGTCAAACGTTTCAAAATTCCCTTTCATCACAGCCTGGAATGCAACCTGAATTTGGCTTAAATCCCATCTTAGTTGGACTTTCGGCACCTGGGACTTGCAAACTGCTTAATGTCAGCCGTCACTTCATCCCAGAGAAAAGTGCAGATGTTTCCACATGGGGCGACAGAGTGGCCTCCATTAAAATGCACTCAGCACTGTCCCATTAATTAGCCTCAGGACAGGCAGAATTCCTGATTTCTCCCCAGAGCCTCCACATGGGCACGGCTGTGCCCAGACCACACTCAACACGAGGGACAAATCCAGAGTCACAAGGGCAAAATACAAGAACTTCAAAGAGGGAGTTGTGACCTTTCTGAATGGGATGGAGATGAAATTTCTGCTTTTCCACAGGAGAATCCACCCAAGGATAAATGGGGAAGGCCACAAGAGGATTTCTCCCATCCTCTCTTTTTCCATCTAAGGGAAAACAGCAGTCAGGATGTGCAAGGAGTTGTCGCTGCCCCTCAGGGAGATGGAGCTTTAAGACAACAGAGGAGCCCCGTGGTCTCCCTTCTCACTCCTCACACACTGCACGCCCTGAATGCCCTTCTGTAGTGATGGATTCATGCAATATAACCAGATCCAAACTTATGGAGTAAACCTCTGGGAGGACATCAGATTGGAGCATGACCATGTTGCCACAAAGACCCACTTCCTATCAGAATGGAGCAAAGGTTTGTATCAGAAGTAGTTGGGCTTTGGTAGGAATTTTGAACCGACATTTATGGCCAAAACCATGCTCTGTCATAGTCTTTGACCATTTTGCTGTCATTTTTGGTTAGCTGTCTCAAGGGTGAAGGAGAATGGATGGATGGATGGATGGACGGATGGATGGATGGATGGATGGATGGATGAGGTCCAGACACTACTCCATCCAAGAAGGAAAATGTCTCCCAGCTTCCAAGTTTGGTTGGGTGGATGGTCTGCTGCTCTCTGGCCATGGATCCGAGCAAGAGCTGCCCCCTCAGTCCCCTTCCCTTGCTCCTGGAGTTGGTGTGGATGCAGTGCTGCAGCAGACTGTGGTCCTACCCCTGGTGTGGAGGATGGGAAGCCTGAAATCCCTCCCTGTGCTGCACAACCCATCTGCTGCAGCACTTGGACGTGCCTTAAATTTTTGTCCAAGCCAGGCCTGCAACTGTGGCTGTTAAAGGCACCATTCTTCACCCCTGAGCTGTAAAGGGCTCTCCTTTCACAACTGCTTGAGTGATGGGTCATTACTCAGCTGCCTTCACAGAAAAACTATTTCCAGTGAGTTCCTTGCAAATCAAATGACTTTCTGGTTTATTGAAATTGCGTTGGCTTGAGTGGCCTTGTCATCACCGAGTCCCTTTGACTCCTGCAGCAAAACAGCCCCAAGGAAATCTGCCACAGCTGAGCAGGTGGGGAAAGAGGGAGCAATGGCCTTTGGAGGATGAAAACACATTTCTGACTCTGAAGAGCTCCCGAGGAAGAAAATCAGAATGTGGGCTCTGGTTCAGCAAAGCAATTAAGTATATGCTCTAAGTCAAAGCTTTGCTTAATTCCTTTGACTCCAATGGGATTTAAGCAAAGGCTTTAGACTGAGCTGAATTCAGGTCTGAAAATTCCTCTGACGTTTTTTTCCTTCTCAATTACAGTGAAAGAAAGTGGTTAGAGTGCATGCCTCGAGAAGCAGAGGGGTGATGAACTGTGATGCACATCCAGTCTAATGTAAAGCTTTACAAATCACTTTGCAGGAACCAAGTCATAAATTAAGTTGCTCAACCATCCGTGCTTTGCAACCAAAGCCATTGTCTTCCAAGGGCTTGAGCTTTACAACTTCCCAACTGGCCCAACTCCGCTGTGGCTGATCAGGAGAAACTTTACACTTGATAAGTCCTCTAATATGCCAGGGAGAGTCCCTCCCTCCCCTCCCGCTCTCCTCCTACCTCTTTAATGAGCATCCCCATTAGCTTTGGAGTACAAAGGGAGTTCACTTTGTGAGCCTTTGTGTTCTTCGCATGTTAGGAGGGCGAAGGAGCAGTTCAAAAAGCAATCTGCCCAGAAACCACAGTTTATGAGTCCCAGAAGTTTCATTTGCTCAGGTCAGACTGAAAGCTTGGCTGAAGATACAGTAGAAATTTTTCTCTGTCAGCCAACAGAAAGCAGTACAAAGAACCCAGCTGTTAGGTCTCATAGCCCAGGCCTCTAATTAAAACAGTGGAAAATTAGATAACTTCACAAATTCATCACTGCCACCACTGGCTGTCAAAAAAAAAAGCTCGGGGGTTACCACCCACCTTTTGTTTATGTTGCTAACCAGTGTCTCCATCTTGTGTGTGTGCGTGTGTGTGCACAGAACCGAGTTTTTCTCCCTTCCCCCTGCTCTCAGCCACTTTTTGCACCTCATTCAAAAAAACTTCATATGACACTGAAAAGGGGCTGTAAACCAGGTTTGCAGATGTGCCTCCCCACACAGACTTTTAAAGAGTTTTTTCCCAATGAGGGAAAATGAAAAAGGCTCAATTTTATTGTTCTCAAAGGAGGAGGAAGGGGAATGATTCTTCCCAAAGATGCAAGACACGGTCGGGGTGGTGCTTCTGAACGCCTGGCCTGAGGTCAACAGATGTCACTTGCAGCTTGTGATCAACTCTATATTTAAAAAAAACCCCAAGCAAACAATGCCTCTATCCCTAAAATAAAGGAGGAAAGACCTTGTAGCACCCGCACTTCAACAGCAGCCAAAAAAGAAAGCTCTCATTCTTTGAAAAGTTAAATTAGTGTTTGAATTACAGCAAGTTCAATAGCCCTCAAAACTAAGAGGAATTAAAAGTGTCTGTCGCATTAAGCCTTGCTTTTAGAAAACAAAATGCTCCTTTAAAGAACAAAGGCGAGAGATTCACACCTTAACAAGCCACACCAAGTATGAACCAGCTTCTCCTGCAGAAATCCTGGCACAGTGAACGGGGAGGGGATGGACCATGGTACCACACTGGGCAAGAAGCAGATTAAAGATACAAATATTTCATAAATACTGAAGTGGAAAACAACTTCAGGGTTGGGGCTGGGAATTGTTCTCAGCTTAACTTTCATTTGAGATTGTGGAGTAGAGGAGAAAGAGGGCAGATGCTCCTATCCAGAGCATGACACCCAAATGAAGTGGCCAATTCCATGATTTGGTGTTTTTTTAATTACAAACCCTGTCTTTGCTACCCTGAATATTCAATTCTCCCCTGAATATCTGAATTTGCCAAGGCAGGTGAGGGCAGCAGGTTCGATGTGTCCTGTCCCACGTGTCAGGGCTGGGGACCTGCAGCTTGTGCTGCTCCTCTGCCTTCTGTGCTCTGCTCTCCTGCAGCGTTTGGGAAACATGGAAAATGAGTGTTGTTTTGGCATAGAAAGTAGGATTACAAGAGCATGGATAAGAATAGAGCTAATAAAGACACTCTCCAAGACGAAGAGAGAGATGAGACAAAGATCTACGTCAAGACCGCGGCTACTTTGACCCATTAATTAATTTCCAGTCACAGAGCAGGAATAACTTCCATTCCAGAGCAGGAATAACTACAAGCCCTAAATTTGCTCCTCTAGTGAAATAAAACAGATTTGCTAAGAGCCATTTGCTAACGGCTGCACATGTGGTCACTTCAACCAAACACATTTTGCCTTATACCAAGGGGAGCTGAGGGCATCCAGAGCCCCCAGCAGCTCCAAAGTGGCTCCATCAAAGCTTTGTGGGATCAAACACCACGGCTGCTCCTCGGGTGGCCCTGAAGGATGGAGCTGAGGGTGTGCACGTGCCTACACAACCCTGGCTGGAGTCACTGCCGGGATCAGGGGGCTCCCAGCGAGCCAAATCGCCCCCAGCCCGCGGTGATTTGTGCCTTTCTAGAATTGGCACGGTCCTTCTCAAAACAACAAAGCACCAGCACCAGCCCCTTCCCAGCTCTCACCAACAAAAGGTAAAGACATTGAGAAGGACGGCATTCTCTTGTCACATGTTACCTTCTAAATCTTGAGTCTTCCTTTGTACTCTGACAGTAATTTCACATATAGACATGGCTGCCAAGCGAGGTTTGTTTGATGTTCTTTCCTGCCTTTGTAATGGAGTTTCCTTTTAAGCAGGAGGAGGCGGAGGGAGAGGGGATGACAGGGGCTTATAAATATGGAAAAGACACTTTTTGGCATAAAATTCACGTCGCATTTAAAATATCTCTCTGACTCTTTTCTTTTTCCCCGCCCGTGAAGCTGGCCACCTTTGGGATTGTCCACTTGGAAAATCTCCTGTTAAAAAAAGAAGCACAGAAGGGAAAATCATCATTGCTGGAAAGTATTCAAGACTTTGGGAAGCAAAAAAATAGTCAAAAAACATCAACTACAAATGCTGGAGTGATGTCAGTGTTACCTCCTCTCCTCTGAAAGGCCACACTGCCACTGAGGCACCTATGACAGGCGAAGTCAAGGGAGCAGTGCGTGAGTTGGTGCTCTCTGGAGTGACCAGCTCTTGGAAAACTTATGCATTTCTAAGGAGAAAGGCCATAGTATTCATCCTAGGTCTCAGTAATAAAGTTTGGGATGGTGTCTCCCAGTTATCCATTGATAAGGCAAAGCTGGTGATGATCCAGCCTGCGGGGACTGTTAAAATACACCTTAGAGTAAGTGATCCCAAAGATCCAAGTGGCATTCCCAAGGTTACACAGGAAGACCATGAGGGAACGAAGCTGTTGCCACCCAAAAAAACAGGTGGTCCTCAAAGTCCTCAAAGTCCTCAAAGTCACCGTGCTGGTGTTCCCAAAGGACCAAACCTGGGATCCTTCCACATTCAGAGCATGAAAATGACTGATCTGGAACAGCACATGAGGAAAGGACAGGTTGGAATTGTGTTGGCGGAAATTGTGTTATAGGAAAAATCTGAATGGAGGATGAGATGTCCCAGAAATCCACCAGCCAAGCCCTGACGGTTGCTATCCACCAGTGGCTGGTGAACTGAAGGCTCAGTTCCACTCAGATCCCGCATCTTCATTCCCTGAAATTTGCTCAGAGCTCCTCAGCAAGGACCCACACGTCTCCCCGCTTTTTAGCAAATAACGGATGTGCCTTTCATTTATCCCCGGGACTCCTTCCTTCAGATTGCTCTTGACACTCCACACTTCGCCTGACACATGAAACCCCCCTCCTCTGATAAATTTATGTGCCTTATAAACAAAAGCTACAAAATGTAGCCAGCGGCCCCACATCCCTGCCAATTTGAGCATATGGAAGAACAAGGAGAAGTCAAGGCATCTTTTTTTTTTGTAGGAACACCAGAGTTCGAAGCAGAAACATCCATTAGTCCAGCTAATGAGGGATTGTTCCCTGTGGTATATTCCCCTCAGCACTAAATGACTCAAATGATAGCCCTTCCAACACTTCCCTGGGGAAACTATTCCACAGCCTCATAGATCACACTGTCAGGAGCTTTTGGCCAGATGGATTTCAAAGGCTAAGAAATGTGCTCTAGTGTTTGACTTGGAAACCCTTGAAACAGTTTTGGGCTCTCATATTTGTGATACCACAGGCATGACTTCAGCTGTGGGACCTCAGCAACCAAGTCCTGCACACCTCTGTCCCCTGCACACGTTCCCATGTGCGTGGGATTGGGCTCACCCCGCTCCCTGTCCAGGGAAAGCTGCTGCAGGAAGGAGAGCGCTGAGTGTTTGTTGCTCTGTGGGCAACTGCAACCTAAATTGTCTTGAAGGCTTGAAAGACTTGGGCTGACGTTATTCCAGGGGGATTATTCCGGGGAAAAAAAATAAATCCGGGTGTTTGACGTTGTGGGGTTGCCAAGAAATGTCTGTAAAGCTACCAGAGAAATTCTGTTGGAGTTTCCCTGTTGAACTGGGGCCCAGGAGCAGCAGATCCTGGTTTTCTGCAGGTGGCTTTCTCTGAGCCTGGCTCCAGCAACGTGGAAATCCCATCTGGCTGTGCAGGAGGTGGGATCTGAGCTCACTCTTTTCCAGACCCAACTCTCCTGAGTCCCCATCACCATTCTGGCTCAGTGGCACTGGACCCATTTATCCTGGGGATAGACAGAGCCAAAGAGGGAGACTTTTGTCAACTTCCCACTGGAAGGACTGGGACAGCTCTGCAGAACCCATCCTGAGGCAGTACCCTGAGCAACTTATGTGGGTGAATCAATGGTTCCACACAGCTGAGAAACTGAATCTAAAACCAGAGAGAGAGATGAGAGCCTTCCTGTACCTGGAAAGCACCTCCTGCTCTTCTGACAGCACAGGTTGAATGCTTCACCCACAGATCCACCCTGGGATGAGGCATTGCTTAGGAACAATTCAGCATATCCTGTAGGATTAATTCAGAGAAGTTTCTTCCTAGGGGAGGATCGTTATCCGGACAGGAATCTTGGATTGGATGTTCACACACAGCTCAGCAGCTCGTGGCTTTCTTCCTTCTCTAAGCTGACCTTAATTTACCTCCTTCAGCCCCAGCTTTCTCCCTGTAGAACTTTTAAATCTGATATCCCACTTTTCTTCGAAATGGGGATTTTGGCAAAGCTCTGAGATGTTTGAAAGTGGACAGAACAAGCCCCTTTAGTCATCATCTGCGTTAACACAATGCTTGTAGTTATCTGCCAGGACCCTGATGCTGTACAAACAACACAGAAGTGGGACCTGCTTTACTCTGAACTGTTTAATCCACTAGGACTTCAAATGTTCTGATTTTAGACCTAAAAATAACCCAGAATAGAATGTACTCTTCTCCTGTTACCATCCCTACCACCAAGGGGAGAAATAAGGAGAAGTCCAACCACTTTTGAGGATGAAATGTGATAACAGGTCCAGCGAGGCACCATATAAAAAAGCCATATAAACTGATCTAAATGTGTGCAAAACGCACTCACTTTCTTGGCAGGATGAATTTTTATGCAACTCAGGCAGGGAAGTTACATAAAGAATTCCTCACCATGCACTTTACTGGGAAGCAAAGATGTCACTGGAATTCCTGTGCGGTTAAAGTAGAAGAGAAATGTTTATGGGAGAAACTGGTCTGAAGAAAAAAGCCTCATGGGTGCTTCTTTCCCTCCTCCTTATAGGGATTGAAATCCCTGTACTGATGTGGGTAAAGCTTTTGCAAACCATCCAGGTGTTCATGAAGGATCCCCCTTCCATTGTCAGAGACAACGGGGACAGGACGAGGGTTGAGGCACTGCAGCTCTTTGACACATTTCAGATCTCTGGAAAGGGAAAATTGTGGATAAGCCGTTCCTTGGGCTGTAGGCAGGCATTGATGACCCAACAAAAACACTTCTGGGAAGCAGGGCTGCTCTTTGATATGGCACACAAGGGTTTTTGGATGCATTAGGTAACACGACACCAGGTAGATATGAAAATGAGAAGCTTTGATGGATCACACCTCTCCCAAAATCCATGGAAGAGGCTCTGGAAAGCAAAGTTGACAGGGATTACTGCGGATAGAGCTGCATTCCTTCAGCACATTAAGCTGCTTTATGCCGTGCCACGACTTGATATGATAATGTAACACAGTAGGGCAGGATACCACAGAGCCAGGCTGGGAAAGAGAGAAAAAGAAGGAAAGGAAGGGTTTGTTTGGGGAAGGATTATCTGTTTCCGATGAGGGCATTCCCTGCAAGGGTTGGGTGGGTGTTCAGCTGGGGAAGGGTCTGCTAAAGGACAAGTTTTGGGTGTCCTCTGGGCTTCTAAACATGAACGACTTGGAATCAAGTGCGGGCTGAAATTTTAATCTTTCCTTACATCCAACCCAAACATTGTTCTGCTTTCTTAAGGGATTAGTAATTATTATGACAAATAACATTGCTTCATCCCCAGTTGCTCTGCAGTTCCTTGTGAGCTGCTTCCTCAGACCCCACACTGCACTTAGCTGGTGGAGCAGCCACCACTTGTGACGAGAGTTTGGAGAGTCATGGGTGGGGCAGTGAAGAAATAAAAGATTTCATTTAGGCCCTGCCTCTTTTTCCTTATTTCTATTTCTATTCCTCTACTCTCATTTAACTCATCTATTTCTAGATGAACATTATCCAAGCTGGAAGTTTGGCAAAGATGCTTTCAATTCCCTGCAATATCTTCGTTATTGTGTCAAGCCACCTCTCAAATTTCAGTCTATAGAGCAAAACACTCGGTTTCCTGTTTAAAAAAACAATCCATTTTCAGTAAAGGCTTTCCCAAAATCCACTTATCTTTCCTTACAATACATTTCTCACCTTGCTCTCTTGCAGAAGGCACAGACTGATGGTTAAACACTATGAGAGGAGGAGGAGGAGTTTCTTTTGAAAGGTATATCCTGAAAAAAATACCCAATAATCCTTTGGAAAGGCCACATTGGAACAGACTCTGCCCATGGCAAGTGTGCTCACTAAAATGTGAGCACTCGTTTAAGTGCTTTGCTGAATCAAGGCCTAAATTCCTGCCTTTATTCAGCTTGGTAGCAGTGACAGAATGAAGACAGGGGGATTATTTTATAAAAGGTTCTTTCAGTTGTGTTTCAGCAGCTCTCACTGAGAGTTCAGCAACAATCCGGGTCCTGTTAAACTTTTTCAGCGAGGAGACAGCACCAAACGCTGAAAGTTGATTCTTAATATTTGGCAACAGCCCTTCAGAAGAGATTTTAAATCCATCCTCAAGGGTTGTCATCAAACCCCCACTCTGAGCTGGGGATTACAGCCTTGAGCTCTGGGGGAGGCTGTGCCTGTCACCTGAGCAAGGCTGTGCCAGAGGTTGTGCTGCTGTGAGCCAGGTTTTCCTTGGAAGCATCATCAACTCTGGGCACCTCCTGATGCTCAGGGAGGCTGTAGTTCACGTCAGCATGTCCAGGATGGACATAAATCGGGAGAGCTCTGTGCAGAAACACAAATGAGCTGCAAATCCCCTCCAAGAAGCTGGGGAGATCCTTACATGAGCTCACACTCCTACAGTGCTGGAGCCACAGGGTTTAAACCATCTTGGATGGGACAACATGAGCTGCATTCCCAAGAAAGCTCAGGAGAAGTTTGTCAGCCAGAAATTCTGCCTGATTCCCACCCAACAATTCAAGAGAGTAAAGTGCTAAGGGGATAAAAGGCAACAAACAATATAAAAGCCACCCACACTTTAAATCAACACTTTTTTTGTTCCCAAAGAGAAATAAAACCCATGGAGCTGATGAGTTTTACAGGAAAGTCATGCACAAGCTCCTGGGAAGACCTTTCAGGTGGGTGTGAAGATGTGGGGACATAGAGAAGTCTGCTTTGGTGCCTGGCAATGGGATCTCAGGGAGGTCGTCCTCAACCTGCTCATCCCACCTTCCACTGCACGGTACGAAGAGCTGGGTGGGATTTAAATTAAATCTTCCCTTCTGTCTTCAACTTGGCCCATAATTCTGAGCTCAGGAGGCCAAGCAATGAACTTTGGTTGGGACTGAAGGTTTTTCCCTGTGGTTTCAGGTGTCAGTGCAGGTTCTGAGACAGAGGTCCTGTAGGGCTGGAGGCCGTGGTATGAACTATGAAATTCCATGGAAAACAACACCTACACTTCTGCCAGGTCGTTTTAGAGCAAAGCCTGAGGTGCAGCCTAATCTGAGCAGGATTATTTGTCCTCAGTTCTTGGTATTAATCCAAACTGGGTGCTTATCTCACTACTGGATGAGAGTGATGGGATCCACCATATCCTCTGGTTGTTCCCAACTTTCAACATTGAAAATTCCTGATTTCAATCTTGAGCCCAGTCCTTGCTGTTCCAAGGAGTTTTGTCCGTGCAGAGGTTGTCATGACATAAACCAACATCTCCTTCCTGTGTTCTACAGCCCCAGCAAAGGCCAGCATCGACCTCATCAGGGTGGGGATGGGGGAAGGGCAGAAGGGAAAAAAGGAATCAGTTGAATTCTTGGTCTCAAGCCTGAGAGTGCTCCCAGAAAGGGATTTGTTCATCACAGAAATTGAATTTACACCATTTCCCTGCTCCAAGAAGACAGATGACATCAGACCCTTGGCAGGAGGTGCTTTAGAGAAGATTCTAATCCATGTTCTGACAGGAATATTCACTGGAGCTGTTGCTCACGCCCTGTCCAAGGTTTGATCATGGCTTGAATATGGACCTTGTGCTGGCTGACAGCAAAAATGCTTTGTGGCAGCTGACAAATGAGGTGGTACCCTATAGATTCAAGTGGGATTGTGATGTACAGCATTGGCCTCAGAGCCTAAAGAGAGAAGGGGATAAGGGCTGACACTAAAAGTCTACTTGGGCTCAAAACAGCAGCACTTCCCAGATTGCTGCATCTTCATCTCTGCCTGTGGGGAGAAATAAATGCACATGCTGGATCAAATCTGTGTTCCCTGTTGTTTTTTATGGCTCCTTTACAGGCTATAATTCACAAGTGAGTAGATAAGGCTGATCCAGAGTAGTTATCTGGAAGAAAACCACTGGATTATTTAATGCATTGAGCACAGTAAAGGACTCATTTTCACAGCTTGAGGTTGGATCTGTTGGGATTTATCCTCCTTTATCCAGAGCCCAGGGCAGCTGGCAGTGGCATCAGGGTGGTTCTCCAGTTCAGAAGCAGCTGAGGAATCCAAAGGAGTTATTTCTTTCAGGGAATATGTCAGACAAATCTGTTGGTGCTTGATTGCATTTGTCATAAGTAGAGTGATCATCTAATATTTACAGCAGCCCAGCGATGTGGCCTCGTGTCCCAGCCCTCTGCCATGGCAGTGACCAGATTTTATTAGGGATGAAAATTTGGAACCATTTCAGATTCCATAGACAATTATCCCTATGGATATCCCACCAAAGGAAGCGTGGAGAACAAGGAAAGAGCAGGGATGCAGACAACGATTGACTGAACTCCTGAAGTTTGGATTTCCACCTTGGCTACTGACAGGAATTCAGGCTCTGGTCCCAAGCCCGAAGTCAGGAGTCCCCTCCTTGTTGCCCACATAAGAAGCTTAATCCAGAACAATTCTGTTGGTGTGGCTCAGACCAGTGTGTTTGGAGGAGGGAAAGAATTGAGGGGGAAAATCAAAGGACACTTGGCTGAAAGTCACCAGCCTTAAAACCAGAAAGTGCCTCTCCGCTTTTGCCCAAATCCTCATCCAGCAGTTGGAAATCCAAGGGACATCTCCCTGTGTGAGCTCCCCTGCCCTGCAGCTGCTCTGGATCTCCTCCACTTCCGAGCCAGGGATGTTCTGAGGCAGCCAGACTGATCCACCCAAGGGAAAGTGCTGCTGTTCTAATGACACTTCCTTTCAATTTTGTCCCTTCTTCTTCCCACCTCGGTTTATGTTCAGGAAAACAAGAAGGAAGTAACCAAAAAACACAAATAAAAGCCACTCAAGCACCAGGACAGTCAAGCTGGTTTAATTTCTTACAGTGTCCAGCACAGAGAGGAGCAGGACCAGAATGTGCCAGCAGTTATAGAATCATTAAGACTGGAAAAGACCTCCAAGATCACGGAGTTGAACCTTTCTCAGTGCTCCCTGCAGCTGTGCCTGGAACTTGAATTGCTCTGGAAATGCACTACATGTGGACATGCTTTAAAAAAAGATGTTGAGATTAGGAAAACATTATTTCACTACAGGAATAACACATTTCAGCTGCCTTCGCTGCTGCTCAGTGGGAAAAATCTTTTCCAGTAGAAAGAGGACTTTGAGAGGAAATAAAGGGACATGCAGTAGAGGAAACTGGGATTTGGGATCTGGGTGGTTTGAGGCATGGAGGTGCTGGATACGATTTTAAACTCAGTGTTAGCCAGGCTGTGCTCCTCCTCAGAGGGTTCAGTGACTGCAAGAGGAGCAAGCTGACAACACAACTCCTTCCAAGGAGGCTCTGGCTCTGAGCATCACCATGGTGTGATCAAGGGAAATCTTGAAAACTCCGCCTGGAATTGCTGTGAGGCGTGGATGTGCTCAGTGTCAGGTGGAGCTGGTGCCACTTCCATAGCCTGACATACCCTGGAGTACCCTGCTCCTGGAAAGAAGGACAACAGCCAGAATTCCACACAACCCCTCCTAGTGGTAACAATCCTGTGGTAGCCACCAGCCTCTCAGCCTAAAGCCAGGAGGAGCTGAGACACGGATAGAGGTGGTCAATAACTTACACAGCACTTGTGCTTCTCTAACAGGGCAGGAACTGTGCAAAACTTTGATTTACCTCTCCCAGAAACCTCTGCCCATCCTTTGTAGGGGTGGCCAGGTTCAGTCACCCACCAGAAGCAGGTCTGTAGGTCACTGGCAGAGCTGCCAGAGTACAGGAGGCTCTGCTTTTCCCAACACCCATCCCACTGGA
Organism: Corvus kubaryi; assembly: GCF_017639235.1. NCBI lineage: Eukaryota > Metazoa > Chordata > Aves > Passeriformes > Corvidae > Corvus > Corvus kubaryi. The sequence continues at coordinate 1,346,731 of NW_024581093.1, read as the reverse complement.
TGATACCAGAAAAAGATTCAAGTTAAGGAGTGTTTTTGAAGGCAGTGTTTTTGAGAGTTTGTTTTTCTGGCTTGTTGGCCTTTTCTCCAAAAGGATAGAGTTTCTCCAAGGGAAGTTTCTTTTTGCAAAGTGACTGACCCGCTGGCACCAGTACAAAGTTTTAGGAGATGAACTCATACTTCTGAGTACGATTCCTTTGCACTGCTGAGAGCTGCTAATGAAGAGGAGCAGGGAGCAGCTCGAAAGGAAATAAGAGCCAGCAGCTTGGGAAATAGAAACAGGGAACAACAAGGTCCTGATCTGCTGCGAGCATCTCCAAAGCAGAGGGGTCAAGCCCCCGCTCCTCCCCAGAGAGAGCGAGCTTAAGGGTCCTCAGCAGCATTTGAACCTCAACATCCCTCCTCCCTCTCGCTCATCTGCTGCCTGGCTCAGGGAGAGCCTAATCTGCCCTGAGGTACTTTGAAGTTACGCAGGGATTTAGATTTGTGCCTCTTTTAAGGCAAGGCAGAGCCCTGCGGGAGAGCCGAGCAGCGGCGGGAGCGCTCCTCGCCTCCCTTAACACAGAGCAGGCACCGCGGGGTGACAGCCCCGGGGGGCTCGGCTGTGCCCTCCTCCTCCTCCTCCTCCTTCTCTTCCTCCTCCTCCTCCTGCTCCTCTCTCCCCTGCTCATCCCCTCCTCCTCGCAGCTGGGTTTGCACGGGAAGACATCAAGCACCCCCTGCCCAGCCCTCCCACCCCATCCCTGCCTGTTGCTGCCTCCTTCCCCCGGTCCTGGGATTCTCCGCATGCTGCAAACAGAGCAAATGCTTCCACTGCCTGAAAAGTCCCCCAAAGCTGCCCTGAAGGTGCTTCCCATGTTCCCTCAGTTCATAAGGATGATAAAGAGTAACTGGATCAAGCCTTGCAGTGCGTTGATGGACAGCAAAGGGAAGTGCAGATCCATAAGAATCAAGGGATTCTTGGAAACCTCATCCCATCCCAGAGATTGACACCCCCTGAATCTGCCTGGCTTGTGCACAGCACCTTCCAGCCCAAGCAACTCTTGCACTTTGCAAAAGGGAACACGATATGAGATGTTAGAATATATTGAAGATGGATTGCTAGCCTTCCTTACTTCCTTTCCAAGGAAGGAGAGCAGAGCCAATGTTACGCTGTGAGTCACCGGAAGAATAAAATTGAATCCTTGGAGCCAGTGCTCAAAAGCAGTGTGGCCAGGGATTTTTCCCTCCTGTTTTTCAAATGCCCTTGAAGTTTCTCACCCCCTCCCCTATCACTGATCCACAGCATTAGAGAAAAAGTGCCTTCGAAACCCCATAAAAGAATTGGGGTTTTCACTTTCCAAACCACTGAAAATCTACCTGTTCCCCCCAAATTTCTTATCACTGTTGAAAATCTTGTTATTCCTGGGGGCTCTTGATCCCTGCTCCCCTCTGACCTCCAGGCCTTGCCCAGCACAATGACGGCTGTTGGAAAGGGCACCTGGCCAAGAGCAGATGTCAGGAAGGTTACCCAGGCTTTGTTAGCTGGCAGGGAACACGAGATTCCCAACTCCACGTTCATCCACAAATCTCCACCCAGGAGAGAAGGTGACTGGGATCGTTTATGTCCCAGTGGGAATCATGGGGCTTTACTCTGACTGTGTGGGAGTATCCAGGCAAGGATTTGATTTAGGGGAGTGTGAGATGTGCAGCACCTCTGAGGTTTATAACTTGTAAGAGCTTATCTCCTTTTGCATCAAGAAGTGTCTGGGAAGCAGCCAAGGGCACACAGCAGAGGAGATAGCAAGTGGGAAGGGAGAGGAAAAAAGTCAAGGGGAATACAAGCATATTTATAAAAATCAGAACAATAGTTTCCCAGAGCCGTGATAAGAACTATTCTCTACTCACAAATAAAAACGCAACACTGACTTTTTTTTTTCCATGCATTTCTCCTCTTTTCTTAAAAAGAAAAAGCCAAACCCCAGCACTTTGCCTGAAGCCAGAGCTGTCATGAGAGCAGCAGCCACAGTGGAAGGAGTTAATCCTTGTGCCTCCCAGCAGGGAAGGCATCTGCCTGCAGCCTTTGGAAAGGACCCTGAAGCTGGTGGTCCTGCCACGTCCCTGGTGAGCGTTTGTTCAGATCATCCAGCTCAGTGCACAACACCCCCTCCAGTCTGAAGGGGTTGGCAAGAGCATCTTGAAGGGTGGCCTGGAGTCGTAAACAAGCAGAGCTTTGCATCCCCAGCCAGCAAGGCTGAGCTTGCTGGCAGAGCTGCCTGAAGCAGGATCCCTCTGGCTCCCTGCCTGGCCCTTGCGAGTGTTATCAATCGCCTGCTTCCATGAACATTAAAGAAATCAAACTTTCCTTCTTGCTCTTGCACCCCCTCCCTTTAAATAGCAGCTTAAAAGGAAACAAATTTAGAGCAAGGTCAGAGGGATACAGAGGCTGTTTCTCATGCTCCGAGGAAATCCTAGCAGTTGGATGGTGGAGGAAGTTATCTCCCAGCACTGTCTGCACACGAATTCAGAGAAAGGCTGAGAGGGATTTCCCAGGAAATTACAATCCTGCCCCCAGCCCCTCTTCCCTGTGGCAAGGCAGGATCGTCCGTGCACACTGTTCCCAACAGATCTCAGAGAAGATCCCACACAGGGTTGCACACAACTGTCCTGTCTGGGATGCACTCATGGGTGCATCCCTGGAAGTGTCCAAGGCCAGGTTGGATGGGGTTTGGAGCAACGTGGGCTAGTAGAAGATGTCCCTGTCCATGGCAGGGGGTTGGAACCGGATTATCTTAATTATCCTTCCAATCCAAACTATCCTGGGATTCTCTGATGAATCCATGGCTGTCGTTTAGCCTTGGTGTCCAACAGCAGCATCTCCAGACCAAAAACTCCTGAGCTGACACAGAACCACTCCTCTGATTTTAATAAAATTGCACCTGAGCAAAGAGAACCCCAGGGCTGCAGGTGAGGTGAGATCACATTTGATCCAGACAAGATCTGTGCTCGTAGCTCCCTCTGGGATCAAAGCATTACTTAGACATCTTTGAAGATGGAAGTAGCACTTCCAGTATCCATTTACCCATGTAGAATTAGATAGAAGCTTCTTTAATTAAAGACATCCTTGCATGAAGCTAAGGAAAGCCCAGGCTCCACAGAATCCCTGCTCCCCATGTAATCCCCTCAAGCAATGGCAGAGTGTTTTAGTACCAAGGGTTTAGAGCACGAGTTTTAACAGTTTTTAGCTAAAATAATTCTCTCTATCACCCTTGCAACCTCTCATGGGAAGATCTTTGACAGGTGACAAGTGACTCACTCAGTTGCACTTGGGAAAACAACAGAGCTGGGAGAAGAAATCAGCTCCCATCAGGATTCTGGTTCCTCATTTAGGCACAGGGCATGTTCCCCACTTCCCCAACCCCTTTAAATCCCAAGGTAACATCTCCCCTTTTCATTCACCCACTTAGCCCAAATAAGTCCGAACAGGGAGAAAACAAAGAAGGATTTTAAGCCCATGTTTAAAACAGCTTATGGATGTTGGAGCTCCTTCCAGCTCCATCTCAGCAACGTTGTGCCTCAAGCCAAGGTTTCATCGTGTGTGTCATTGGGGATTGCAGTTACAAATGAGATTAAGGAGTGAAATAAAAATCACTTGAGCTGGAGATAACTCACTTGCTGGCAGGGAGCAAGGGACTGAATTGATCTCCTGGCCCATGCAGGCTTTTCCATCTGCCAATAACACCCAGCAATTCGTCAGTGCCGCAGCACGCAGTGTTTATGGCCCGGTGTTGTAATGAAATCAGCATCTCCCACAGGGAACTTAACCCCTCCAGAGGCTGACAGAGGTGGCCCTCATGGGGCACAAAGGAAATACCGAGCCCAGTGCTGGCTTTGACACACAAATGCCTCCGAACACATCAGAGCCCTTGCAGGGTTATTAGCAAACTCTGCCACAGAAAAGCCTGGAAAAGGGGTTTAGATCCAAGGTTGCTCTGGGAACATCTACAAGGTTCTATTCCTCCTTTTCCACCTCCATGGATGGATTCAGGTGAGAATCAGCTTGAACATTGCACCTCCACTTTATCAGCCCTCCAGGGAGCCAGGCACTTGGTTTGTGTGCCCAACATCAGGGAGCTGCCTGCAAGCCCAGACCTGGAAGGCAGTTCCAGAGGGGGTTTAGGAGTGCTGAGAGCTGAGAGAGCTTCACTTGGGCTCTCTGTCCAGTCCTCCTGTATAGAATCCATGAAGTAACAAGCACAGATCATGGAATCAACCTTCACACACAGGCAGAAGCCTGGATCTGGACACATTTAGAGTCACTGCAAAGCCTTCCAGGATTTCCAGTCATCAGCCCTACCAGTGCAGCCCACTTCCATATGTTGGAGATCTTCTCCATCTGCACTAGCAGGGGAAGGAGAGCTGTGCCCCCACTAAGCCAGCACTGACTCTGAACCTATCCTTCCACCAGCATCCCAAAAAACCGGTGTGGGATAAATCACACTGTATAGCTCCACCACTGCAGAGCCTTCCATTTGCTTTTCCTTCCCCCAAAAAACTGCTTTAGACACAAGACATTTTTTCCAGCCCACGCTTTCCTAAAGGACACTGTGAGGTTTTGTATAAACAAAGAAATGAGGCACGACAGTTCGAGACTGAGGAGAAAATATCACAACCATCCCAACAACATCAACAGTTTAGAGAAAACACTTGGAGCTGTCAATACCCTGTGCTGAGTGGTGAAAGATTTGGGACATGTTCCAGTTTGGAGTAAGAGACACTTTGCTGGTTTGCTTGCAGATCTTGGGGGAAGGCTGCACTTCTCAGCTGCAATCCAGAAATGGTACCAACTCCATGGAAAGAAGAACATGGAAAAGTCCAAACCAGGATAAATGCTCGCAGCCGTGAAAAATCTGAAATTAAAGAGCTCTCTGCCAAGAGAGGAGCTCAATAGTTTGGCTCCCCAAAGCTCAGGTCTTAAAATACATCTCAGAGCTCTGTGGCTGCATATTCCTAAGCCCAGGCTGCTGTGTGCACACGTGGCCAGGGCGTGCAGAAGAAGTCGGATTGTTCCTGGTAGAGGCGCCTCAAGCAATGCTTCCTTCCTTCCAAAACAAATACTCAGTGGTGCAATGATCCCAAAGGGCTCCTGAATGAAGCTCTACAAGCCCCACTGAGCCCTTAACTGTGGCATGAAGCCACACTCAAGACCAGGCTCACCTTTTGGGCACAGATTTCCACGGGCTGAGCATGCCCAGCATGGCTTTCACAGAACTCTGGGAACAGAGCCCACGGGAGGATCTTGACCAAGGCAAGAAGAGCCAAGCTCAGCAGACCGAGCCATGTTTAAATCCAGGTGCCAACAGCAGAGATAACAAATGTGAAGAATTGAAGTAATCAAAGGTGTTACTCATCCGTGACTTGGACTGGAAGCAGAGCCAGGAGCCCAACTTAGATGAGGAACCAGCAGTGCCTGTGCAGCTGGGCACCATCCCAGCGTCCATTCCCAGAGGCAGCTGTGGCCAGGGCAAGGTGAACGAGGGCACTCAGGGCTGAGCTCATAAAAACAGAGCCCAGGAATGCAGCCATGATGAGCTGGGCTCACCTCTCTGATGGGGAGAAGGAGCCACCAGGACTGAGAGTCCTGAGCTCCTCAGGGGAATTGTCGGGCTCAGGTGAGGGACTTGGGTGCCCTGCAGGGCTGGAGGGTGAAGAGCTCCTGGACTGATGGGGTTTCAGCACGGCTGATGCAGCTCCCAGCCCAGCAGGTATCCCGAATTCCCTGCAGACACCCCAGGCTGGCTCAGCACAGCTGCTCTGCAGCTGCATTTTGCTGGGGCAGCAGCAGCAGCCGGCTGGGCCGTGCAGATGGGCCCAGAGAGACTCCCTGCTTCCTTCAGCTCCTGAGCTCAGGCTCGACTCCCATAAAGCTGGGTTTTATGGGCCTCCCCGTGAGTGTGAGCATGGCTGTGTGTGCAATCCCAGGGATTTACAGTACATCCAGCCATCGCTTGGGGCCAACGTTTTCAAATGCTGTATCCAGAAGCCTGGATCCACTGGGCCTTTGGTTTGTTTTAAAGCGAGTTTATTTTGGATTTGAAAACACAGCCCAGCTCTTCGGCACAAATTGATTTCCTGAGCTCGTCTGCTTCCTCCAAACTCCTCTCCTGGCAACTCCTGTTGCTTTAGGATTTCTACACAACCTTCCAGTATCTCCTGAGGACCTCCCTCCCCCTCCCAACCTTTTCCCCTTTTGATCGCTGCAAGGCTGTTAATTCAGTTGGCAACAAAACCCTCTCTCAAGCAAAGCTAAGAAAATGAGCTGTGTCAAATCTCTGAGGCTTGCATGAGTTTTAATTTGCTATATTTGCTTGTTTTCCTTCTCCTTTAGACTTTGGACTCTCTGACTTTCTTTCATGGCTAGATTTCTACGCTGTCCATCTTTCTGGGCGTATTTTACATTTGGCATTTCTTTGCTTTCCCCAGTGAAGAGAAGTCCAAACTCTGAAGTTAAAACCTTCCCCAACACGGATTTACATGAAGACAGAGGATTTCTCTGGAGGTTTGTCCTACACAATTCTGCTGGAAAGGAAGGAGATGTGGAGAGCCGTGGGGAAACTGCATCTTAAGGAGGCTCAGCAGGACTCTGAGCAGAACTGTCAGCAGCAGAAGTGGCTGCCTGGGGGGAACGGCTCAGTAATGAAACCAAGGTGGCCGAGCTGCTGACAGCTGCAGAGCAAGCCAGAGGAGAGGTGGGTTTGGGAGCAGAGGGGAATATTTCATCTTCTCTGACTTGATGAGTTTGCGTTGGCACAAGACAATGAGGAGCAGATGTCAGCCAGAGATGCCAAACTACCCCGTTCATTTTTACAGCAGAAATAATGACACTCTTTCAGACCACTAATGTTTGCAGTTTCTCAACAGCATGGACTGATTTTTTTCTTTTAGAAAAGCCCTTCTCAAAGTTCACCAAGAATGGTTCTTAGCCAGTGTTGATGGCAGCAGCAATGATTTCACACGGATACTCGGAAAAAAAGCCCTTCCCAGAGCTAATTGGATGCTGCACGGACTCTGAACCATCTGCATCCACCAAAGCACACTTACCTGGGACCATTAAATGGGAATTTCTTCCTTAGAGCTTTCTCATGGCCTGAGTCACTTGTTTGCCTTTTCTTTTGCCCGAGGGCTCTGTTAATTCCTAGAAATCGTACAATCATTTAGGTTGGAAAAAACCCATAAGATCGTTGAGTTCTGTGTAATGATTCCTGTGTTACAACAAATTTGGAAACTCTTGGAAAAGTGAAGAGCTCAGCTGGGCTCAATTTCATTGTGGATGTACTTTGAATAAACAAAATTCTGGAATTCTGATTTCCTGAGCTGCACTCAGACCATTGACCCAGACAATGACCTATGAGCATCCGAAATATTCAAGGTTAAATTGTTAAGCATTGGAAGAGGCTGCCCAGGGAGGTGGTGGAGTCCCCATCCCTGGACATGTTCAAGGAATGACTGAACGTGGCACTTGGTGCTCTGGTCTGGTTGACAGGGCCAAAAGTTGAATGACCTAGGAGGTCTTTTCCAGACTAAATGATTCTGTGACACTGGAAAGCTCAGGATTTTAAGGCTGAGGATTGTTATTCTGGTTTGGGGTTTTCCCTTCTTTTCTTGGCTCTGCACTTCCACGTGATCACGTGAAGCAAAATATTTTTTAAGCATTCCCCTGATAAGCAAGATCCACCCCAAGAAAACACCCTGACCACCTCAGGGCTTTTTGTGAAAACCCAGAGAAAAGAGGGGATGACTCCATGACATCATCAGCTGAACTGCAATTCAGAAAGCTGTTTAATTTGAGGGTTTGCAAGACCTGCATTTTTCCTGGAAGGATCCCACAAATCCAGTGTCTGAACTCTAGTTACCTCCCTACAACCTGCCAGACTTTCCCCCATTAATGAGACACAGTTAAATATTCCAGTTCACCTTCCACAAATCTATTGTGGCCTGTCCTGGAATCCAGCTCATGTCTATAAATGCATATATTATTATCTTGACTTCCTCCTGCTTATTGGCAATGCCTGGTAATCTTTCAGTTGTGGTATGCAAAGCCAAACATGAATCAGTATTTTCCATGATGGTTGTAATTTTGGCCTGTAATTTTATCACTCCAATCTAAATCCACTTCAGAAACACCATAAACGAATTGTCACCGAATGAACTGAGACTTCGGAGTGGTTTAGAAGAGTTATTTAATAAAAGGAAAATATAAAACAAATGTAAGCCATAATATTTTTGGCAAAAAGGTCAAATATTTCTTTCTCTTTACCTCATTTGAGTGCAAGGACCTACTTCTTTTAATGCACTCCCAGCAGGTTTGTTTGTCTTGGATTATGCAGTAGCAGATAAAACGTTTGTCCAGTGAGAGTTGTTTAAAAAGAACCAAAAACCCAACAAAAGCAAGGTAAACAGATCAAATTTGTGATATCCTTGCCCTATTTTTTTATAAAATACTGAATGCTAAGTGCTAAAAATATGCCCATGCTCTTTTTACAGAGCTGAAGCCGTTTTCACAGTTTGCAAAGCCAAACACTCCCAAGTTGCTGTAAGTTTATTTTAGGCCCTGATCTGGATGACGGCTGCGAGGCTGCCTCACTTCATTCATATTAAGAAACAATATACAGAGGATATAAAGTGATCAACTGTGTTTACAGTGAGGGCAAAAAAAAAGCCCCTTTGCATGAGTAGTAAACAGGGAATCTGGGGCTGAACACAAAAACTGCTGCTGATCACTCCTGAAAGGAACATTCCCGGCACAGGCGGCTCTGGGAAAGGCAAATGATGACAATCTCAGAGTGGGATTTCCAGGAGTAACCCCGGAATAACCCTCCAGAAGTCAAACATCCAAGGTTTGCAGGGGCACTCCCAGTGACACGTGAAGGTTTCAAGCAATGGCTTTGCAGGGGGAAGGAAGGAAAGAAAATAAAAAAGCCCCACGTTTATTCATAAAAAATATCTGCGTCAAAACTGCAGTGGGAGCCTGTTTATAATAAACCACCAAACGATAGAGAGGCTGCTGTTTGGCACAGGAATGGCCTGGGAGAGGCTTGTATTACATTTCTCTCCCTCAGCCTTCATGGTATAAGGCAGAACAGGCTGAAATTTATGCTCTCCTGGTACTGCCGGCGCGGCTGTGCTGCTCCAGAGACACTTCTGGCACAGGCCCTCGCCCTGCTCTACATTGCATTTCCCTGGATTTATTGCCAGAGGTTGGGGTGAGGGCAGAGGGGCATTTTTGACTTCTTTATGGTGATGGAGGCACTTGAGGGGGCCAGGCAGACACAGATAAGTAGCCCCAGAGGCAGCTACTGACCACCACCCTCTCATTGTGTCTCCTGTTCTGGACCAGCTTGGTTTTTAATATCAGACCATCATTGCTTCGTCGGGGTTATGTGCAGGTCTGGAGAAAAATGGGAAAATGGGAATTACTTTCTCTTGGCAGAGTTTTTGTTGCTTAAGTTTTGCTCTTTCCTTCCAGCTTAGCAAGCAGAGCTGTGAGTCCCATCCATCCATCCATCCATCCATCCATAGAATCATAGAATCGTGGAATGGTTTGGCTCAGACAGGACCTTCAAAATCATCTCTTTCCAACCATCTCTGCTGTGAACAGGGACACCTTCCACTACACCAGGTTGCTCAGTCCAGCCTGAACTTGAACCTGGCTATCTTTCCATCCATCCATCCATCTGTCCATCCATCCATCCCTCCATCCATCCATCCATCCATCCCTCCATCCCTCCATCCCTCCATCCCTCCATCCATCCATCCATCCATCCATCCATCCATCCCTCCATCCATCCCTCCATCCATCCATCCATCCATCCATCCATCCATCC
>NW_024581093.1:1311811-1336469 GCF_017639235.1 Corvus kubaryi | reverse complement strand
TCCATCCATCCATCCATCCATCCATCCTTCATCTTTTGGTCAGCAAGACATTTTCTGCCAGAGGCAGTCCAAGAGGGCTCTGTCCAACTTGCAAAGATCCAAGTCAGGAAACCCAAACCCCACCAGGATTTTCACTCCCAGCGCCTGAGAGGGAGCAATGAGCTCTGCTAGGTCCCTTTGCTTCCTTTGGATCCAGGAGTTTCTCCATCACTGTGAGAGAACCAATACAAAGAAGATCTGTTGTGTTCTCCACGTTTGATGGGACAAAAAACAGGCCATGAAAATGTAAAAAAATAAAAGTTCCAGGTTCAGCCTCTCCACCTCTGAATCATGTCGTGGAGAGGGATCTCTTGTCCTTTGAGGGAGGTTTCTGGTCACAGTAGCTCCTGGGTGATCTGAGCATCCACCTCCATGAGATATTTTGACACTAAAGCCAAGACTATGTTATCAAAATAGCTCATGGATGTGGATGCTCAGGTTCCCCCAGGAACTGTGAGTTTGACACCCACAAAAGCCAAACAATTTCCAGCAGGGCTGGCAGAAACCCCTGACTGAAGCTGCTGAAAATTTTCTCAATTTCAGTGACCACTCCAGTGGCTTTTCCCTTTGCAAAATACTTTGAGAATCTCTGATTAAAGAGCTTCTCGAGAACTGGATGTTTCTATTTATTGTTGTTATTTTACAGAAGTCTCCCCTGTCAGGGAAACAGTAGCAGCATAAAATAGAATGCTGGAATTACTGTTTGTGTCTTGACCCCTACAAATTACTCGCCAACACAACAGCCAGGAAAAGCCACGAATCAGGCTGAGAAAAAACAAGGGAGACAAGGTTTGTTCAGTACAAACCTCACTGCTGTGCATAATTCAGTCTTTATATAAAGTAGCTTCACCAGGGTACCATCCCAAAATGCCCACAAATCCTATTATGTGACTAAAAATATTTATAAATGTAAATGGATACATACAGACAAAAAGAAATTCTTTTGGGTGGCAGCCCAAAGTTCAGCCCCTACCAAGATGGACAATTTATTTACATTTCTTCTCACTATTATGGATTGATCTTTCCACCAGCACAACACAGAGATACTCAGGTCATCTCTTTGCTACTTCTCTTTCCCGACTTTCATTATGAGATAATAGTCAATTAGGACTCAAAACCAACCAGAACTCTTCCACTCATTAGGGCTTGATCCACTCCTGACATTTCTTGATAAATCCTCCCTCTGATTTACAAGAGACTTCATTTCTGAGGGTTTTTAACCACTTTTATACTTTATTCTTCGTATTTACCCTTTGAACATCAGTTAGAAGAGGGACACGGCTTGGGCTGCTGAACTTTGGGAATAGCTCCCTGCTAATCCCTTTTCTCTTGGATTCCCATGATTTTAGGGTTGTAGAACCATGGAATAGTTTGTGTTGGAAGGGACCTTAAAGCCCATCTCATTCCATCCCCTGCCGTGGGCAGGGACACCTTCCACTAGACCAGGTTGCTCCAAGCCCCATGCAACCTGGCCTTGACACAGGTTGGGGTGTCCCTGTGTTTGGAATGCCAAAGAAAAGGATGTTGGGATGGGGGTGGGGTGTTTAAAATTATATTCCAATGGGGATTTATTTTTTTTTTACATCGTTGTTGGTTTTAAATTATTTTATTCCCACTGGTCTCAGGTTTGGAAGCTGCAGAGGAGAGGAAGATGAAGGAGTGGGGATTTTGGGAGAAAATGTGAGGAGAGGGACAGCAAAACCCCAAAAAGTAAGAAATGTCGGGGACATCAGGGAGAAGAAGGGGAGAATAATAACACGGGTGCCCTCTAGTCAGCACCAGGGTTTCTCATCTCCAGCCTCTCTCCCATGTTTAGAGATGGGCAGGACTTGGAGCCTGGCAGTCAGCCACGATCCTGAGTGAAACAATGCCCAGGAGCTTGGCACATCAGGGCATCCCACACAGGGCCCCTCGTCCTCACTCTGCCAGGCTGGGTCCCCCTCTCCCGCCACGTTTGGACCAGGAGCTCTGCGATGGCAGCGCTACCAAACGTGCCCTGGGATCTGATTTCCTTTCATGGCCAGGTGCTTTTAATAACCCACTGCCAACTGCCAGTGCTATTGCTGCAAGTGATGCCTGGAATGAAAAGGGGGAAGAAAAGGGGGAAGAAAGAAAAAAAAAAAAAAAAAAAAAAAGGTCAATGAAACAGAACAGATAATTTTGCAATTTAATTTTCCATCTCCTCTAATGATGGTACCGGTGTCATGCTGATGGATGGAACTGTTACATGCGGCCTCTCAAGATTAATTCCCCTCCTGCAACTTCAGCCGTGATTTTCCAGAGCAGCCTCTTGGCTCCCTTATTCAGTCTTCCCCCTGGTCCCTTCCCCTCTCCCTTCCCCAGGCTTCTCCTGCTCAGAAGAATGTTTTGGATCAAAGCCGACAAGGAGAATTAGGCGGGGTGTCAGGGCTGGCTTTTGTGATGGCTGAGGAGACTCGGGTCCTTTTCCTGAAGGAGAGCACAGCTTTTTCAGACCTGAAAATCCTCTGTTCCTTATCTGAAACTGCTGACTACTGCACAAATGCAGGATATCTGCTCCTTCCAGGATCTTGAAGGATCTACATTTTTTCCCATTCTGCTTGGGCAGAAATCTCTGAAGCCCATTAAAAGTTTCACCGTAATCTGAGCTCCATATTTTCTCAAGCCAGGAGATCTGGAATTTAAAGGCAAGGTTTGATCTTATCTTTTCCTTATCTGATTATGGTGGCTCCACCAAATAAGATTTATCTATAAAGAAAATAATGCAATTAATGTCCTGGCTGCACAAGTCTTTATGAAGACCTCTCAGATTTTGCTGAGCTCTCCAATTAAATGTAACTCTGTAAACCTGAGTGAACCAAACCCTTATCTGAGAACGTGCAATGCTCCTAAATTAAATTCATGGACTTGGTGGAAAGGGTTCAGGGGGATTTTTGTGTGTGAAAGGGACACAGAGACGCTGTTCTGCGTAATTCCCAATCCCTCTCAGCCTGGCAGGGAGCACACACACCACTAACCAGGGCTGTTCCTGCATTTACGTCAGCGAGGAATTTTCTCCTCCTGGCACATTCTCTGGCATCCCACGGCTGAAGGGGCTCCAGGGAAAAGCAAACTTGCTGTCCTGGCATAGGGAAAAGGGATGCACGTGAGGGGCTGGTCCCGAAGTTGTGCAAGGCACCAGCAATGAGCATGTGCTGAGGATCACGGTGTTCATGGCTCGCTCCAGATCTGGCAGGATCTCAGTTGATCCGGAGGATATCCTAGTAGGATATCCAGATGCTTGAACATCTCCAGTAAATACAAAAAACAAGGGAGATTTCCCCAAGCTGGGAGCTCTCTTAGTTGTCCAGCATTTTGGTGACCCCATGGAGTGTCCCATGGCAAGACCTTGGTTCTGTTAAAGGGGGAAAGAGTGGAAAAGGGACACAAAAATTGGATCCTTTTAAATATCAAGGAGCTTCAAACCAGCTTCCAACTGCCCAGCTTCCAACTGGGCAGTTTCCAGCCCACTCCAGATTCCTTTCCAGCTTCTCTTCTGCAGCTTCTCTTCCTCTGAGATCCAGAAGTGCAGGGAGCTTGGAAACCCCACAGTAGCAGGGGCAAGGCTGAGCTGGAAAAGAGTGGAGGGACGATCTGGGAGCACCATTCCTCTTCAAACTGAGTCATTCATGATCCCACCTTGGACATCACCCTCAGTGTTTTGGGAAAACTGAGCCAGGCACAGCATGAGGTGGGAAGGGTCAGCAGGACTGGGTTGGAAGGGGCGGTTCCACCATGAGCAGGTTCACCATGAATGGGTTCATGCACTGCAACTCTGATTTCTGGCTTTGCTTATCCGTGCAAAAGCAAAATATCATTTCTGGCTGATCTCACGTGAATTATTTCCAAACTGCTTTTCCTCTGAGTTACGTGGGTTTGGACTCAGTCTGAAAAAAATTATTTGTGTACCAAGTCCTAGGGTTTCTCTCTATCAGCTGGCTTCAGAGTTTCCCAAGCCTGCATTTTGGCTGCAACAACCTCCAAGATGGAAAAGTGTGTTCCTGTCCTGAGATCTGTCTTAGCTTCTTGTTTGTTGCTGATAGGAAGAACTCTTCCCATTAAATAAAAAAACTGAAATAAAATTGCTTTGAAATTTGTACAGTCAGAAGAAACAGCGATCAGAAGAAAGTTCACACACCTGTTAGTTGCTATTTTCAAATACAATTTATATTTTTTCTTTTTTTTTTTGAAATTTCAGAAATCACTGGGAAATGATCCTCCTTTCTGCATCCTAACCTTTATCTCAGCCTAATTTCTCCACTCAAAACTTCATTTCACAGGATTAATGTTCCTGGCCTTTCTGGTTCTTTACCTCCCTGCCCCCATTTTCTTTGTTCGGGAAGACCATCAACAAAATTCCTTTCTTGTTAGTGAAAGTCTTTTTTTTTGATAAACATTGCTTGGAATATACATCTTTTTGTTTAAAAATTGTGATGCTACTTAATAACAAATGCTGAGGCCTCAACAGATGAGCATTTCAATCCTGGCTGGAAATAATTTAAAGCAACTTTGCCAGATGTGTAGGGCAGGGGCAAATCCCAGATTCACTTTGTCACAGCCACATGGATTAAGTGAAGTGGCTGGAAATGGTCCTATCTGACCCTAGGAAGGGCTCCTCACTCACCAGGGGCAGATCTTCAGCTGATCTTCACATCACGGTGGGGGAGAAAGGATTGAAATTGAAAGAGAAGAGATTTAGGTGGGATTTTGGGAAGAAATTCTTCCCTGTGAGAGTGGGCAGGCCCTGGCACAGGGTGCCCAGAGCAGCTGTGGCTGCCCCTGGATCCCTGCAAGTGTCCAAGGCCAGGCTGGATGGGGCTTGGAGCACCCTGGGATGGTGGAAGGTGTCCCTGCCCATGGCAGGGGGTAGAACTGGGTGAGCTTTAAGGTTTCTTCCAACCCAAACCATTCCATGATTCCATGACCCCCTTCAGTTTATCCCTGCTGATTCAGGTTGGCTGAAGGCTCCACGGTGGTTCAGGGTGACTTTGAAGGGACTGGGCACCCTGACATGGCAAATGATGACCTGGGGGCCCTCAGCTAGATGCAGAAGCTGCAGATGCCACTCTTGGCCACAATCGAGCCTGTCTAGACCTGGATCTGACCCCGCTTTCCTCTGACATGAGCGTCTTCATCTTCCCTGTTGGTGGCAAAAGCTTGGATGAGCAGGGCAGGACCCCAAATCCAGGAATCACTTGCCCCATCCCACCTGGGAGCAGGCTCTTCCCACACCTCTGGGATGCGATGGGCTTCACCCCTTCTCTAATCAAAGAGCTTTCCCACCTCGAGCCGAGCAAATCCGTTCCGTGCAGTAAAACTGAAATTTCCATTCCTTGTGTAAACACCGTGTATCTCTCCAACGGTGTCCATAAAAATGCGGGAAAGTGCAAGCTCAGCAGCTGGAATGGGCCGGGTACCTCCGTGCAGTGAGCGAATCCCAGGTGGTCTCTGTCACGGGAGGTGATTTATGGGAACTCTTTCCCTTTTGGGCTGCTTTTATTTAATCTGTGGGAGTTTGACAGCCCAGAGGTCACAGACACTCCAGTCACTCGTGGTTTCTCTACCGAAATGGAGAAATGCCTGCAGGGAGGGGAGAGGGGGGACAGGATGGGACGGGGAGAGAAGAACGGAGCTGAATGCACGCTAGTGTCAGCCCCTGGAAAAACAGCAGGTCCATAAATAGTAAAGGCTTTGGAAGACGAGGGGCCATGAATGGTGCCTTAATCACAAGTGAAATGTCAGGGGAGGAGGGGGAAGGGGTCTGTATTTATTGTCTCTTGCATGAGATTTCAAACCAGAGAGGCAGCATCTTTGGGGAGCTCACAATGAAGTTTTTCTGTGCATCCAAGGAAGGAGCCTGTCCAGGCTTCTCACGGCTTTTTATTTTTAATCACGTTCAATTAAAATTTTGGAAAATGAGTTCATGGCACTGCTCCTTTCTTGCTTCTGCTGTTCTCTTTGGACTCAGGCAAGACACTTTAGATAAATCCTTACCTCAGTTTAATCAGGTTGTGGGAGGGCATCTTGAGACATCCTCAGAGAGCTCCAGGGGGAAGGTTCAGCAAGGAGGAGCAGCAGATCCCAAAGGGCTCACACAGAGCAAATCAATGGAAGAACACCTCCAAAATCCTTCCTACTTGAGCCAGTTCCACTTCCTCTGAGATCCAAAGCCTGGGACATTGCTACAGCCTCACTTTCCATGCGGGGCACGTGTTCCCTTAACTTTGTCTTCATTAGAAATGTGTCATTTGTGATCTCAGCGGTACCTCCACACGGAGCCAGGATAATTCTATTGGCTTTCCTGGAGCTGGGCTGGATTTACATCAAGGTGGATGAGATCAGCTCATTAGCCTCCCTGGCAAGCTCCCTGGAACGTGGTTACAATTTACTCTGCTCCCTGAAAGGCTCAAATTTTGGCCAATGGCTTCCCCTCCCTTGTAGATTGTGTACATCAAGGTCACCAAATCGCAAATGTCCTCCAAAGTCCCAGGGGTCATGGTTTGATTTCATCCTGGATGTTTTGTGTTAGAAGAAAAATAGTCTGCGTCTTATTTTCTAAGATTCCCAGACCAGGAAATGCAGGAAGCTGTTCAGTTCAGGTTTTTCTTGTGTGACAGATCAGCTTTTTAATCCATCTGCTGATACAATGCTCAAGTATAATTTGACTTTCCTAGGGGAAAATCAACAGCTGGAAAAGTTACAGAAAAAAAAAAAAAAAAAGAGCTTTTCCCAAGAAAATCTCCCCTCAAGTTCATAGGAAATTGCAATGACCTACAAAGCACAGAATAAGAGCTGATTGGGTTGGAAGGGCTTGAGACCGCTGTTGGAGCTAATTTTTCCCCAAGGAAGAAACAGTTCTGCCTGCTTTGTGAAAGAGACCTGCTCCTTGGGAAGGGATTTGGACTTTATCCCATGGGCAGTCCCTGTGCAGCCAGGGAAAGACTCCTTTTGGAAGAGTAGCAGAGCAGGGAGGAATGTTATCCATCTGAATCAGGCACTTCTCTCCCAGGAGTGTCACAAAGGACCAATAAACACTCCAAGATCTCCCGATAAAGTGGATTTCACCCATGTAATCCCATTACAGGGGACCTGCTGGGTGGTTTGTGTCAGATGAAGATAGGGAACAGAAGAAGGGAGGTCTCCTGAGAGAACCTCAGCATTTTTGGGGGTGGGAGGTCACTGATGTCAATGGAGAAATGCAAAAGCAGCATTTTACCATTACCCTGCAGGAATGACTCAATCCATGTGGACAAGGGCTACTCCTTACTCTTGGCTTAGGGACATCCCTCCTACTGACGCCAGCACGGGAGCCATGGGACTCCAACCAGATCCTGAGGTGAATAAACCAGCATAACAAATCCTATTTCCAGTTCGGGATTCTTTACTCACACCCTGCGTGTACATCCAGAATGCCGTGATTTGTCTCTTTTTGGACCAAGAAACAGTGGAAAAATATGGATCATGTCATTATAAAACATATAAGTTTCATGACTCACTCTAACTCCTGTGTGATCCGTATTTCTGAAAACGGAGCAAATTATTTGAGTACTCCTTGTGCACTTTAAGCTCCTTACAAGCAGCCCATTAAAAAAGTCTTGTCCCTACGTGTTTTTTTGCTCAATGAGGTGTTAAATAGGAGATGCTCTTCAAACAAACTAATCCATCCACGAGAAAATATACAAAAGAAAGTCTCTGGAATGACATTTCCCGCTCCCCGAGCTCGTCAGAAACACCGCCTGTCTTCTCCCGCGCCGTCAGCCAGGGAAAAAAGGATGAAGTGGGAAGGTCTCCGGCTTAGCAAAACAGCTGCCGCAGACTTGAAAGGCGAGGGGCAAGGTAGAGAGGTCTGCCCGAGATCACAGGCACTTGTGGGCAGATAGGATCTGCGGGAAGTGAAGACAAGGTGTGAGAAGTCTGTTCTTTCTTGTATCATCGCAAGGGCCCTTTTTTGAAGATAAGCCCCTTTCGGGGGGGACGGGGAGGTCTTTGCACTTCAAGGGCGGGCGCGTTTCCACCTCCCCTCTGTTTGTTTTCTAATTTTCTTTTCACTCTCACGTCGGCTCTTCGTGACCCTCTCTCTCAGCAGCATCACCAGCACCTCTTCCCGGGGCCCCGCAGACAGGGGTTAAGAGGCCTCCCGAGGGAAGGGAGTTTTACGGCGGGATCTGGAGGAGACAGGCAGGGGCTCAGGTGGAAGGGGTGTGGGGGAGGGAAGGCGTGCAGGGAAATGCCAGGACACCCTAATGTGCTTCGGAGCAGTGACCACCACAGGGATGGACCACGGGAAGGGTCCTGGTCACCTTCAGGATTTCTAAACACCACCCCCACACAGGTACAGAAGCAAATCGTGGCAGGGGAATCTGAAGGAAACTCAGAGAAAAATCCAGAAATGTGGCACTTTTTTTGGTGAGGAGCACTCCAAGCTTGTTACATTCAAACCCAAAATCTTGGTCACCTTCTACCACCTCTCTTTGCAAAATGGAGCTCTTCATTTACAGTTTCCACTACTTAAAAATCCTACAGAGTTTCCCTCCTTCATGGAACAGCCAAGGGAAATCCTGCAAATGCTCCATAGGTAAAAGGGTGCTGGGTTTGCTGTGAGCCCTGAGGATGGGCAGCCAGCAGGAGCTCAACTGCCAAAACCAGACATTTCTGCTAAACATTTTGGTTCAGGGATCTTCTGGAGGTTTGGGATGCATAGCAAGAAATGCTTTCATGCAGGAATGATGTTCAAACGCGGTTCTGTGGCATCCAAACCAAAAAAGGAGCAGAGAGAAAACCAGGTGTGGCTTGTCTGTGTTGGGATGGTCGCACAAAACACAACCAAGTTCAGGAAACAAGCGAGCAAAGAGAGCAGAAGGCAGCTGCCAGGGAAGAAGAGGGAAATGAAGTGGGGAAGGTCGCTGATTTCCCACTTAACTCAGCCCACATCTCCCAACCGCTCTCTGTGGATCCCCCTCCTGATTACCCACCCCAAACCCGTAACACAACCTCCCATCTTTTCATCAGCTCTTCCTTCCTCTGCCTCTAATCCCTTATGACACAAATGAGTGAGTTCAGGGGTTTATGAGCAGAAACGGGGGATTTCAGGCTCGGGACGTGCCCAGGAGCCCCCGGGGCCGAGCAAGGACCTGCTGCTGCCCGTGTCAGGTTGTTGTACAAACATCGCCTCCCGCAAAGCCCCGGCATGGTCCCCAAGTCAAGCGCTGGAGACAGTTTGCCCAGTAGTTTGACCTTTCACCTCCCCCTTACTAAATAGACCTAATTACTGCGTTTGTCTGTCATTTAAGCAACAAATGACTCCATTGAGGTCATCTGAGGGAAGCTGGAGTTCTTAGCTGTCATCTCAGGAGAGCTCGGCTAATTTTATCCTGCTGGGGAAGAAAGCCCTGTGAAATTGTGCTGGAGGGCTCGGTTACAATTGCTGCTTCCTGGGAAGGGTTTGGTGACACGCTCACTGCTCAGGAAAGCGAGGTATGGCCCCAGCAGCTCCTCTTGGTTTCCAGCCCTCAGGGATTTCCAAGGATTGTAGGAGAAATCTTAAAGGAGAAAGTTTCTGGGACCAGCAAGAGCAAAGCAAGCAAAGCAGAGCAAAGACTAATACTACTAATTATAATAATAAAAATAATCATAATCAGTATGATAATCATAATCATAAGCAAAACCAGTAATGATATGGTCAAGCAATAATGATAATGATCATACAAATAATATTAATATTGGCAATAATAATAATAATAATGTCACAGGCAATTTTCTTTTCTAAATCCAGACTTTTCCACTGGAAATATCAATACTCCCAGTGTGCTGACAAGCTTTTGTTCAGCCACAAAAAGGGCCAGAAACTGCAGATGAATTTGTTTCAACGATGTTTCCTCCACAGTTTTCCGTCCTCGCAGTTCTGATGGCTCCCAGTTGGGTCCTTTGTGGGCAACAGGAAAAATGGTGATGAAAGAGGGAGGTTAAGCCTGGAGAATACTCAAAGAAACCAAAATGTGTGCATGGAAGGAGGAGGCAAACCTAAAAAATGGTGGTGTTTCCCCTCCGGCTGCACTCGCAGAGAGCTCAGAATTAATTGTGGGGAGACAAACATATCTATTTCCACAAAGAATTCCTGAAAATGCTCCTGTGTCTATTTGTGTATGGAATAGTTTGAGTTGCAAGGGACCTTAAAGCCCATCCAGTGCCACCCCTGCCATGGGCAGGGACACCTCCCACTAGCCCAGGTTGCTCCAAGCCCTGTCCAGCCTGGCCTTGGACACTGCCAGGGATCCAGGGACAGCCCCAGCTGCTCTGGGCACCCTGTGCCAGGGCCTCCCCACCCTCACAAGGAAAAAGTTCTCCCTAAAATCCAATCTAAATCTCTTCTCTTTCAGTTTGAAGCCAATATATGAGCTTGGGCACAAGGCTCTCTGGTAAGACATTTAGAAGTTGTGCCAAGGCTCTCATCCCTGGTCTGGAAATATCCCTGCACTTCCAGCTGCTTCACCTCCAGGATATCTCTGCCAAGGATGTTTTTCTAGCTTGCCCCTTTGGCTGCATCTTCCTTCTGTGTGCAGCTCCTGCTCTGGCTCTTCTCTGTGGCATTGGATGTTCCCTTCCTGTCCTCACCTCACAGCCCGTCCCCACCCCTGCCCTCCTCTGTCCCTCAGGTTTAAGGCCTGGCCTCAGGATCTGATCCCACCTCCATCCCTGCCTCACAATTTGAATCGGGACCTCCCCGTTTCTTGCCAGGCTCCTCCTCTGGGTGTGAGGGGTCCTCCTTTGAACATCTGCAAAACGTCTCCAGGCTCCTCAGCCCCCTGTGCAAAGCTCTCCAGCACCATGGTGCCTTGAAGACAAAACAAAACATGACAGCAGCCGGGATTGTTGTTGTTCCCATCGTGCTAATGTCAACTGAGCGCTTCCTCCCACTGTCCCTGTCTGTCTCCAGCCATATCCAACGTCTCCTCTGCTCCACCACCCTGGCAGGCTGAGCTGAGGGAAATCCAAGGGCTGCTCAGCCTCTGCCACTCACAAAAATCACCCCTCCAGTGGAGAATCACCTTGCTTGTAGCTGCTCTGAGGGATCGGAGCCGTCCCGCTCCAAAAGGAAGCAAAGATGGGATTCTATCCCAACTTTCTACAGCACAGAAGGGTCTTGGTGCCTGTCTGGGGCAGTGGGGTAGAGCCAGGAAGGGCTGGAGCCTCAACAGAGCCTGTCCCTCAATCCAGGAGGGAATCCAGGAGGGAACAGCCCCGTGGAGGTTTGAAAGGCGAGAAGATGGTGACGGATCGGGCGCGCTCCGAGAGCTCGGCCAGCCCCGTCTTTCAGCAGGGCTTAGATTAAGTCTGTCAAACTCAGATCTTTTTCTCCTTCTTCTCACTCCCCCTTTCTCTGCCGACACAACCCAGCAGCGCTCAAGGCGTGTTCTATCAGCAAAGCGAGGTGATCTCTGCAGTGCAGCGAGGCAAAAGAACTGCCTAAAGAAGGGATTAAAACTGTTGTATTTTTTGCTTTCCTGGCTGGTGAATCTTCTCGGGGTTTATTTTCTTTCTGTAAGCAAAATCTGCTGCATCAGAGCCACTGTAGAAAGAGTTAAAATAATCTCGCAGTGTTATCTTTGCTGGGAGGTGGGAGTTATCCTGCATTGCCTGCCTTAACCGGAACAAAATAAAACCAAAATTAAGGAGTTTTTTGCTGTATTTAGCAGCGTTTTTTGGAGCACATCACAGTCTTGCTGTTACACCCCATCCCCACAGCATGGGAATCTGAGGGAAGGCTGTGCCCCCCAACAAAGTGTTTTTAGGAAGAAGAAAGGAACCTAAACGAAACCCAGCCCTGCTAAAGCTTTTCATGTGCAAATCACAGAAGCAGGAAAATAGAGACGGGACTTTATCGTTAGCCCGTTGCAAAATTTAAATAAACATCATTTCTTATGCTCCAAGGAGATTTCGATGAAAAGGTTGATGTTATTACAGGTGCTCAAAGGCTTTTTAAAGCCTTATATCATGACATGGGATGAAAATGGATAGAAAGAGACAGCGAACATTGGAATAACATCCTCCTTTAGTTCCTCCACTGACAGATCCCTGCTTCATCAGAGCCCAGGCAGTATTTTAATAAGGTTGAAACAGCCTTCAGGTTTAGAGCTGTTCACCTGAAACAAGGATTTTCTCAGGTTTTCAACCCCATTTTTTCCTCTTGTCCTCTCAGTCCTGTGTCCTCCCTGTTCCTCTCCGTCACCCACCGAGAGGAGCATCCTGAAGTTACGTCAAGGGAATGAAGCAACACCAAATCCTCTTCCTTCTTAGCAAGATGACAAATTTTATTTAGATTTTGGCATCTCTGTGCTGACGAAATGTTGCTCTTAACTGATGTGTTTTCATAGCATGTTTGGAGAGATGCTGGAGGAGGCACCAACACCTCCCAGGACTGGAATGGGGAAAAGGAGAAGCACAAAAAATAAAAGAGAGTTGCAACATCTCACCAAGTTCTCAGGTTTTAGTTCAAGGAAAAAGTGTACAACTGCAGCCATCACAGATTCCAGGAGCTTGGACTGAAGGAATGAAATTTGTGTTTGTTGTGGAAAGGCACAGGGAGGTTAATTTGTGGAGATGGGTCAGTGTGGGACCATCAAGTACAAGCCTAAATTGTGACCTGAAACACCCAACCCAAGCAGCCACCGTGGGTTTACTGGTTTCAGTTGAGGATGGGTGAAATCAGCTCAAGGCTTTTCAGGAAAAATAAATATCTATGGGAATGAATTGTCAAAAAAAAAAAAAAGGAGAAATAAACCAAAATAAAGAGCGTGGTGGAGCCTTTGAGCCAAGCAGTGGGAGTGCTGACCTCCTGCTGTCTGTGTACCCTTCCTGAATAAATATTGCTGTCGTGCACAGATAAAAGATTATTTTTGTAACAAAATTAGCTTCTCTCCCATTCTCCACTGGTTTTGCTTTCCAGGCAAAACGCCGAGTGTCAGTTGCTCTATATCGAGTGAGTGAGCGAAACATCCCAATGTTCAAAAATTACAAGGAAAGACTAATAAAAAACATGGGAAAAAAAGATTATCTGTGTACTTTTTCTTGGGTTTTTTCCTCACTTCCACAGATCTGATGGTGCAGTTGCCTGGTCTTGCATTTGCCTCTTGCCTTGGCATTGGTCTGACATCCATTGATGGATGCACGGCTCAATCCCAAATGTGCTGAACTTGGACTGCTTTGGGGTTGTATTCCCCATTCCACATGGAAATCACAGCTGGGAATGGGGCTCTTCCATCCCGTCTGATGGTGAAAAGGGGACCTGCAACACCCAAACATCCTCTTCTGGGCACGAGTGAGGACAGGACACGCAGCAGGTTACGAGTTCTGGAGATCCCGCAGGCAAGGTGCCCTTTTCCCAGGTGTTCCTTCAGTGGAGATGAAGCAGCCCTGGGAATTGAGTTAAACCCCCCTTCCTCTGGCAGCTCTGGGCATCTCCAGGATGCTTGAGGATGAAGGTTTCCATCCCAAGGTTTCCATCCCACGTGCACTGGCACAAAGACAAACCTGTGCCACTGCGCCTTCCAGTCAAAGGTAAAACACTGGGAATACAGGGATGGTTTTTTGCTGTGTGAAGGAATATGCATTAAAAGCTGAAGTAAAGGACACTGGGTCTCCAATAGCATCCCTGAAAACCACAGCCCATGTCCAGAGGAAGCTGGTGAGCGTTGCTGCCTCTGCTTGTTCCATCTGAAGACCCCATTTCCTCACGGCTGTCTCCTCCTGGCCATGGATTAATCACATCCAGCTACCAGCTACACACCTCTAACTTCCTTCAGATCATGCCTGGGATATTTTGAGCTCATTTTTAAGGGATTTGTGTCCTTTTAAACTCCCTTCACCTTCAAAAATCTCTTGCAAGCCAGAGAGGCAACAAACGCCACCGCTGTTCTCGCACGCAGGGACCCACAGCGGTCACCCCGTGGTTTTCCTTAGGTCAATAAATGTCTTTGCCTCAGCATTTGAAGTGTTCCGAGGGGAAGAGCGAGGTGAGGTTATTTTGTTATCTCAAATATCCAGGGAGCTTTTTCAGGGATGAGCCCAGTGTGTCCATGTATATCCAGACACACACGCACAAGCAGCCAGGGAGGCACATAAAAGACCCCGTTATGAGGCTCCAACTGAGGTAAACCTCCTCTAGACCTCATTAAGATTGGGGCTAGACTTGGCTCCAAGGTTCAAACTCCATCTGCTACCCTCAAAAGATCTTTGTTAGCCGTGTTTTCATGTCGCGGGGCTGAGGAAAGCTGATACAGAGAGAGGTTTTGGACCTGGCTTGCTCCAGGTTTTGATTTTAAATTTGGGGTAAATCAAGAGCAAAAGGGTCTGAGTTTACTGGGGTGTGTTTAGGAGTCACTTTCCCTGATGTAGGTCTGTAGCAACTCACCCTTGTAAAGAGTTTTCTCTCCTTCCCAGCTCCAGAGCTGTGCAATAAGGATTTCACATGGATTTTGAAGTCTTTTCCCCGCTCAGATTCAGCACAGAGAGAGCAAATCCAGCAGGAAAAAAAAAAAATCAAAAAGAAAGTAGCCCTCAGCAAAGCTGCCAGATTGCAAAATCCCAGCGGGTTTGGACCTGTTGTTGGCCTCTTCTACTTCTCATCCCTGTTCCTTATCTCTCCCTCTGCCCTTTCCCTTCCCCTTGAAACCGCAGGGAGCAGCAATCGGGTCATTTATCAGTGTCCTGCGGGCATTTGTGGCTCCCAGTCCTCCCGTGCTGGCTGTCCACCCTAAACCACCCGCAGCCTCTGCTTCCCTCCACACCGGGCTCCCAGCGGGCACGGGATTCCCGGGGTGCTCGGGATGAAGCCGGGATGCAGCAGGCGCGCACCACTGCTCCCTTCTGGAGAAGGATGTGTTGTATTTCTAGGAGCAAAGAGGTTTTTTCTGCAGGATAAAAGCTGGAGATAAACTGAGAAGAGAGCGAAGCCTGCGGTGACAGACACAGGGTAAAACAACACCCCAAAAAAACCCTCATATTTTGCTTTCAGTGCCTCATATTTTGCAATAAATGAACTTCTCTCCCACGCCTCGGTAAAGAAGGGGCAAAGCTCCTCTCTGGTATCTTGTTTGTGGCTGCTTTCACTGAGTTTGGAAAACAAAACTCGGTTTCCTAACGAAG
Source organism: Corvus kubaryi (assembly GCF_017639235.1). NCBI lineage: Eukaryota > Metazoa > Chordata > Aves > Passeriformes > Corvidae > Corvus > Corvus kubaryi. The sequence goes on along the minus strand of NW_024581093.1, from coordinate 1,321,271 downwards.
AGCAAAACCACAGACGGGAGGGTGTTGGAATTGGGGTCGGGGAGATAAGGGAGAAAGCAATCCCAGATGCGCTGGCGGGCGGCGGGTTCGGGGGGAAAGCAGGACTCAAATCAGGTTGAAACAGATGTTCCAACGTCTGGATTTTGCCAAACATTTCATATTCCAAGTGTCCGTGGGTTTTCAGTTGAACCCTGTCTCACCAGATGGGAAAAACCTGTTGAGATCAAATAAAAGCATCAACCTTTTTACCAGCAGATGAGCGCAAAAATAGAGATTTCTTTACGTTTAAAGGACTCCAATTAACTCCTTTTTCTTGTTGGTTTTTTTTTTTTTTTTTTTTTTGGATGGTTGCAGTTGTACTCCAGAAAGGGGGACCAAAATTTTGGGGTGTTGCTGCTCTCAGCTGAGGGCAGCAGAAGTAGCAGGAAATGGAGAAGAAAATAGGAGGCTCCTCTGGCTGGGCTGTAAACTCCGAGTGATAAGATTTTGTTATCACGCAATTCCACGGAGGTTTAGATAAGGTTGGGGCTGATTTAATAAACTCCGAGCTGAACTTCCAGACTCTCCAAAAAATCTCTACATCTTTAATTGCTCTGGAGAGAGGAAAAAAATGAACAATTTCGTTTAATTTTATTGACAGCATTACAACGCTTAATACATGGATTGTTATTTATATAACCCCGGCATGAAATCAGATAATGAGTGGCTGTAATTATTAATTAATATTGCTGCAGGAACAAGCCCAGTGTTTAAAACCCCAGCAAAAGCAGAGCTGCAGCAGAGGGAGATAAGAGGGTGACATTCCAACCTGGAATCCACCCGGCTCTGCCCCTTATCTCTGCCCACAGCTGTGGGGACAGGGACACATCTGGAGATGAATCCTTCAGGATGAGGGATGCTGCTGGAGCTGGGGTTTGGATGCCAGGGATTGCAGCCCATGGCTGGGTGCAGCTTCTCCTTCTTTATTTTAAAGGAAAGTTTATCCTTGGGCAAGGGCTGTCAGGGAAGATGGAGCATGGAGAAAGGAGTTGAACCTTTAAAATGGGGTTTAGGAGAGGGAGGTGGCAGATTCCTCCTCAGAACAGTTCTAGGAGACCTTTAGAAAGTGAAATACAGGACCTAAACTCTCTTTGCACGCTCTAAATTCCTCTTGGTGCTCCTAAATATCAAATATTTAATTCACCACAATCTTCTGCGCATAATGGACAATAGAAAAATTCAGGGAAAAGTAAAAACCTCTGGGTGGACACGTTGAAATGCAGGTACAGGTCAATTTATTCATTTATTAGAGCACCATGCTGGAGTAAATAAGAATTCAAAAATACGAACTCAGGCTAACAATGAAAATTTGACTGCACACTGGCACTGTTGTGAAGGAAAATCCAGGTCTCATTCTTCGCTTTGTCTCTGCCTGAGGATCTGGGAATTTTCTCCTCTATGCCCTAAGTGCTGTTGCCTGTAAAACAGTAAAAGCTCCCTTTGGCTGCCCAATCCTTCATTTACAGCTCCGTGCTGCAGCTCACCCTTTTCCCACTCAAAAAGCAGCAGTTCTCCTTCAGATCACGTCTCCCTGCAAATCAGAACTGAAATAACCCAGCAGCCCTAAATGTATTCCTAATTTCCTTCAAATAAACCATTTTGCTCTGTCTGGAAAACATATTCCAAGGAGGAAAGCAGGGAGGAAGAGCTATCAGGGTATTTCTTGATCTCTAAATTTTGTGTTCATCTCAAGAATTTCTCTCTTCTTTTTTTAAAAATAACTTTTTCTTTTCAGATTCATTTTATCCACATGATCTTCCTTCATCGTGCTGCCATAATTTTAAAATTCCTGGTTTTTCCAAGGAATAGCTGCAGCATCAGCACAGCACAAAGACACACACGGAGCTCTGCACACAGCAGGTATAAAACTCAGAGATAAAGCTCAAAAATTACATTTCCTAAGTTAAAACCTCCATAAATAAAGGTCAAAGCTGGACTCTGTAAATGGTAAAATACAACCTGGGTGTGAAACTCGCTCTTAAATTCCTTGTAATCCTGGCAGGAAGCAAATGTCCTGTCAGGGGGGGATCGAAAAGACAAATTGTTCCTAGGTTTGCAATCAAGGCTGAGTTAGACAGATGAACCCAAAAGCACAGAGTGTAAATTAATAAAAGCCTGAGCAGGACTTTCAAGCAGATGCAGGACACTGACAGTTCATTTGGCTTTTCCAATTAATTAAGAAGAAAGCTCCATCAGGACGCTGTTCCAAACACGTGGAAATCCAGGATTCTCCTTCATTTCCCTCGAGTTTGGTCAAGGTCCAGTTATTTAAAGAGCAAATATTCCCAGTCCTGGGGCAGAGGGATCTCCTGCTGTGACATCATCCCTCCAACTGCAGGAAAAGTGCAGTTTTGTGCTGATTTTTAAATAATGAGAAACTCGTTCTTTCTTTCTCTTGAATTTTAGCACTCAGTGCATTATTATTATTATTATTATTATTATTATTATTATTATGACCATTAGTACTAATCATTTTTAAAGAGGAAGAGGAGCAAATCCCTGTGATAAGCAGAGATGCCATTAGGAGAAGAAATATCACATGCAAATCTGGGATGCTGGGAGACGATAAATTGGAAGGAACACCGAAGCAACGTTTACCTGGGTGGAGGAAAAGCAGGTGAAAAGGGGGAATTTTGGGCAGGGAGGTTGGCTGGGCTCAGCCTTGCAGCAATTAAAGCCACTCAAGGCGTGGAGGGGAAGGAAGCCCAGCGCTCTCGGAGCTGTGTGTTAATAAATATGCAGGAGGTTATTCTCCTGTTGGAGTGCATAAATCTTCCGTGTGCGCCTGGAATGTGAGGAGCCGGCCCGAGCCAAGGCGAGTCCTGTCCAAATTCCCCTGCTTTCCAAAGGATGCCTCATTTATTAGTGCAGGCAGCCCCGAGTCTCCCGGGATTTCAACCCTGGCCGCCCGGAGAGATCGGAGGAGCCCCACGGTCTGGGGCTGGAAGTGCTTCCTGCAGCAGGGCAGGGATTTAAGGGGCAGGAAAACTTTATTTTGGGCAAACAGCAGCACCTCTGGAACCTTCCCAGCACGGAGGGGCCGCGCCAAAATAAACACAAATCACTCTTATCACACTCTTATCACCGAGCCAGCCCAGGTACATCAAGGCCATACAAGTTATTGTCATAACAGATTGTTGTTATCACTTTCAGCAAGCTTTTCGTAATAATTGAAGTGCAGTAATTACAGTTTTTGCCACAGTGGCCTGAGCTATTTTTCAAAGACAGCTTTAATTTTAATTCAATTTTACTCCCTGCTCACCAAACACAAGGGTCTTGGAATGATAAAAACAGAATCTGGGAATGGTTTGCGTTGGAAGGGACCTTGAGGAACATCTCTCATTGCACTAAACCGAATCTTCCAGCAACACAACCAGAAGATTCTTGATGTGTGGCAGAGCAGGGAAAGAGTTAATTCTGTGTTTGCAACCCAAACCAAAGAATCCCCACTTCCACCTTCCCAAAAAATCGCTCTGGGCCCCGTAGGTGCATCAGATATGCCTGTGTTGGGAACACCTGGGTTTGGAGAGGGATCCCACCCGGCATTCTGCCCTCAGCTCTTGATTTCCAGCAGAAAGGAAATGAGTAAAACCGAGGTTATCCATTCCCAAATCAACTGCAAACTCAATCTCATCCTGTAATTGCAGGGAAATCTATCCGAGCCCTCGTTTGGTGTTCAGGCTCGGCTGGAAGACACCGAGCATAATTCTATGTTATGGATACAGCAACTTATTAACAAAGACTTGGGGTTAAAAGCTTTTCCTCTTGTTCTGGTTTGCACGGGAGGGATGAGGGGATGGGAGGGAGGAGGTGGCTGCCCTGGCTGTGCCATCTGACATCAATTGTGCCATGGAGCTTCCAGGTTTTGGCAAAAAGTTTCCCAGAAATGTAAGAAAAATTGGTATAAAATCTTTGCAAATGCTTCCCTAAATCTTCGGTATGATTTGAGATCATCCTTTTAGGCAAGAGGGGGAATTTTTGTAAGTCCAGCCCTTGCAGGGCTCTCACAAATTCCAGGAACAAACCTCTGTGCAAACTCCTGCAATTATTATTCTCTATCCACGGGGAAAAAGGCAGCAAAAATAAATATATTCCTTCTTTCTGGCCATCCTCATCCACAGGGGGTGAAAGCATCCCTCCCTGGAGGAGCCATATCCTTATTCCAGAGGCAGTTTGGATTTTTGGCAGAGGGGAATGCTGCTCAGCAGGTACCACCCCAGTTCCACTCAGCATCCTCAGCACATCCCAAATCCTGCATTTGCCTTGGAGCACGGAGGTGGCAGCAGCTGGAGAAGGCAGGGAATGGGACAATGAAGGTCATCCCATCTTGTCCTGGGGTGACAGCAGGCAAGATCCCCTCTGAATCCCAAGGGATTCATTGCATCCTATCCCAGGCTCTTGGGAATCCACCAGGATTTGGCTCAGGGAAAGAGGGATGGGCATGGGCGATTTTGGCTCCTCTTTTTGGGTGAGGATGAAACAAGCACCAGGGGAATAGGCGAGTACGTGTGCTGCCGCACGTGGCTGGGCTGGAATTGGACTCTGGAGCTCAAAAGAAAGACAAGAAGGAAAAAAAAATCTTTTTTTTTTAATATTATTCTTGCGAAATTCAGGAAACCATCCCAAATTTCCATTGCAAGGCAACCCACTGCAATGCACCGGGGAGAGGAAGTTGAAGCAGACTGGCTGTCCCCAGTCTCAACCACACACAGACACTGGGACACTCAGGGGACAGCACTGGACACCATAAAACAAGGAAATTGGGAAAAGGAAAAGAAGCAGCGACATTTTTGGCCATTTTTCAGCCTGGAGTACGGGTCTATAATTGTGAACAAACTGGAATAGAAACAAGGGATGCCTCCAGCCATGACCAAAAAAAGCAGCAGCAGATCTAAATTTCCATCTCCCGTTGATTAGAAAGCGCTCTTTGCAGTGGGAACCCTCTCAGCATTGTTCCAGGACAGGCTCTGTTTAGTCTCCAGCAGGAAAAGCAGCTCCCAAGATTTCCTCACGAATTAAATCCATCCCAGCGGTCCAAACTCCCAGCAGCTCATCCTCTGCTCCAGCCCCCGGTGAAATTCGGGAGGAGTCATTTGGCTCTGGGATAATTAGGGGTGACGTTCTTCACACGCGCCTCTCAGCCAGATTCCATGGGAATTATCGGGTTTTTCATACCTTTGAGAATTAGGGCATTTTTGGAGGGAAGGAAGGAAAGGGGACCTGGGTGTTATGTGATCAGCAACTGAACCGCTCTTTTTAAGCCTGGAAGAGCAAAAGCTCTTAGAAATGGGGAGGAGGTGAGACATTTTTGGTGCCGGGCTCCTGGAAGGACCATAGTGCTGGAATACAATGGGGTGGGTGCTTGTGATGACCCTATAAGGTGCTTTTCCAAGTATCTAATGGAATTAGGGTGACTCAACAGGCTGCTAAATCCACAGTGCCCTCAGCCAGGAGCAGGGAGGACTCCTCTCATCAACACTTTAGGAACAAGCCCTGGCTCTGGGGTGTTTTTGGCAGCTTTATCTCTGAAAATCAAACGTGGTTATCACCCAAAACCCAGCTCTTGCCTTGCACCTGATGCCAGGCAGAGGATGTGCAGCCATGTGGGATTCTCATCTTGCTGGGATCCTCTGGGAAAGGCTGGGAGTGATTTATTTTCGCCAGCAGTTGCAAGGTATCCTCTCCATTGTTTCCCGAGCGCGGCGCAGCCCGGCCGGCCGGCGGAGGGGTCAGAGCCAAGGCAGGGAACAGAGCTCTGCCCGCCTCACGCAACGCTCCCAGCCCGGGGCTGCAGTAAACAGAATCTCCTCAAAGGTCACCTCTTCGGGCTCCCACTGCAACTGCCAGAGGAAACTGCAATCATTTTTCAGCCCTTTAAACGCCAGGCTCGAATGTCCTCGGCCACAGCTTTCCTACATGTTCCTGGTTTGTGAGGAGGCTCCTTTGGAGTCATTTCCTTGCCAAGAAAAGCTTCTCTTTCCTCCTGAACCCGGGATAGACCCAGGCGGCTCTCGGCAGAGTTAGGGGTCAGGTCACAAGGGGTGAGACCTCGCAACTGGACTCTGCGGGGCACCCCAAAGCAGGAGACTTTTACAGCAAAGCAATCTGGACAACAAAAGTACCAAAATAATGCTCCAAATGCCATCGAAAAAACCTCCATTGTGGATAAGGGGAGGGTAAGAAGGACCAGCTCTGGGCTGAGAAATCATAGTATATTTCTGGCTAGAAAAATCACTGACTGCATCTCTTTTTCCTCTCCAGAATCATCAGGAAAAATCTTAAAATCTCTCATGGCCGCTTTCCCCCAACTGGCCCCAGCAGCGACCACATTTCTAAACCCACTTTTGCCCCCTTATTTACGGCAGGGAACTGGGTCTCTCCTTGTCACTCATCCTCCCCAAACACCCAGCAAAAAACTCAGCCCTGCTGGCAGGGGCTGCAGCGCACCCGGCTGAGGCCCATCAGCAGCTCCCGAGCTTAAGTGTGAGCCCGGCGTGAATTAAGTGCTGTCAAAGCTGGCATGGAAAGTCCACGCCGAGGACTGACCCTCCATGAATGGCCACTGTGTTTATGGGAAGCAGCCTCCAGATTGCTTCTCTCCTGCCCAGAGCCCCAACGTGTGTCAATAAAAATCTCTGGGTTTCATTAGGCAGCCCTGGCTGGATACATAAATAATAAGGCTGTTGTCAGATCTCCCCGTGGTGTGTAAGGGCAGATCTGGAAACCTGAAGGCCACGACCTTCGTGTTTCTCAGCAGGGACCGAAACGCCCTCGGAGCCAAAGGAGTGGGAAAATGAGAGTCTGTGTTATGCTTTAACATGATACTGACAGGCAAATGTGATTTCTCAGAGTTCACTCCAGCCAACACTGATCTGTTTTATAATCTCTGGCCTGGCTGCAGCTCTGGGGCTGCTGCAGGAGGGGATGGAGGCACAGGGAGATTCCCCTTGGAACTCTGCTTGGATCACAGGGGAAGCTGGAGGTGCTTCTTGAGGGGAGGGTGGAAAGGCAGGGTCATGTTTGGGATGAGGAGAAGGAGAATGCAATGCTGAGTGCACTGAGGGGTTTGGGAGGAGATGGCAGAGGAGGAGAGCTGGGATCCTCACCCAGCTCAGCAGGGCTTGAGAAGGGGCCACGTGCCAGCTGAAAGGTTGCTGCACCACTGGGAACTCGAAATAGTGAACTGGGAATGGGAGCAGCCCCTTCCTCTGACCTCCAGCTCCCTTCTGCCTCAGCCACTTCCAGGAAATCCCTGCTTTCTCCTGTGATCGCGGCTCTGCTCAGCCAGTTGGGAGCAGGTGATGCTGGAGCAGCTGCCTGACCCTGCGGCTTGTCCAGGAGGGAGCCTGGGCACGTGGGTCAGGGTGGGGATCAAGAGCTCTGAGGGCTTTTCTGTGCTGACACCTCCCAGGCTCCAGGTCGGTCCATCCCAGTAGGACCAGCACGAAACATGGAAGAGCTTCTGAGCCACAAAAGCCAGGGAAGGACAAGAGCTGGGGGGATGCTCATGGTGTGAAAACAGGCTGGGATGGAGGGAAGGGGTTTGGGGGATGATGGCAAACACTGCAAGGGGGATGGAGTGGAGGGGGATGTGGGCCAGTGGCTCAGTGGGGTTCAAGGATCCTCTACCTTCATCCTGGGGTTCAGGGATGCTCTGCCTCTATCCTGGGGTTCAGGGATGCTCTACCTCCATCCTGGGGTTCAGGGATGCTCTCCCTTGCTCCTGGCATCTGCTCAAGGAGGGAGGATGCTGTGCTGTGTCTGAGCACGCTGGTTACCTGCGATTACCAGGTGAATCAGCTGTACACACAGCCCAGCCCAGGGGAAGCTTTCCCAAGCCAAGGTGAAGTTTTGGGAAAGGTCAAGAGGGTTTTCAGCCTCAGCACAGAGCATTGCCCCAGAAAGGGCCTTTTTGGTCAAAAAGTGGGGGAAAGAGGCTGTTAACTCGGGTTTGGTACCTCGTTAGGGAGCGATGGAGGTGGCAGTGTGAGGTAGGAGCCCGGCAGGCCGGGTCTGAGGGGAGAGAGGAGAAGGTCAGCAGATGACTTTATGAGCTGTGGAAGTAGCGGTGGCACTTTTCCAGGAGTACACTCTGTCTCCTGCCGAGGAATGCATCCCCTGCTCCCCGCGCCGGGGGAACGGAGTTAATCACCCAGCGAGCAGGCAGGGAGCGGAGCAGGAAACGCTTCCCGGGGCTGCAGAGGGGCTGGAGCCCCCGGGAAGCCGCAGCCCGGTGGGAGGGGAGGGTCCCCGGGCAGGACTTGCGTGCGGAGCCAGCGCTGCGCCGTCCCTGTGTGGTCCGCAGGGCTTTGCGTGTGTGGTCCTGCAGAGCCCTGCTCATCTGTCCAGAGGCTGCTAACTGCCTGCTGAATGACCACGGCTGTTTACTTTAGCTCTGTCTGCACCAACTGAACTCTGATCGCTGCCTTCCTCCAGCTGGGCCGGCTCAGGACCCCAGAGCGAAGGAGAGCGGGACAGGGATCTGTGTGTGTGAGGCTCCCCCCCCCCAAAAAAAAAAAAAAAAAAAGGCTGCAAATGGACTCCAGTGTAAATCATGGCGAACAATTTATGGGCCGTTTTGTCTCCCATCATTTCTGCTCTGATCCCCAACCCCCCCCCGCCTCTTTACCCAAAAAAAGCAGGCGCAAAAAATGCCCCTGCGGGGTGGGGGGCGGAAAGGTTTTTATGGTTCCGGACAGCTGCAATAAAAATATGCCTGTGTGTCTGGTGGCTGTGTGAGGGGAGAGGTGGGTGCCCCTGCAGGGTGTCCAGGGTGGGGACGGGGGCCGTGAGGGGATGCGGGGGTGACTGGGAGCGGGGTGTGGGGACAGTGGGATGACCCGGAGTGTGCGCTGGGAGTGCTGGGTGTGCTCTGGGTGTGCTGTGTGTGATCACCCATTCCTGCTGGAATTCCAGGTGTGTGCTGTGATTCCGTGTGGGGGGGTGCTGTGGCTGCACGTTCCTGCTGCAATTCCATGTTTGTGCCGTGATTCCACGGGTCACTGCGCTCCGGTCGCACACTCGTGCTTTCATTCCGTGTTTATCCCGTGGTTCCGCAGGTGTGTGTGTGCTGTGAATCACACGCGTGTTCTAATTCCATATTTGTGCTGCAATTCCATGTTTTTGCTGCGATCCCGTGTGTGACCGTGCTCTGATTGCACATTTATGCTTTAATTCCATCTTTTTCCTGGGATTCCACAGGTGTGTGTTATGTTCCTGCACATTCCCGCTGTAATTCCAAATTTGTGCCGTGATTCCTTGTGTGTGAACGTTGTGATTCCATGTTTCTGCTGTTATTCCATGCTTGTGGGTGTTCTGATTGCACATTCCTGCTGTGATTACATGTTTCTGCTGTGATTCCACGTGTGACTGCACTCTGATTGCACGTTCATGCTTTAATTCCATGTTTTTCCTGGGATTC
>NW_024581093.1:1231778-1311801 GCF_017639235.1 Corvus kubaryi | reverse complement strand
TTTAATTCCATGTTTTTCCTGGGATTCCACAGGTGTGTGTTATGTTACTGCACATTCCCGCTGTAATTCCATATTTGTGCTGTGGTTCCTTGTGTGTGAATGCTGGGATTCCATGTTTCTGCTGTGATTCCATGTTTCTGCTGCGATTCCATGAATGTGGGTGTTCTGATTGCATATTCCTGCTGTGATTCCACGTTTCTGCTGTGGTTCCATGTTTGTGCTGTGATTCCGTGTGTCACTGTGCTCTGATTGCATGTTCATGCTTTAATTCCATGTTTTAATTCCACAGGTGTGTGTTATGTTATCGCACATTCCCACTGTAATTCCATATTTGTGCTGTGGTTCCTTGTGTGTGAATGCTGTGATTCCATGTTTCTGCTGTGATTCCGTGTGTGACCGTGCTCTGATTGCACGTTCATGTTTCAATTCCATGTTTTTCCTGGGATTCCACAGGTGTGTGTTATGTTACTTCACATTCCCGCTGTGATTCCATATTTGTGCTGTGGTTCCTTGTGTGTGAATGCTGTGATTCCATGTTTCTGCTGTGATTCCATGTTCCTGCTGGGATTCCATGTGTGTGGATGGATGCTCTGATTGCACATGCCTGCTGTAACGCTTTTCCAAGCCGGGGGAATACTCAAGGTGTCCATTATTAAAAAAAAAAAAAAATCAGGATAAAAAAGGCAAATCCTGCTCTTCTTTAATGAACACACTCCCTAAACAAACATAAATCGATTTTTGGACTGGATCAACCACAGTAATTTTCCTGATGGGAATTTCTTACTTGAATCCCAAACCTCCAGGCTATTGTTACCTTCACTTTTGAGACTCAGCATCAACTGAGTGCATAAGCCCAGGCTATGGAATTTTTCATTGCAATGAAATTTGGATACGAGCAGTAAATTTTGCAGCTGGAATGGAAATAATCTCATTCCTGCTGGCCAGTTGGGGAGGAAATCATGCTCAGACACAGGATTCCTAGGAAATAGCTTTCTCCTTTTCATCACTTCTCTGTATTTGCCTTTTGAATGGCATTATCCCCAAAAGAAATTTAATGGGAAGCAACAGCCCAGCGAGTGCCAGGGTGTACAAAGCGTTATCCATAAAAAACTGGGAGTTTTGGTCCGTGGAAGGAATTTTTTCCCTCTATTTCTGCATTTTGCCCTGACCCGGTTTGGTTTTTTTGTATCTTTATCAAAAACACTTTTGCAAGGGTTTGTATCTCTGCCAGTTTGGAAAGATTTCTTTGATAAAAAGATTAGAAAGGTGATGAAGAAGGTGCAGAGAGACCCACGGGGAAAGAAATCAGAATTCAGTTAAAATCAGAGCACTCAAAAATCCACATCCTGTAATTTATAGAGATTGTTAGGAAAAAGGCACAGACACCTCAATCTGATTGGAGATTTTTTCCAATAAAAAGATACTAGCTGGAAGAAAACCCAGACAAACCCCGAGAATGATGGAGGTGTGAAAAAGAGAGGGAAGCCCCCAGAAAGCCAAGTCAGGATTTATCAGCGCTGCTGGCTCACAATGAGAGTGTCCCTGGGCAGGAGCCACTGGAAAACAGCTCTGGGATGTTCCCGAGCCCCAGGATCAACAGCCCCGGGTGTGCCTGGCCTTTGTAGCTCTAAGTGCCTCTGTAGGGAACAAAGAAAGAGAGTAAAAATTGAATTATCCACTTAAGGTTGTGTCAGCTTTCCATCATAAATCTTTTTTTTTTTTTTTCCAGAGGTTTATTACTCATCTGTAAAAATTCCTCCCAGCCTTTGCCTTTGCATGCACGACACGGTTTCAAGGCTGGAAAAAAAGACATGGAATCTAACAAGGTGCAAAACTGTCATTTTCTACAGAAAGAAATAGTATTTCTTACAGCTACGCCAGAGGAATGAAATCAGGGACTGCTGGGAGCGACGGCTGGAGGGAGCTTTGGAAAGCTGATGGGAAGGCACAGCTTCCAGCGGGTGCCCACGGGCACTGGGAATGCTCTGCTCCATTTATCCCATGGGCTAGGAATTACCCCTGCCGTGTAAAGAGCGTCATCGACAACCCGTGCTGTAATCAATCCTGATTTCAAATGTCATTCTGTTCCCTTTTTCCCACTTTTCTGACCTCCTCTTTTCCTTGTCTCTTTTTCTTTTCCTTTTCTCCTTTTACCCCTTTATCCTTTTCCATTTCCCCTTTTATCTCTTTATATTTTTCCATTTTCATTTTCCTTTTCTCTTTTTCTCCTTGTCTCCTTTTCCCCTTTTCTCCTTTTCCCCTTTTCTCTGTTCTCTCTTTACCCTTTACCCTTTTCCCCTTTTCCTTTCCATTTTCCATTTTCCATTTTCCATTTTCCATTTTCCATTTTCCATTTTTCTTTCCATTTTTCATTTTTCATTTTCCATTTTCCATTTTCCATTTTCCATTTTCCATTTTCCTTTCCATTTTTCATTTTTCATTTTCCTTTCCTTTCCTTTCCTTTCCTTTCCTTTCCTTTCCTTTCCTTCCCTTTCCTTTCCCTCCCCATTTTCACTCCTTTTTTCTACTCTTATTCTTATCCTTATTCTCATTCTCATTCCCATTCCCATTCTCATTCCCATATCCTTATTTCAACCCTTATTCCTATTTTTCTCATTATTCCTCTTCCCACCCCTCCCCACGCCGGAGGGAGCGGGGGGCTCCAAGCTGGAGAGACCCGCGGGGACGCTGGTCTGGGGAAGCCGCCGGGGCTCCGAGCGGGGCCGGGCAGGGGGCTCTGGGGCCGGGAGGGGTCCGGGGGAAGCCGTCCCGGGGAGGGTCCCCCGGGGCGGGCGCCAGGCGCTGCCCCCGACCCCCGGCATTAACCCCGCTGACACGGGCGGGCGCCGCCGAGCCCCGCCGCGCCCCCCGGGAGATGCCCCCCTGCAGCACTCTCGGTTCTGGGGGCCGACAGCCCACCGAGGAAAAAAGGCGAATTTGTCCCCTTCCTTCCCTGTCTCGCTGGGTTTTTCTTTTCTCTGGTCTGGCTCCAATTTACGGGAGAGAAGGGGTTCGTTTAAGTGGGAAGAGGAGGCAGTTTAGGGATGGAAAAGGGGTTGAATGGCGGCAAGAGAGAGTTTGGGGATGGAGCAGGGGTTAAATGGGGGGAAGAGAGAGTTTGGGGGTGGAGAAGGGGTTAAATGATGTGAGAAAAGAGAGTTTGGGGACAAAAAAGTGTTGCAGTCTGAGGGAAAAAGGTTGAAGCCCACCAGGCTGGGTTTGGCAGCTTGTGGGGTTTCTCGCCGCGTCCTGTCCTGCAGAACTGTGCGGGGTGGCAGAGGGGCCACAGAGGGTCCAAAATCAAAAGGTTTTTACCAAAAAAAAAGAGCCCTGGGGGCATCTCCCTGCTGTGCGCTCGCAGCTCCTTTTTACCTCCCCGTTCCCAAAGCTTGGCCGCTCCCAAAACCCTCGGCAGGGGGAATAATGGGGTTTCCCCTCCATCTTCTGCCTCCCATACCCCATTTCTGCCAGATCTTGTATATCCCTTATATTTTTTTTCAAGTCTTTACGGCGGGGATCTGCATTTGGCAGTGCCCGCTCTGCTCCCCCACAGGGGGGCTGAGGAATTGGGGCCGCATCCCAAGTTCTGGTGGCAGGAGAGTGCCCTGGACCCCCCAGGAGGGAGCAGGACGAGGAGGAGCAGGCTGGGGATGCCCGGCACTATCCCGCTCCGGCAGGAATGAGGCACACGCAGGGAAGGAGGGGCGGGCGGGCGGCAGGAAAGCTGATCCCGAAGTTTCCATCATGTGAAATTGAAGCGCATGTGCCTATAATGAAATATTTCCTCCCATTTCATGGCAGCTCAGTAATTCCTGATGGCAGCGAGCCTGGGAAAACAGATCCCCCCTGCTCCCACCCACGGCGCCTGACCGCACGGGCAGGACAAACAAGGGCTTCGTTCTGCCGGCCCGGGGTGCTTCCCCACCTTCCAGCATCCTCCGAACACAGCCCCTCACCCCCTTCGCCCTCCTCCAGCCAGGAAAATCCACATTTCCAGGGGTATTTCAGGGCAGGGCTGCAGGAACTTCCCCCTCCCACCCCCAGCAGCACCCGTGTCCCCAGGGCTGCCACCCCCGGCAAGAGCCGCTGCTTTCATTTACTTTGGAATTATGCGGTTTTTCCAGCTCCTCTAAATTTAATTAAACTTTGACCAAAATTCTAAGCAGGGCAAGAGAATAGAAAAGGAGTTTTGTGCCAGAACAAGCAGAGCAGTAATATTAATAATAACAAAAAAAGCAACAACAAGCCCTTAAACACTTCGGGGCTGGGTTGTGGGAGTTCAGGCTACTGGGCTGAGTCAGGCAGAGCACTGGGAGTCCTCAGGCCCCTTTGAAACGCTCCTGACACGGGATCGAAGCAGCCAAGGACACCAGAAAGCCGCTGGGGCATCAGATTTCAGCTTGGAATGGCTTTTTCCTGGAAAAGATAACCAAAGCACGGGGAAACTGGCATAGAAATAGGCAGAGATGAGGGTCAGGTTGAAATCCAGCTTGGGTTGGGAGGGAGAGGCTCTAGTGGGGAGCTGGATCACTTCTTGGTCTATCCTGGGAGACAGCAAGATGGGAAGGAGGAATTCAATGGATTGAGGCAAAATTCCAGCAGCAACCACCCTCAGGTCCTGGTTATTTTGTGTCCCCGTTTGTTGTGGCAACACCTCGGGACTGGACAAAGTTTGTCGTGGTGGGTGTGGACTCCACGTCCACCCCAGCGAGATCCTGCTCTGCCGTCCTGCCAGAGGAATTCCACTCATTTTCAGGGAATGCAGCACTGCTCTGCCCTGCCAGAGGTGCCTCGCTCACCTGGAGCAAGTGAATAAGTCTTGCCCTGTGAATTTGCACTTTCTAACACCCTATTCTCCACTTTTTAATATATAAACATTGTTTGGGGGGGGGTTTAATTCACAGATTTTCGAACCCCTCAAGAAAAATCATCATTTCTCTCTCCTGCTCTCATTCCATTCCCTATTAATTGGATGAGAGTTGACCAAAGTGTTTGTTCAGGCTTAGGTCCTGAGATGCTGAGAACAGGATGGAGTTAGGATCATAGAAATTCCTCAGCTGGATAAATGTCCTGTGTAATCCCTGCCAGGAGCCAGTCTCTGGTGCTTCCCGGGATGTGACAAGGAAGCTTCACTGCGTCTGCACATGGCATTACCTGCTCACAGAGAAACCATGCTCCTGCTGCTGATCACCTACTTAAAATCGATTAAAAAGCCCGGAAAGTGAGGGGGTTGTTAACTTTATTAATGACTATTATTTCTACCCTGAACAGGAAAGGAGCCCGGAGGCTGGGAGGAGGTGAGTGGGTGCCACAGAGGTGAACGCTGAATCCGGAGGCTCTGTGGTCCTTCCAAACATGGATTTCACTTTGATTCCCACATTCTGAGTGGGAGGCAGGACTTTGGGATTGTCCTGCTCACAGGAGTTTGTAATGAACGTTACTCATGTCTTGGTACAAAACCTCACTGGGGGATTTCAGGACCAGAAAGACCAACGGGGAAAATGACTGTATCCAGCATTTCCCATGGCTGCTTGGGATTGTGGAGGCTCACATTCATTAATGTCCTGGCACTGCTTAGATCAAAGCTTGATTAAAAGATGCTGGGAAAAAACAAAGCCTCCCAGATTGGCTGCAGAATTGACCAACAGGCTGGGAATGAGCTTGGAGCGCAACCTGGGAGCTCTGTCCAGCTAATGGAATCCAACAGGTTTCTGTTTGGGATGCTGCAGGCTTTAGGGATGCCCTGGTTAGTCTTTCTTGAAGTCCCGAAACTGCAATAAAAGGTATTTAGAGGGAGTGTGCCAGGCGCAGCTCCTTTTAGTAACTTTGGATGGAGAAAATCCCGGTGCGTTCCCTGTCACAAAGAACTCTTCTCCTTCCCCTGCAGCTTTCTCTCTGTGGAGTATCCTGAGAGTATCCCCAGGAAACACCAGCCATGGAACCCCTTCCTCTAAGGAAAAGGAACTCGTTTCGTAGCTCCTTTGCTTTAATAGCTACAATGACTTTAAGAGCGTGGATTTAGTTCGGATATCAGGAGGAAATTGCTCCCTGGGAAGGTGGAAAAGCCCTGGCGCAGGGTGCCCAGAGAAGCTGTGGCTGCCCCTGGATCCCTGCAAGTGTCCAAGGCCAGGCTGGAAGGGGTTTGGAGCAGCCTGGGATGGTGGAAGGTGTCCCTGCCCATGGCAGGGGGTGGCACTGGGTGAGCTTTGAGGTCTCTTCCCACCCAAACCATTCCGTGAGTCTCCATTTGCTCCCATGGAGGCAGACACACTTTAACTGCTGTGTTCAGCTGCATCTCCACCAAGCTACATTCAAACCACATCTGGTGGGGGTTTCTTCCCTAATTCTGGTTCCTCTTCTTTTAGAAATCGTTTACAAGCCCAAAAGGAGGCAAAGAGCAGCTTCCCAAAAACACTTTTACCTCCCAGGAGCATCACCCGATTTCCCCTCAATACTCTCAAAGGAAAATTCTCTTCAGGAGAAAAAGTCGTGTTCTTTATTACTTATTTTTTCCCCATCCACTCCATTCTCAGCCTTTCCAAGTCTGAAGCATCCCTTTATTTGCTGGTTTACTGGAAAAGCTGTTCACATCTATAAACAAAGCTTATTCTTCCTGATTTTATCTTTCTCAATTTTATTGTTTCCGGTTGTTATTCAGTCTGGACGATGCTTCCATGGGGACTTTCCGAAGGAGAGAATCCAGAGTGACATCAAATAACATCCAGGAATAACAGTGGGGGGTGATTATAAATGCATGACTACTTTTTACTGGAAGAGTGAAACAGGCAGGAAGAAATTTGGGCTGGATGGGATCAGCCTGGGAGAGCTCACCCTGAGGGAGATCAGCTCCCATGCTTGGGTGTTCCAGCATCAGAGTGAGACTCAGGGAGAAAAGGATCAATCCTAAAAAAGCTCAAAAGTCTCCTAAAAAGAACTTTCAAAGCTGAAAGTTCACCTGTTTCTCCTCTCCACATGGGAATGAGGGAGGGAAGGTCCTCTGTCCTACACTTTCTTCAGCCCTTGGTCTGACACCTTTTCCTTCCAGGATCTGTTATTATCAGGATTTTAAAGCCCAGTTTGGCTGCACATTGATCCTCCTCAACTCCTCCTGGAGTTTCCTGGGGAAAGGAAACACCTTCAATCAGTTTGGAAGTTTGGAAGCATCTCCCTGACTACAAATCCCTTGGCCAAACCTATAGATTCAGTTACGACATCCGGGGTATTTTTTGCTTTCCCATTCCTTCCTCCGCACTCCCCATTTAAGGAAAGTTCATCTGATTTCTGGAGGCTGCATCCACGATTTTCTGCGTCTTTTTAAAGCCCTTTCAAACGAAAGAGCTCACGTCATCCGCTTATCAGATGGGACAGCGCTGCTGGATTTCCACCAGGAGCTAACGGATGAGAAGTGCTGGAATTCCACGGAGACACAAATCGGGTGGATTGGGAGCCTCTGCAAGATGCAAACCAGGCAGGACGAGCCCGGGAGTGTCTGAGCAGCAACTCCAAACCCAGAGCATCCAACACAATTCCTGTTTTTCTCTCTCTTGCTCCCTGCAGCCTCCTGGCTCATCCCACAGTGCCCCATGGGAACCCTCGCTCTGGAATCCTTCCAGTCCCACCAAACCTGACCAGGAAAACCCCTCATGGGCAGCAGCCTTTGCCACACAGACAGACCTCGCTGCAGCCTGCTCTTCCCTTGCAGATTTGTCTTCCTTTCCTTTGATTTCTCCACAGGAAAATTGCTCGGATCCTCAAGGAGTGAAGAGCAATAAATCTGCCTAAAGCAAGAACAATCAAGCCCTGTAAATAATCCCATTTCTTTAACTTGAAGGGGAGGAAAGAAATGTTCAGGGTTGTAAAATACTCTCCATCAACATTTCAGATTTTTTGGCATTTCTGCTCCTCCTCTGGCAAATCTGGGGTTTTTTTCTTCATCCACAGCATCATTTTGTGCATCCACACCAGGGCTTAGAAGTCAAGGCTGGAAAATCTGGTTGGGTTTTGTCGTGTTTAAAAATTGTTCATATTTATGGCAGAAGTTTAGGGGCAAACAGGATCCATGTAAATTCTTCCACATGTAATATACTCTGGGATTATCAATAATCCAATTTTACCAAACATTACAAGTTCTAAAGGTGGGAATGGGGAAGCAGACCTGGAAGGGGGTTTTGGGTTATACAAGGTCACTCCAGAACCCGCCTGGACGGCAACCACAATAAAATCAACCTCAAGTTATGGTTTGGTGGTGATTTTTTAGGTCCTGACTTGAAGTTTAAGGTACCTTCACCCAGTTCCTGAGCAGCACAGGAATAACATGGATGGGGCATGTGGGAATGGGGATATTTTCCAGCTGTGGTGGCAGGGCTGGTGCCGTGCTGGATACAAATTCCCAATTTCACCTGGCCAAGCCAGATCTTCTGCAAGTCATTACCGAGCTGAGATCCCGCCCGGTGCAGAGCTGTTTTCCAAGCCTCCAGGTGAATAAAGCCTTCAAAAGCACCAAAATCCAGCTGTTCTTCCTTCCTCACGTCCCAGGGCTTTCTTTAATAAATCCCATCCTGGGGAAGTGGAAAACAGAGTTGTTTTCTGCTTTGGGAGCATTTCAGCCCTGCTCCTTTCACTCTTTTTTCCTCAGAGGCTCCAAGGACCAGGAGCCAGGTTTTCTCCCACCTCTTCCGTGGAGAGGAAGGGATTCCTGGTGGGAAGGACATTAAAAATGTGAACCCCCCCCCCCCCCCAGGAATGGCCACGTCAGGACAGGGCTGGGACAGGAAAGGGCAGCGGTCCTTTTGCTTTGGATTTTGGACAGGGATTTCTGCCGAGCTCCCAATCCCACCTCTCCTCATGGCAGCAGTGCCAGATATTCCATCTGTGCCCTCGCTCCCGGCTCTCCCTCTGGGCACTCCAGGAAAATCCATTTTCCAGGCTTTAGGATTTCTATAAACACAGACTAAATCCGGCTCTGGGTGACAAATGCCCGCGTCAGGCACCGGCTGCTGAGTGCCAAGCTGGCATCCTGTCTGCAGCCAGGCACACGTGTGAGGCATCCGCGCTCATGGAATTGCTGGACTTTTATGGGCATGGATACGGGAGGCTTTAAACACTCGGGATTTCTGTGCTTTAAGATGTGTTGGCTCAGATATCACTCGGAGGTGCTCCAGAGAGGACGCAGAGGGGCTGGCACAAAGCAGAGGCACTGCCCGCCCTGGGATGCACCATCCATCATCTTCCCACTAATGGATCTTCTCCCACTCCTGCCCTGGTTTGTCCCAAAACTTAACAAATACGGCCTCTAGTTCCAGGTTTGCATCCTTAGGTAATCATGGCAATGACAAAGATACCCCGGATGAAAACCAGTACGAAATGGTCTCTGACAGGACAAAAGGAAGGAATTCCCGGGAAACTTCCAACCCATGGAAAAACCCACATGGCTTTGAGTGGCACCGCCATGGCAAAACCCGGCATTGAATCAGCAAAGCAAAACCCAAACCACTGCCAAAAACAGGTGGCTGAGGACTGCTGGGAAACGGGATCATGTTTGGTTTCTGTTGTCTCCAGCAATAGGAAGGAAAAGCTCTACTTTATGGAGTAAAACTGAACGAGCATGGCACCATTTTGCATGCGGATTTGGAAGGGATTGTGACAAGCCTTAAAATACACAGACTACCAGAAAACCGCCTCTGCACATCTCACACTCCGTTCCCTAAGGAATGCCATGACTCCAGAGGTGTCTGTGCCTGCTCTCTTTGAAGGGAACAGCAAAACTTGCACTGACAAAAGCAAACCCGAGCCCATTAAGTGTAAACTCTCACAGGAAAACCCATGTGCACTTCTCTGTGCTCTCCCAGCCAAAATTCCTTCAGCACGCACCTGCTTTCTGTTTGTTTTGGTGAAAACATGGAAAAGTTTGGGCTTTGCTGAGAAACAGTTCTGATTTCTCTAAAAAAAACTTCAAAAAAAAATTAAAAATTCAAGTAAATCATCGTTTGCTGATTTATTTCCACCCTTCGGGTTTTAGTGGGGTTTCCATAAAACCCTCTGGTGGAGCCAGCTCCGTTTATTGCCAGCATTGTGCTCGACTCCACGAAGGTCCTGCCTGTTTTGTTTGTTCCTCTGAGTCATCTCACAAACATTTTAGCAAAAGGTCCAAAGACTTA
Source organism: Corvus kubaryi (assembly GCF_017639235.1). Lineage (NCBI taxonomy): Eukaryota > Metazoa > Chordata > Aves > Passeriformes > Corvidae > Corvus > Corvus kubaryi. The sequence continues at coordinate 1,301,644 of NW_024581093.1, read as the reverse complement.
CAGGGAACACAGAGAAGCCAAAATCACCAGATGGAGAAAAGCACATCTTAAGGGGATGACATTTGGCATGAGAAGCAGAAGAGAATCAGGGTTTGGTTTGATCTGCCCCAAATTATCTCACCGCTTCTACTCTGCAGGAAATTGTTGAGGCTGAACAAAAATCAGGATCAAGTTTGAGATCATTTTCTCTTTACACATTCTTTTGGGACCCCACATCTCTCAGTATGCAACTTATTAATTGCAATCCATACACACACTCACATCCCATCTGATTATTTGGGCTTCAGCTGACCCTGCAGAGGGAAGCAGATGAAAGCAATAATCAGTTCATTCAGCTACAAAGAGAAAATTAAAAAAGAAACAAAAAAAAAGAAATGAAAGCTAGACAAACATATCCTGTTCTCATGGAAAACAACAACAAAAAGGGCCGAGCTGGCAGGCGAATTAACAGAGTTCTTCCACACCTCTGTCAAAACGGGATGCAGGAATCCATGGATGGCAAAGGATGCTGAGCATGGACCACGCTGTCCCTGCTGTCCCCTGGTGCACCCCAGAGCGGTGCTGGCCAGGGTAATTTGGGTCATTCGGGTCATTTGGGTCATTTTCTGCCTGGTGGCAGCTGCCAGCCCTCAGACTCAGGTTGTTGATGCTGGAGCCTTCCACAAAGCTTCCCTGGCTTTTCCCGGCAGCAGAGTGGGAGGAGGGCGAAGGGCAGAGACCCGTTTGCCAACAGGGCTGGGCAGTTCCCAACGTGTCCCTTCGAAGATGGAGACGTCACATCCCGAGCACCCCAGAGCTCACTTCTCAGTCCTACCCTCATCCAAGATGGGAGGAGAAAGAGGCAAAAGGAAGAGGATGGGACTTTCTGGAAGAATCTTGACTGAACGATGTTTTCTGTTGGATGGAGGTGCTTCCCTAAAGAAATCTCACAGCACTTACACCAGACCAAGGAGAGTTTCTGGCTATTTTAGACAACAAAATCAAGTTTTTCCATTGGTTGGTATAAAAATTCCAGCCTTTTCCTTGCCCCACAGAGCTATGAATCAGATCTGTGGGGTTTTTCATCATATTGTGATATTTGAAATGATTATTGTTGTTGTGACTTAATCTGATTACTGAAACAACCAGGGATGTTATAGCGGAAAAGCTTCAGTGCTTGAGGGAGAGACCAAGCTTCTCACTCAGCTGGGGGAACCCAAAGGTGTCATTTCCCCTGGAAAAATAAATGATCGTGCTGGATTTAACTGCCTATCATCCAAAAAAAAAAGAGAAATAACTACAAGGGGACCACCTGAGAGCTGGGAAAATCCAAAGTTTTGCTAAGGAAGAGGAATTACAGCAGCTGCAGAGCTGGGCCAACTTTGGAATTACGTGCAGAAACGACTGCAGAGAGCTGTTATTAAGCTGAAAACGGTTCTCACCATGAATTCCAGGGAATGCAGGAGAGCCTGCGAGGGAAGAGCTGAGGACAGCACATATCCCGTTACATTTTTGAGTGCCCAGATTCAATTTTGAACTCAACACAAAACCCACAAAGAGAAACCAGGAAAAATGAGCCTTTTCAAATCAGGAAAATGGACAAATTTCAAATAAAATGTCTCCACCTCCAGTAAAATCCAAAATTAAGCAACAGCCTCATGCTCTGGGAAGTTATTTCCCCTTCAGCCATCTACGCTTGGCCCCCACTGAGCTGCTTCCCTTTAGTCTCGGATCAGGTTCATAACATCCAATGTTTGCAGCAAAATGCACTGGAATTGCACCCAGCTCATGGGAGCAGGGCTGGATCACAGCTCTCGTCACAAACTGGTGCTTCCAGTGGCATTTTTATTCTGCAGCAACTTTTCCAAGGACAAGCCTTGACGTTGTGCAGGAGCCAATGGCACAGGGAGATGTTTTCTGTCACAGGGGAGGCTGGGAGTGAAAATGAGAGGTTGTGTGCAGCCAGCAGAGCCAGCAGAGCTCTGAGTGGCTCTGTTTGGATGATGTTTTTATGCCTTGCAAGAATCCTGACACAAATCAGGGCTGGAGCACGCTGGGGGTTGTGTGGATGCCTGGCAAGAGCCTTCTCTGCCACAGTTTACGGTGCAAGAGCTCAGCTGCAGAAATAAATGTGGTCAACAACACAGCTGTGCATGGCTGGAGGTACAAATGCATGTTTGGGGGGGGGATATGGATCCTCACTGTGGAGAAGCATTTCCCTGACTGGGATATTTTCAGCCAAAAATTTTGAAGTTTAAAAAAAAATGCAGTGACTTTGCACTTCACCTTCTCCAGGCAGGTCCAGCAGATGAGAAACCCATTTTTGGCCTGGAAACTCCAATCCTGCAGGAATCCCACATGAGGGAACCAACAGTTTTCAAGTCTGGCTTACAGAGAGGGATCACAACCATTTCCACAGACCAGGACATCCCGGGATGTTTCACACTGCATGGATCCTATTGGCATTTGCGGGACAAGAAGGCAGCAACATTTTGGGGTCAAAACCCCATCAAATTGATCATTTCTCTTTGAGCTTGAGGATGAGATGCACAACAACAACAAAATGTTTTCAGTCTGGACTGTCAAGGATGGAAGGATGTTTGTGGTGAGGGAGAAATTTACCACCCACCGCTGTTACTTTGGTGTCCGGTTTCTGCAGTCGCACTTTATTCAGTGACTGCAAGACACCAACACGAAAACAAATTCCAAGCTATAAAATGGGATTTCCAGATAATGCATTATTCCTTAAGGGAAGGAAAAAAAAAAAACCCAGAAAGCTTTGGTTTGCTCTTTCTCCCTGCTTCATTGATCTTTTCATGTTTTCCAGCATTTTTGCGGGATTTTTTATTATTTGCAGCGATGACTGGGAAGACCCCAATCCCCTGGGCTGTCCTCACGTAGGTCCATGTGGGGTCAGCTCCTCATCCAGTAGCACCACAGGCCTGAAACAAAACAAAACCAAAAGCAAAGATCGTTGCCAGTGATACAAAACCTCAAACTTTTGTCTCAAGGATTGGTTCAGCCGCCAAAAAATTTGGATTCCGGCTTAAGCAAACCAGCCAAAAGCCTCCTGAATTTGTGAAATTCAGATGGAGTTTCTGGAACTCTTAGAAGGAAGAAAGGATGGAGAGATTTGGCCTTTCTTCTGCAATTTTCCATGGTCCCAGGCTGATGGCAGTGGGGTGGTGTGAAGGAGCTGCAGAGCAGCAGTTTTGGGAGATGATCCAAGACCCTGCATGGTGGTGGCAGGAGCTCAGGAGAGTCAATGCTTTCTTTCCCAAGCCTTTATTCCTTCATTTAGGCCAAAAAAGAGGAGGATGTGCCAAGGTTTGCTGCAGTTTGGGGGTTCAGGTGGGATTTGATTTATGTTTCAGAACTCCTTAATATTCCAAAGTCACAGTGTTGCTCTCCAAACCCAGCACTGTCCTGCACCTCCACGCCCCATCCAAAACTCACACTGGACTTTCCTGTCAGTCTTCACACCTAAATACCCAAAAAATCCACGCAAGGAGCATGACCCAAACCCTGATCTCACCTACATGAGGAGAGAGCTGCGAATTACAAGAATTACGAGGTCTCCTTCTTTCCTCTACAGCTTCCTCACACCTCACTTTGTGTGAACACTTTGAAGGCCCTTCCATTCTCCCTTTTCTCATGGAAAAAGGAAGCCACTCCATGGCCTCATCCTCAGAGCACTCAGAGCAGGCCCTGTGCTGGCTCAGAGCAGAATTCCTCAGTGGGAATGAGGAGGATTGTGAGAGAGCACTCACATATGCTGGGAGCAGCGCTGCCTTCCAGAGGGTTGCATGAGGTTCCTGCCCACTGGATCCGTGTGTTCCTCGGGATGACGTATCGTGTTACTAATTCCCCTAATTGCATGTCTGGGCTAAAAACAGGCTGAGTTTTCCTAAGAAGTTCCATTCTTAATAACATTACTTCAAACACTGTGGTAAACCCGAGTCGATTTTTCAGCGATGCACGTAGGTTATAAATCAGGGGAGAGATGCAGATAATGTTTACCTTAAGCTTGTTTATCTGCCTCTGCCACTCATTTGTTCTGGGGTTTGCCAAAATGCAGCAATGCAAGATAGAGCGACTGGAAGGGATTCAAGCTTTCCTTCTCCAGGCTCCTACTGCGTGGAGCGTTTCCAGGAGCGCAATGCCCCGAAATAACCACACGTAAAACTCTTTTCCCAAAGAAATTCTAGTGGGGAAATGCACAACTAGATGGTGATTTCCTTTCTTTTCAAGATCTCAAATACTGTGCCCCGTTGAAGCAGATTTGCTCTCAAGTGAGTGCACATTCAGAGAGGAAAGATCCTCAGGGAAATCTTGGATGTGGGACAGCTCTTACAGATGCTCCTCTTTGCACAGCGTGTCAGGGATGTAAGGCCCTGCCTTGATGTATTTTGATAATTTAGAGATTATTTCGGGCTCCAACTTTGTTGTCTCGCTCAGAACAATTCCCTGGAGACCCCCAGGAGATGCTGAGTGCAGGAGGTGGGGAACGCGAGTCGTCCCTGAGCCGCCGCCGCACCGGCTCCGTCCCCTCCCACGGGGACCAGCAGGACAGCGTGGGGCTGAGTCATCGGAGAGGAGGACACGGCCTTGGCAGTGCAGAGCAAGAGGCACCAAGGCACTTGACTGAGAAGTGAAGCAATCTGGAAGGTGGAATTTTTGAGGGGAGTGGGCGTTGATTTTCCAAATGGGACGTTTTTTTTTCCCAGTGGTGAACATCAATCCTGCGATTTGCACTGGGATCAGGAAATGACACACATGTGCATTGTTGCCACCCCCAGAAGGAGAGGGGAGGCTGCCTTTGGCCATGGCCCAGAAGCGGTGAACACGCACTTTTGGGAAGAGCATGAACTCACCATGGAAAGGCCACTCGCAGAGGGAAGCGAATCGCCTTCCTCCTTTTAGTGCCAGCATCTTCCCTGGAGCACCAGGAAAACATGGAGCCATGGAGAAACTCTCCTTTGGAAACACAGAAAGTGCAGGAAGATACTGCCCAGCAGGCAGCCAGAGCAGGGGTGGAATTTTGTGGGAGATTTTCATGGAGAGTTGTCACTTATTGCCCCCGTTTCCCCCTCCCCACCTGCGCCAATTTGGGACGGGTAGCAACACCCAAGGTAAATTCTGTGATGGATTCAGGAGGAATTTCTTCATGGAAAGGGTTGGAATGGGCTTCCCAGGGAGGTGGTGGAGTCCCCATCCCCGCAGATGTTCAGGGAACACCTGGATGTGGCACTCAATGCTCTGGGCTGGTTCGGGATAGGTCACAGGCCGGACTTGAACATTCCCAGTTCCAGTGGGTTCTCTTCCTTCCTCAGACCTCCATCCACCCTCTGCTGGACTCCACCAATGGAGCCAACCTGCATTTGTCACACATGTATTTATCCAGAATTTTTTTTTCTTTTTTTTCTTCTCTTGGATAGCTTAGGAAGCAGCAGGGAAGTGAAGGAAAACACTCAACTTTCAGATATTTGAAGTGCATTTGAGGGTGTGATGGCCCTGGAGCAGCCACTGCCATGCCAGAGGGATGAGCTTATTGCCACACATGGGAGGAAGGATGTGTACATCACTTCCCAGCAGCAAATGCTTTTCCTCTCCTGGGTCTTGGGCACTTCAAGCCTGGAAAAAGTGGATTTTTACAATTTTTAAGTGATGAAATTATGATGCTTTGTATTTTCAGAGATCACTCATAAACCCGACCCTCCAATTTTCCATCTCCCATCATTTATTTAAATTACCAAGATCCACATCAGCAAAAATTCTTTCAAGGGCACCGTTTTGTCATCAAGCTCATTGCAGGCGAGGGACTAATTATGAACAAGTCTCAACGAGTCCTTTTCCACGCCACACACAGCTGGAGCAGAGACAGGGACGTGTTTGCATCTCACTGTTACTTTGCTGTGAATAATGGATTTCCTGTTTGCCAGGACTGATGAGCTGGAGAAAATAATGACAATTAAAACAAAAATATTGGATAACTGGCCAGAAATCCAGTGTAATGTGCTTTTTAAGGAGAGCAAGCTTGAGTGGTAAATAAAATTGGAGCCCAGCCTCGTTGTTTTTTATGTCAGAGCCAAGTGAGTTCAGCTCTGGACAACGTCCAGGGAACCTTTCTTGCTTGGGAGAGGAATGGCAGGGAGGGTTTGATGAGACTCTCCCTCACACAGGTAAGGAAAGAGAGGTTGGATGCAGGGGACACCTTCCTGCTCTGTGCTGAGTTTGTTGGTGGTGACCAGATCCAGCAAAACCCTAGAAATTTTGGGGACGATTATGTTTTTCCCCATATCCAAGAAAAAAAAAAAAAGGATGAACAAGATCTTGAATAGTTCTCTGCAGAGAAATCTGAGTCCTGCTCCTCATGAACCAAGCCCGAGCCTCTCCAACAACTCAGATTATAATTGGACATCTCAGCATCTCCACCTGGCCCCCCAGATTTACACATTCCTCCCCGAAGGAGGGACTTTGGATGCTGGTGGAGCAGTGTCATCCCACTTTTCCAGACACAGCTGGTTTGGTGTGCTCCAAACCAACCTCTGAGGTGTTTTCCTCCTCTTCCTTGATTGCGCAGCGCACATTTTTGTGGGCTAAATTAATGCATTTTTGGAAGTTGGCAGCTCATTTACAGCCTCAGATGGTCAAAACCAAGGAATTTCTCTTGGCCTTGGATTGCACTTTGTGGGCAATCCACAAAATTGTCACCGTCGGGGAGAGTTCCCCTCCACCACAAATCTGGTCCCCCTTGGCTGAGCTCAGTCTGGCAACCTCATAAAATACTGCAGGACGCTCATCCCGTGTGCCCTTAATTAATGACACACATCTTTAATGAATCAGGCACCCCTTGCATTCCCAGATTTGCCTCTCCCTCTCTCCGAGCCCTTGGCTGATTTTCCAGCAATGACCCAGGGCAGGTCAAGGCGGCAGATGTGACGTGGTCACAGAAAAGGGGTGGCAGAGCAGGAGCTAAAATTTACCTGTCCCACCCCCCTGCCTTCCCCAGGCACTGCTGGAAGCATCTGGGTTGTGGCATCTCCCAAGGCAGCTCCTAAAACACGGAGGGAATATTGATACCAGATGGACAACTGTGGGAGGGTATTTTGCAGGCTGGAGATGTTTCCTGGAAATCCAGAGTGTCTTCCCCATCTCCCTGATTCCTCTTCTAAAATAAGAGATGCTAAACCCTAAAAGAAACCCTCCTGCTCCCATTTTTTGGGGTTTTTTTCCCTTCCTGCTCTCCTGGCTCCTTCTGTGCTGCATTTCCCTTAAATTCACCCCATATTTCCAGCTCTAGAGCTGAATTCCTCCCTCTGCCACTTGGAAGGGTCTTTCCCCTCTTTAGAATATTTTTTCTCCCTGCTGAACCACAGTTTGTGATACCTGAGGTCTTCCTAAAAATCTCTGCTCATCCTGAGAGCCTCAGCCACCCTAGAAGTACAGCAGAGAGCTCCTTTCTAACTCTAATTTTAATCAGGGCTTCACAATATTTAATAGAAGGGATTTTTTCCTGTAAGAGCGAGCACTGGGACAGCGAATCCAGGAGATAAGTTTGGAGTGGGAGGTCAGGTATTTTATCAAACCGAATCTGGTAGACACTGAACAAAACTCAAATGGTTTTAAGGTTCAGAGTGTTTTCAAGCTCCTTCTTTTTTTCCAAGTCACGGCAGAGAAAAAGAGCCATTTGTTAGAAAAACAGTGTCAGGGAAGGTCCATGTGACATTTGCCAACGTTCTATCATCAAAGCTAAATCTCTGACAGATCTGTAAACAGCAACTTTTCATAGAGATGTCAGCAGAGCCTCGAGCTTGTGCCTCTCAGCACAGCGTTCCTGCATCTGCAGCGAGGAGAAAATGCACGGAAAAGGATCAAATCTCCTCACACCTTCCCTGGTTTTCACAGGTTTGGAATTTACATCATAAAATTGAGGTTTTCCTTTAGAATCAGAATAAAATACTCCATCCCAGGACAGGTTGAGGGCATGAGAGCTCCTCAATTCCAGATCTTGGGCAGTAGGGTGGGATTTGGCTGGGATAGGTGATCCCCCTTCCAAAATAATGTCCTAGGAATTATCAGGGACCATCCAGGAGATGAGGATTGAAAAGTCACCTCTTTCCCCAATGCTCTCAGGGGCAGAGGTTGCAATGAGGGGCTGAGGAGATGTAAAAGTGAATTAAAGTCACCCCTTACCTCTCCCAGGATTCTCCAGGAGCTCCTTCAACCCTTCAGGGATACGGACCCAAAGCAGGGCCCTGCTCTGCACGTGCCAGTCCTGCTGGGGAGGGCAGGATTCATCTTGTTCTGCTTATCCAAGGATCAGGTGCATTTTAATTTGAATAAACAAGAGCTTAAGATATTACAAAACCCTTCCAGGAAGCTGAGTGCAAGCAGCTAACATTTATTTTCTGGTTTTGCTTCCCGACCAGTCTGATTTCTCTGCTCACCTTCTGCATTCTCTCATTTAAATATTATTGGAAATGAATCCTTCCACTCCAGCTTTGACTCCAGACCCAATATCTAAACACATCTCATGTGAACCTGCACTGTAATTAAAGGCATTTGCTGAAAACACAAATTTCTGTCATCTTTCTGAATTTTTGCTGCTGTTTTTCCTCTCTGTGGGACACACACTCAACTTGCTCTCAAGAAGAAGTGAGATTTTATTCCATATTTTTTTTCTCTCAGGGTAATTTTAAGCTCCCACTGATTTTTAGAGGCACTCAAAGGATGTGCTGGTGCCTCCCAGGGTTGTGCCCACCATCCCCAGAGTGATTTTCCATTGGTTGGAAAGACCATGTGAGAACTCCTGCTGGAACTGCTGCTGAAGTGACAGGCCCTCCACAACAGCAGATTTTCACTTCATCCATATTTATAGCAAAATGGAAACAAAATGTGCTTTAAAGTAAACAATAGAATTTCTAGAGTCAGGCTGATTTTTCTGGCTTTGGTAAATTCCCAACCAAAAGCTTTTCACACTGGGAGCAACCAGGGAAATTTAAAGCAGGGAGAGTGAAATCCCAGCCTCACTGAAGGCAGTGGGAAAGTGGCCACTGATTTTAACAGGGCCAGGTTTTGCCCAAAAACCTCTATAAATTGGGAACTACTACTAATAATAATACAAATTTGGGAGCTAAACACGGGAGCAAAGCTGGTGGCTGAGATCTCTGCTCTTCCCTTGGTGGCATAAAAAGCCTGGGGGTAAAAAAACCGCAACAGCATCTATTAAACACTGCAAAACTTGAAACTGAGTTATAGAAGGGAACTTGATGTCAGGATGAACCACACACTTACAGTGTTTGCAGTCATGTTTGCATCCTGATTTTATTTGCACAAGCTCAAGAAGGGACAACTTGCCCTGGTGAGTGTTTGCAGAAGAACGGATTTACCCAAACCCGATTAAATCAACAACGGCCGAGCGTCATCGCAGAGGGTTCTTGGGTTTTTCCCTTTCGTCATACGAGGAAGGTGAGAGAGCAGATGTGGCCACAAAGTGTGTCATCAGGATTCTTTGGTTAGTGTGGATTTCGGCTGCAGGAATTCAGTGAGGCATCCCAAGGAAAGAGGGTCCAAGCTATGGGGTCATCTTGCTGGAGAGGAGATGAACCAAGAGTCCATCCTGTGAGGAGCGGCTGAGGGAGGAAAGAAGCCTCAGGGGGGACCTTCTTGGTCTCCACAACTCCCTGACAGGAGGGTTCAGCCAGGGTGGGCTCTGCTCCCAGGAAACAGGGACAGGAGGAGAGGGAACGGCCTCAGGCTGGGCCAGGGGAGGCTCAGGGTGGACAGCAGCAGGAATTTCCCCATGGAAAGGGCGCTCAGGCATTGGAAGTGCCCAGGGAGGTTTGGAGTGCCCATCCCTGGAGGTGGCACTCGGTGCTCTGGACTGGGGACAAGGTGGTGATCAGACACAGGTTAGACTTGATGGTCTTGGAGGGTTTTTCCATCCTAAATAATCCTGGGATTCTAAGACCTAAGGGCAAAACAGAGATGTTGGCCTGTTGGTCTGTGGAAATGCCCCTCTGGCCACCAGCAGAAACCCAGCAGGCTGATTGGGATGGGGATTATAAAAAAAACATTTTCCCTGGATAAAACAGAATCTGCTTTTCCCAGGTTTGGATCATAATATGGATAATACTTTGGGCTCCCCTTGAAGCTTCCACGAGAGGCTCTCACCAGGCTTCCCAAACATTTATCCTCTGATCACACAGGAGGGTCCCATCCCACGTCTTACCCACATCTTGGAGAAGCAGGAACTGCTGCAAGCAGCCAAGGCTCTGGACCATGATTTAGGCAAGACTGAGTTCCCTCAGAGCTGTATTTAAATCCAAGGAAGCACCAGGAATTACCAGAATCACTTCAAAACTCGGTGTCACCCTCAGAGGAGTGAGAAGTTGATGCGACAGTGCCAGTGACTCAGGTCACAGAGAGTCCCTGTGCTGAGCACATGGTGGGTGTGATCTGGACACCGGATACATTGTTTTGGAAAACATTTTGGTGGCTTCTTGACGTCTGAAGAATTTGAAGATCCTCGCTAGGAAGGACCCAAACCACCCCTTCAGTTTTGAATCTTGTGTGACCCCTGTGAGCTCCTTCCTCATTCTGCTCAGGAGGTGGAAATTCTCCTTGGAAACCCCTGTCTATAAAAACGCCAAGGAAGCCACGAGAAAAACAAGAGCAATAATAAAAATAAATTAGCAATTATGCAAATGTGCAGGGGGGTGGCCACCTGTAACACCTGCAGAAGGTGCTGGGCATGATGGCCTGACCCAGGGCTGGGATCTACAGGAATCATCTCCCCTTGGCTTCATGACACCCCCTTCCCACTCATCCCTCTGACGCCTCAACGCACCCTGGCTTTTCCAGCGTGGCTTCACACGGAGTGTAGGCTGGGACACAGGGAAAGGCATCACATCCATGACCCCAAACATCATCTCCACGTGCTGGCCCGCTGGAGCGTTTGGGGAACATGACTCAGGCCCTGAGGCTGCCAACATGTGAGGATGAGCAGATCCACCATATCTTGAGGTCAGCACATGAGAAATCAGCTCGGCTGGTGGCCACTGCCTGGTTCCACATGCCAGGAACAGCTGCTCCGAGTGACCCAGGCACTTCCCAGCCCAAAGGAAACTCATCTTCATCCCCAGCACCTCCCAGGCTCTGCAGATCTCCCTCCCCAGCAGCATCTTTATTCCATGAATTATCCTGGACTCCCTCTTTGCCTTCGATTTCGGCCAGCCAAGCTCCAGGGCATGCTAAATTCAGCCCCGCATTTATTATCCTAAAAAATGTGGGAAATAGGAAGGGTTGTAATTTCCCAAATTACTTTTCTTCTCGCTAACAGAAGCTGGCAGCAAATATATTTCAAATGTAAATATTTAAATACTTACTTGCAAGCACAATTACCTTTTTTTTGTCCGTGACTTGATTCATTCAGAAGCTAAAAATACTTCCTCAGGAAGCAAACGTCTACGCTGGATTTTGGGGAGCAATTTGAAATCTTTTAATAATTATGCCAAGGGTTCATAATTATACCAAGGGTTAATAATCCTAACAGTGTTTTCCCTGCTTTTTGGAAATCAGAAAACACGTGGGTATGAAATAAAACACGTTGCAAAAGTATTGCCATGTCCAAAAAGGACAATACTTGTTTATAACACCCAGATTAACGTCGTGAGGTTCATTTAGCCTTCAGCTTTTCCTTGGCTCCTTCTGAGCATGGAATCGTTCCCCCAAAAGCCTGAGAAATGAACAGGCTTCAACATTTTTATTTATTTGGATGAGCACAAAGCGAGAGGAAAAAAGTTCCTGCCGGCTCTCGAGGCGGAGAAATCGCTGTCGCTTCTTTCCCCCCGCGCCGGCCGTAAAATGTACAGAAATGTAAAGCAATAAAAATTTTATGAGGGGTTGTTTTTATAATGTTTACCAACCTCCTGCCTCTCTGACGCTTTCCAGAAGATAGGATTTTAATAGGGCTTCTTTCAGTCCATAAGGGAAAATCCCAATTTTAAGGGTTTTTCAGCACAGTGGTTTTTCAGCAATCTGCTCCCCAAATTTCTTCCTCTGTCCCTTTGGCTTCACTGTCAGCTTTTGCTCATGGAAATGTAAAATGTAACACAGATGACAAATAAAATGTAGGTGTAAAATACAAGGGAGATGTGAAATATAATGTGAAATATAATGTTCTGTAAAATACAACATAGATGTGAAATACTACGTAGATATAAATGACAATGTAGGTAGAAAATGCAATTTAGGTGTAAAATGGAGATGTAAAATATCATGTAAATGGAAAATAAAATGTAGAGAGAAAATACAATGTAGATATCAAATATAATGTCGGTAGAAAATACAATGTGGTTGTAAAATACAATTTAGGTGTAAAAATAACACGGATGTAAAATATCATGCAGAGGTCAAATCCAATGTTTGTTAAACACAGATCTAAAACACAGATATAAAATACAACCTTTACACCTTGTCATCAACGAGGAAGCTGAAATTGGGGAAATAAATGCCTGAAAAGCATTTCTAAGGAAATAAATAAATTATTCATGCCCTTAGCTGTGCTGCTGATTTGAACAAATCACAAAGCCACAGGAGCCTGATTTGGAGAATTTCTTTGAGCAGCAACATTTTTAAAAATCCCATTATTGGGAATGACCTCCTGGATTTCTCTAAAGGTACCAAATTCATCTTTGGCTGTCTGTGCAGGGCAGAGGCTCTCTCCTTTTCATCCGAGAGCAGTTTATTAGCCCAAGGCTCATCCTTGATTTATCCATGCGGATTTCCAAAGCTCCGTGGGCTGCATGCACAGCGAGCCCTGTGCCTGTCGTATGTTCCCAGCTGACGTGTTTACAAGAGTTTTGATTTACACCTTCCAGGTGTTTCTTTTGGAAAATATCCCTGTCTTTGGTTTACACATTTTTCCAATATATTTGTGGTCATCAGCAAACTCCCCCATTTGTTACAGGGGACGTGCCAGCAATCAGGGGGTGTAATTTTTGTCTGGAAGGCGCTGGCAAAATTTGGAATTTTGGCTTTTCTAAAAAAACCCAGGTAATTTATTGACAGAATTAATAAAGTTCTTAACGTCCATATTTGAGATTAAATGAGGGCTTTTTTGCTCAGAGACTGGGTATCAGTTTCATGCTTGTGGTGCACCTTTCTTGATGCAAAGCAGCCAATATTTAACCTAAAATGGGAGTTAAACATCTTTTATAGTTTTGCTTTTCACCTTTTTTTTGAAGAACCCAAAATTATCATCACACAAAAAATTAATGCTATTTATGCCACCAGAAAATATTTTACATTTATAACACCCAACTCTATTTTCAGTGCAAAGCTTTTCATGGAACCAGGGCAAAACGAACCAGGCAGGGCATGTTCTGAGGTTGCCAAAATGTTAAAAATAAAATAAATTTCTTTAAATTTCTTTTCAATTCTGTGTAAGTTTAGCATCGATTTTTAACGCTGGATTAGGGCTGTCTTTTCGTTCCAAGTCAGAAGCCAGGTTTTGTTTCTGGAAGGCTTAGAAAGGAAAACTGTCATTAATTAGGGGGTACAAAGTAACTCAGAAAATTGTTGTTTTAATTCAGAAGGAAAAATATTTTCTGGGGCTCAGTTTGCCTTTGCAGAAATAGCAAAACTTTCTCCTTTAGCACTCAGATCTACTCAGGTTTTCCCACATCCCAGTAAAATGTTATTAAAATTATAAGTACATAATCCAGCAATATTCTCAAAATAATAGTTTTTAATGAAATATTAGAATGATCCTTCAGCATTTTTTCCAGATAATTCTGCACTGGAGTCCACAAGATTTATCTGCAAGAGATGATAATTAACTGAAAGAATTTAGCTGTTAATTTTATTATTTTTTTAAAGAAGCACTTCACTAATTGAATTTTATCCTCATGCTTGCTGAACATCTTGGGTTTGGGCTCTGTAAAAGACACAAAAATCCGGAGCATATTTGAGATGAGAAATGGGAACAACGAGAAATGGGAAAAACTGTGGAATTTGGGATAACATCCATGTGAGAAATGGGAATAACTGCTGGGACAAACCACATCGTGGCTGCTGCAGTGCCAAACACACACAGAAATCGTGGGCAAGGCAGAGTCCTCCTTTCCCGGAGTCTCAGGCATCACCTGCAGTGTCCAGAGAGGAATTCCTAGGGAATATTAGTGGAATATTAGCAGGCTTTCCTATGGAGGTTAAATGAAGGAAATAAAACCAGCAATTATTTGAATTCCAAGTGTGTGGTGCTGACAGCGGAAAGGGAATCTGGAAATGCTGATTATTTTATCTAAGGAAACCTGGAAATGCAGATTCGTTCCTCCATTTATCCCGAGGCTCTGGGAAGCGAAAAGTTTCGTTTTCCATGCTCATCCGACCCCAAACTCCTTGTGCAAACCCCGCCAACACTTCTTTCAAACGACCTCCTGGGAGAGCTCATCCCAACCAGCTCGTGAGCCACCGTGGGGTGAACTCTGGATTGCTCATCCCGAGGCACTTTTCCTTGGAATTAGGAAGCAAATCCCAGGAGCGAGGGATTGCACAATGTAAAAATAAGAATATTAAGCAAATCCTCAGCTCGAAAGCCAGCAATGGAAAGAGAAAAGATTTGACAGTTGTCAACGCATGGTAAATTGGGAGGCAGAGTAGCAGCCTTACTTTTGAACCTCCAAACATCTGAAACCCGTTTCCTGTTTAAAAAAAAAAACATCAAATCTAGGTGGCTGACCTCAGGCAGGATTTTTTTTTATTAACAAATGCAAATTGTACATCATCATGTAAAAAAAAAAAATCAAAATGGGCCGCTCTTGGTGGTCTTGATCCCTTCTGTATATGAGAGAAAGCGGAGGGAAAAAACCAGAAAAAATAAACTTTACCTTCTCACTTTCAGGGTGGGCAATGCCATTCCAGCGGCCGGGTCCTCAGCTCTGGGAAGTGTTAACGCTGTCACCGCAGCCCCGGTCCCACCGGCGGCGCTTCCCCGGTTACTCCGAGGGAAAACATTCCCTGAATTCCTCCTCCGTTCGCGCCTATCTTTGCCTGGGATCCGCGCGCTGCAGGTTCACGGCGCTACTGTCAAATTGCAGGGGACAGGGCTAATCTAAAGCAGCAGCGACTCAGCAGCGAGGAAAAACATTGACAAATTTGCTGTTTCCAATCCTTTCTACTCTTTCCAGTCTGTTGTGTTTTGGTTTCTATTTTTTTTTTTTTTTTTTTTTTTGTCCTAAAGCTATAAATACCCAGCAGCAGCTGTAACTTGTTGCCGAAATGTGCTTTATAGATCTGTTCTGGCACAACGCGTTTTACCGGGTTCAAATTTGATATTGGGAGTTCTGATTTTTACGTCTTTAATGGTCCTGCTGGCTTTGAGCTGCTCGTTGCTGTGCCACGGTGAGGATGGAAGCTCTAAAAGCTCATAAAAAAGGTAACACGTGCTCACAGATCCATTTAGTTATTAAATCGTGAAAAAAATAAAAGCAGTTATCTTTTGAAAGCAGTGCATATTTCATGTTTATTCGCTTATTTAATGTAAGGTCTTTGGCAAAGCACAGAATCATTAAGTTTGCCTTTTTTTCCCTGTCTTTGGGACAGTGATTTCTTACTGGACATCTGTCGCAAGGTTCGAGGGTTTTGCATAGAGGAAAATTCTCGTTGACCTCAAAAAGAGGGATCACAGGTTAGATAGGAGCTAGATAATCAGCATGGGAAAAAATTCCAGGGTTTTTTGGCCAGTCAGTTCTATGCCCAACCCGTAATTTTGGGACACTGCAGGTCTGAGAGGTGCACAGGTGTTAGTTCCTCATTTAATATACCATTAAAATCTATAAACTCTGTGCTCCAGCTCTTACCCACCCACTGATGTCCTCGAGCTGAGAATGAGACACGAAATTTATAGCAGCACATTTATAATTCCACATTATTATAAATAATTTACCCCTTATTACAAATAAATCACCCCTCTTCACCCCAAAAACTGTTCCTAGGACACAGCCTGGAGAGGGGCATTCCAGAGTGCCCTGACACCCATTCCCAACAATCCCAGCAGTTATTTTTCTGATGAACGATGACTCCAACATTAAGAAAATCAATTAATCTTCTGTGGGCTCTTTCAAATGAATCCTCGTATTATCTGGCTGTGCCCTCAGCCAGGATAGTTTAGAAAATACCAGCTCCTATCTTATCTTGTCACTTCTTACGCTGATGGGGGGGAAAAATAATGGCTGCGAGAGCCACAGGGGAGGATAATTAGTAAAATCAAGTGACTCGCTGTTTGTTTGCCTGGCAAAATGAACTTTTACCCCTCCACCGCCACTCCTCCCCCCAGTTTTCACCGTTTTATCATCCAGCATTTGACATGACAGGTTAATGAGGAAAGCCCTCAAATTGGGCTTCTGCAGCTAATTGTGCCGGTGGTGGCTCTGGGCTGGGAGGGCTCCATGATCCCCAGGAAATCCGAGCTCTCAGGGGCATGCAAAGGCTGAAAATTCATACAAACACACATATCGACACTAAAATTCTCTTATTATTGCTTGGAATTCTGGGGGAATAAATCTGCAGATTTTACAAGATCTCGACCTGAACAGCAGTTTTAATTTCTTCTCTTTTCATGCACTTCATAATCTTTTTTTAAGGTGACTGAAGCATCCCCCCAGTCTCCATCACAGCGCATTCCTTCTGAAAATACAACTTTTAGCCGAAAATGCAAAAAAATTTGGACAACTGAGGACAAACTCTTGCTGTGGGTGTGAGGGGAAAGAGAAGCTCATGGTGCCCTCTCCCTTATAATTATTCAGTGGTGGCATGAAGAGGTGTCCCTGTGCTTGACATCACCCTTTGCTACCTCCCAGCTTCTCCCAGAGTTTGGGATCTCGCCTCTTAATTGACATTTCCAGAGAGGGTGTTTTCAGGGAGTTAATTTTTTTTAGGGATGAGCAGGGATGATGCAAAATTTGGGGCTGGTTTTTGCTGCTGGTTTTGGGGGTTTTTACACCCTTTTGCTGGCTGGATTCAAAAGAGAAATGTCATTGATGGGTGAGGTTTGGGCCACAAATTTTCCCTGACCCCTCTTCTCTCAGCAGGGCATCCCCCCTCACTGACACAGTATTTTCTCCCCATCAGACTTATTCCTTCTCTTCTCCCTCTCTGCTCCCCATGCCAGCATCTCTGCATGCTGAGACCACCACAAAATAGGCTCTTCCTGCTGAAATTTTATGCCAGCAGGAAAATCAGCTCCTGTGTCCCACAGGGAAACACCAGAGTTCTCAGTGACTCAGGAACATGGAGCTGAGTGAGGAGAAATCACTTTCTCCAGCTGCCTTTTCTCCATGGAAAAGCCAACACCATTAAATGACCATTTCTTGGTGATATCCCGTTCAAAAAAGCCACTGCTTAGATTTTTCTCCAGAAATCTTCACTTTGACATTGTATGGGTTTACTCCACGTTGTCCACCCCAATCCCATGACCAGTACACGCAGCCAAACTCTGAGAACAAACCCCTCAGCCCATTGCTGCATCGAATTTCATTCCCAGTCCCTGGATTTATTGACATTATAATGGGCAGCCCACACAAACTGCAGCCACGGGGCCAATTAACGGTGCAGACAACACCAGACATTTGAGAAGTTGCTAAACTTGGTCTTGAAAACGATCTCAGCTTTCCCCCTGTAAAAGGATCTTGCTCTATCATCGTGTATTAAACTGGAAAGCTTCACATTGGAGAGCAGCACAAGCTCATATCCTGATAAGGCCTCAAATCGTATTTCAACAGATCGTATCTCCTGTGCCTTCAGTTCCTATCTGCCACGGGAATGTGAGGGGAATTTGCTGAGGGAAAAGTTGCTGCAGACGCTGTAAGAAATTTCTTAGTGCATTTTATTTATGTTTTCTGCCAATAATTGATGTCAGGTCTCCGAGCCAGAGCTGCTGAGGAGGCCCTTCCCAAGGAGGGAATGAAATGAGACCTCAGAGCTCATCTCAACCAACGTGTGCTTAAAAGCAGTATCAGGGTCATGTTCCCAACAAAATCTTAGTGTTGGACTCAATGATCTTGGAGGTCATTTCCAGCCACAACAATCCCATAATTCCACGACCATATTCATAGATCTGGCCATCAATCAGTCAATCATTAGCATGGAGTCCCCCCCAGCAAGCCCTTGATATGATTTTTCCTAAACACAACAGCGAAATTACCTCAGCCGTGCTTTTCCTCCCAAATTCCAACATGGAGACTTAAATTGACTGAAACATTTGGAAAAAGTTGTGTTGATTTCTCTGAATTGTTCTCCCCATCAAAAGCCTTTTGAAGGTCACCACCTTCTTTTTGACATTCATGGAAGCATTTCAGATAATGCCATGGATTCCTTTATTTTAAAAAAGTTCAAAGGTCCATTAAGGCCTTCCACACCGTACAAAAGGCTCAATCCAACGGAAACCATTTTTCTCCCCCGATTGTTTGGAGCGGCAAGAGAACCAAACAATCCGTTATTCACACAGATCTACCCAGGAATGCGTTTCCCGTGCCCAAGAGGTCCATGCTGTGACTTAACAAAAATAACTTTTTGCTGGGCTGCTTGAAAACATTGAATTTGTCCATAAGCAAGAGTATTATAAGAAAATCTGGGTAATATTTGTAGGTATTTGTGGTAGGTGGGGGTTGAGATCACGGAGTACAGAAGAAAATGCGTTGTCTGAAATTCAAGTCCACATTTTGAACCTTAAGCTCATGGCTTCAATATGATGACGTCGAAAAATACACTAAAAGAACAGAATTGGTGTGGGCTGACCATTTTTCTTGTGTAATTGTCCAGTTTTAAGCAATTTCCTTGCTTTCCCACCATGACTTTGGAAAACAACAACTCTCGGCGCTTTTGAAGAGACCTGCCTTGAACGGAGCTCACTGTTCCTCCATTTCGGCTGTCCAAGTTGCCCTGTGTAATACCAATGTTATTTCCTTGATATTATAAATAGGATTTGGGTTGAATATGAATAAACTCATACCCCTTGGTATGCTTTGTAAGTCTAATCAGCGTTTTCCTGCGAAAAGAAAAAGGAAAAAAAAAATAAAAAGGAGGAATGTTTATGTGGAAAATAAAGAGGTGCTAATTTTATCTTGTGAAAGTGGATATCTCATTACGTCCCTCCAACTTCTAGGAAGATAACCAGAATGTATTATATCATCTAAATCCAGCATCCTAGGAGATCAAACGGAATAATGTACACATCTGCCAGGGCTGATTGAAGTATTGCTGGTGCTCACTTCCGCTTCGCTAAGTATGTGTTTCATTGATAGACGGAATTTGCCACCACCATGAAAGAAACTCCGTTTGTGCCAGTTGATTTCTGTGATATCTCGGAGGCTTTTAAAATAGGGCTCCAAAATAGATGTGCCCTTGTCACCCCTGTGTTTAAGCTCTCTCCAACAGGAAATGGCACGGGTTCAACATTTTTTCTGCTGGAAGCCACATGGAGATAGATAAGAATCATGTCTTGTCTATGACTAAGCATTGACATTTAAGTGTTTAAGTTATAGTCAAAATGATCCATGGTGAACCCACCTGAGACTATTTTTCTTTGTCTGAAGTCCTACTTTCGAGCCTCTTGAAAGGGAAGGTGGAGCTCTCGGGGTTGTGACATGACCATGTTATGGGAAGGAAATGGAGGTTTGCTTTATTGTTGGTCTTCAAAGACGCTTTTGCTACCGTGCACCACATCATCTCCACCAATTTATCCCTGGCTTCTCCATCCTCAGGATGGCTGGTTTAAAGCACCAGGTTTAAAAGGTGGGATGGATAGAGAAGGCTTTTGCTTTGCCAAATCGCAGAAGTTGGCTTCAACTCGCCTGGAAAAAAAAAAAATATATATATATATTAAAAAAAATGAGTGGTATTTCCTTGGAACTGCTGTTTCTTCTAGAGGCAGGGGGCAGCTGGAGGGGTGAGGAGGGCTGGGATGTTTATGAAGTGTGCAGGGAATTTGGAAGGAAGCTCATTGAAGGAGGACAGATTGTCGGGGGAGCTGGCAGTGTGACACTGAGCCTTTCACTTCTGGGTCACCCGGTTCAAGCTCAGCCTTGGTCAAGGATGGCACGGAGCCATCTCCGGCAAGAGGCTGTTCCATGAGAAATGTGGCTGGTGAGGAGCGGCTCCTCTCCAGATGGAGGACAGGGATGGCATTTTTTATTCCTGACCCATTCGTGGAGACGCTTGGGAAACGTGAGAGATGTACAGCAGGGACTGGCTTGGTGGCACGGACTCGGTGGCATTGTCCAGGCATCACGTCTCCAAGCCAAGAGCAGGGATCCCTGTGGGATACAGGTGTTGCTGTGGGTAGGAGGAAGCATCCCCAGAAAGGAGGATGTGTGTTCACCTGCCAGCATTAGCCTCAGGTTCCGAAAAGGAAAAATCTCCTCTTATGTCTCTTTAATTCCTGACAATGTTCCCATTCCTCCTTTCATTCCTAGAAAACAAGGAATCCCTTTTGTACAGATCCAGCGTCACTGGATCTGTGGCCTCATGTGAAACATTCCATGTGTGTTGGGAGATTACTCCATGTTTTAGCCTCACTTTACTGTTAGTCTTTAATTTCACTCTAAAACACCCAAGGTTTGGAGGAGTTTGGACTTTGAAGTTGCAAAATAATTTTTTTGGTTACTCTTGGATTTTAGTAAGTGCAGCAGGAGGAGGGAAGGGAAAGGGAAAGGAAATCGAAAGGGAAAGGGAAAGGGAAAGGGAAAGGGAAAGGGAAAGGGAAAGGGAAAGGAAAAATGAAAACTCCTTGATTAGGAATATTACCAGATCTTAAAGCAAAAATCTTTGCAGAACACCTCTTTTTTGCATAAATGTTATTGCCATGCATCCATTAAGGTCCTCCACCAGCTCAGCTTCAGAAAAGTTCATTTCACAGTCTGAGTCATTGGGGCATTTGACATATTCAGTCTCTTATGACTTAAATTCAGTCTCTTATGACTTAAATTTTGTTTTGGGAATCCAATAGCCAGCAGACTGTGGAATCCCACAAAGGCTCTTCACAAATTAAATTTCCCCAGGACAACCACAGCCAAAGGTAAATGGGAGGGAAGAGCTGCTGCTGGGATTCTCCAGCTGGGGGACTGAGGTTTGGCTGTTTAATACAGACGATTATCAACCCAATCACAAGTTTATAGCTTTGCTGGCAGCTGGGTGGTGTCTGACATGGATTTGTCTTCTCACAGACATCGCTGATGCCTGAGATGTCCAGGAATGTCCATAGCCTTAAGGCAGATAGAGTAAGGAATTAGGCTGCCAAGAATTTGTGGCTTTCCAAGTCTTGCCCAAGCTGAAGTCACTGACAAAAATATCTGGTAGGAGGAGGATTGATCATCCAGCAAAAGTCAAGCAGAGAGAAAGATGACTCTGGAATAACGGGCAAGAAACTTGGAATATGACTTCCCACAGTTCTGGACTCCAACATTTCCATGAGAAATGTTGGGATCGATACCAAAATCCGTGGAAGATTCATCCAGCTTTAGAGAGAGCCACGAAACTCAAATCCCTCTTACTGGGATAACAAGTGATGGACACATGCCAATCAATTCTTGGTGTGTTTATTTTTATTAATGTCATTCTTTTGTTGGGAAGAAGGACAGGGAAAGGGGGAAAAAAAGAGAGAGAGATCTTGTGTGGCTTTGCAGGGGAATTCTTCTGTGCAAAGGGATCATCCTGCCAGCAGAAGGAGCTCCAGCTAAAATCCTGGCTCTGCTCATTTGGTCCTGATGAAGTCTATGGACCACAGGAAAGAACACAGGGAAAAGGTGAAACAGCCACATTCAGGAGGAGAGAAAAGGGGGAGAAAGCTCCAGGCAGAGGAAGGGCCAAGAAGTGACATGGGCACAGAAGATCATGTTGACACATCCTTGTCTTCAGGAGCCACGACCTTCTGGACTCTGATTTCCAAAGCAGAGGCTGGTAGGATTTCAGCAGGATGTTGTCCCTCCGGGTGGGGCAGCTGACTGCTGGGATTGGCTCTCAAGCAAGGAACAAGACCCAAATTCCTGCTTTCCATTGTCTTTGGAGATGCAAAGTGGCACGAAGGCAGATTTGCTCTTTTTGGAGTGAGGAATTCCCTGCAACATCTCTGCTGGCTTTAACTGTTGATATTAAACAATGGAAGAAAGATTTAAAAAGAGAAGAAAAATTTTAAAAAAATAAGGATAAAGCTCAGGGGAAATGATCCTGTTAGTATAAATTAATGTAATAACTATTATTATTATTCCAGGGAACTTCTCAGGTTTAAGGAGAGAAAATAAAACCATGGGACACCAAGCCAAGAACCAAAGTGCCTCCAGCAGATCTTTACAATTATCCAACATTTCTGCTTGAACAAAACCAAGTAATGGGGTATGGGAAGTACAAAATATCCTCCAACAAAGAACCAGGAATGCCTGCAGTGCTGAATTCCACAAATAAAATGCACTCCTTAGTTTAAAGCTGATAAAGCTGCTCTTCTGCCACAAGCTGTTCCACAGGCTGCATTTCCCTGCAGAAAGTTATCCACAAGGAATTAGCTCCCTTATCCTTTGTTTATGTGGATTGATGATAGTGCAAAGGCACTAAAGAGCTTTGATAGGAGATTGTTACTCCTGAGTCACAGAAACACTGCAAAAATCTTCTCCTCGAAGACAAGAAAAGTCCATAAATTGCACAGCATTTTTTCTGCAAGTTCATGCTAATTTACTCTTGCAACATTCATGAGCCACAAAATGCTTTGGGATGTCTTTAAAGATTTTTTTTTTTTTTTTTGGAACTAAATAAATTCAAAAGTCAGGAGGGATATTGCTAATTAACTTCCTGATTTATAATGCCAGAATCCTTTTCTCCCTTATCGAATCAGTGCACAAGAAAAATGAACAATAAGATAAACGAAAAGGAGCAGCAGTGTTTTGCTGATTTAAATATCTCTCATTTTTTAAAAATATATATCTGATGTATATATATGAATATATTATATAAATGCACATAAGAAAAGGGAAGATATCTGTCTTTTCTTGTGCAGGAAAAAGAAGCAGTTGGAAGAAGCAACTCTTGCTGCTCTTCCCCTCTCGGCAACACTTCTGAGGTTAAAGGAATAAAAATCCATCAATTTGTACAGGCTGACCTTGCAGTGTTGGGTTTTAGCTGAATTCAGATGTGCAGGATTAACCCAGCAGAGTTTACATGACATTGATTTAAGAGCTGCCTTACAGGACCTTCCAGCGAGTTCCATTAATCGGAATCTTTAATCGGGCCCTGGGATGAGGAAAAAAGTTGCTCAGCAGACGTGCAACGTATGATAAACAGATGTCCCCATGCATCAGATAAATCCAAATGCAGCCAGGGATCACTAATCTAGGACATGGTTTGGGGCAGGGAGCCATTCCTCAGCCCTGGTTTTGCCGAGATGAAGATGGGATGGAGATCTCCAAGTTGGATGGGATTTCTCACCTCCCAGCGCGCGTTCAGGAATCACCCGAGAGCACCAGTTTGGGAATAGACTCCCAGGTGTTGGGGAGGAATGACCACGTGGATGGTTGGGTGCCCCAAAAAAGGCAGGATTGATCAGCAGACACCTGGAGGGGTTTTAATGGAGCCACACCAAGCAGGGAATAACCTGGTGGTCACCTCACTGGAGTAGGAGAGGACGTGACTGTGTCCCCAGTGTGGGATTTGTGGGTGAAATTTGCACTGAAAGTTCTCCAGCAAAACACGTTGAGTCCTTGGAGCAGAAACTTCATTCCAGTTCTGGATTTGTAGTTCCAGTTTGTTTTTTATTTTTAATATTGGCTTCTCTCTCTCAATATCTCATTTCCACTGCAGTCAAATTTAAATCCCCATTTTTTACTTTCTTTCTGTCTACCAATTTTCTTTCCCCATTATCTTCTTCTAATGCAAGTCCTTTTTCTTACACCCTTCACACCCCAGCCAGGTCGCCTCATTTACCATTGAAAGGTACCAAGAAACATCTCCTCACTCTTGGATCTCATGCCTGAGTCCTGGATCTTTTGGAAAATCCTACCCAAACTCCCATGACCCCAGCTGGAGCACACCCAGCCCAAACCAGTATCTCCAGGGAAGTCAGCTGTCAAATCCTAGCAGATCTCCCAGGCAAAACACAATTTTTCAACTCCTTATCGCCCTGCTGTGCTGGGGCAGCTCTCGGCAGGGACAGGAAAAGGGCAAACAGCCTCTGGAAAGCCAGCGCCTGCCAAATTGCCGATCATTTCCACAGCGCGGCCGTGCCAGGATTTCACGCAGGAAAGCCAGCCACGGTTTTCGGATGTGAGTTTGAAGACCCATTTCCTGAGTTATTAGGATTGAAATTCCACAAAGAATAATAGGAGTAAGAAATTAGGCTGGGGTAAGGGATGTGTGTATGGAAGGATGTCACCCAAGGAGGTAAAATTTCCACCAGCTTCTGAATAACGAGATGGAAGATCTTAGAGGAGGAGTTGTAATCAACTTAATAATGGCATGGCTGCCCCATCCACCTGGATTGCACCAAGTCCAACCGGTTTTAGCTTTAAAACTCCATGGAAATCTCTCTTGACTGCCACAAGCCTCTCTCACCCCTAGCAGGATCTTTATGGCAAGAGTTTAGACGTGGGAGCCAACTTGCAGCTCAGAATTTGGCCCATTTCTTTGGAGGACATGCCAGGAGTAGTCTGTGATGTTGTTTGGTCTCTGGAGGCAGCCCAAATGAGAGCAGAACAAAGCTTTGATGCAAATGAAAACCTACCAGTGAGTACAGCTAAATAAAGAAAAAAATGATTCTTTGTTATGGAAACCAGCAGAGGAAATCTTGAATTAGTCAGTGCATCGTGACCTCTCTCTGCCCTCCTGAAAAATGTGCATTTTCTTAAAGCTTTTGGACTTTCCACTGCCAAAAAGGAGAAACTGTGCAACATTTCCAGGCACCTGGTGCAAAGCCCAAACTTCATTTAGCAGGGGGGGAAAAAAATCATCTTTATTGTACAATAAATGTGTTTTTTAAAATGAGTAAAAAGCACGATGTGTGCAAAGCTGAATAATTTTGAGTGGCTACATCCAATCATGGAACAGACAGGAAAAGCTTGAGTTGATCTTGTGAATGAAGCATGTGGTAATTGTTTCCGTACATCCTCGTTAAGATGAAAAGCTACACAAATAAACAACAACAAAAGCTGCCCTGCTCCAATCAGGGGCTGGTTCCAAAAGAAAAAAATTTTTTAAAAAATCAAAACAACAAAGGGAAAAATCTGGCTCAGAGTAGTTCTTCCCATGCTTCCTACTAGGAGGAGTAATGGATTGATGGGGGCTACGGGAGGTGGGCCTGCGCATTTTGCCTTTTCCCTGGGTCACATTTGGGCAGCGCCGCTCTGGCACGAGGCTCGGCTGGGAATGAGTCAGCGGAAGGTGAGGAAGGACATGGAGAGAACCAGAAGTTACGGGGAAACACGACAATTAACACCGGAGAAACTGCCCTTGAGGGACCCAACGGAGTCACAACAGAGAGAAACCTTCTCCAGACGGGTGAATAATGACGTTGCCACCCACAGGGTTTTACCGCCACGGTGACAGGGCTCACCAGAAAGATCCCTTTGAAGTTCTGAAAGGGACAGGGCAAAGGTGACCTCCATGCAAGCTCCAGGATCCTTTCCTGCAGCAACTCCCTGCCACAGCTGTGTCCCCGGGATGGGGACCTCTCTAATTCGGAGCTGGAGACGATCCCCAGCTGACATCTGCAGCGGGGCTGCGCTGGCTGAGGGCTGCACAAAGAGTTGTGTATTCCCCATAATTGTCCTCCTTATCAGTGTGGGTGAGTGTGCAGTAGTCTAAATCACACAGTCATGACACTCCACATGGCTGAGCAGGAAGAGCCCACTTGGCCTGGGCTAGATTAGTCTAATCCCACCTCCCTTGTTCTGTCATAATACCCCTCCATCCCTTCACTCCCTATAAAAATATCCAGCTGTTGATTAAAATTAGTGAACTGTTGGCTTTCGGAGTCGAGTTGGCAGCTTATTCTCTGTATTTCCTAGATATCTCTGGATGAATTCCCCATTTACTCGGCGGCCTGATCCTGTGAACTGCCAAGCTCTCCCAAGCGGGCGGGATCAAGCCTTGGCTCTCCGGAGGCGCGGATAAATCAGGGCTGAACGGCTTCCTCCTGTTCCTCCCCACCAACCTGCTCCCGGCATTGACATCTTCCTCCATGGGTGTCAGGCTGCCTTTGGAAAGAGAAAAACAAACGCTGGCCTGTCAGCTGGGTGCTCTCAAGTGTTCCACTCCTTTGAAAAGGGGACTAAAATAAAAGTCTGGCTTAATGCCCCACCCCACTCCAGGCCATGACAGGAGGCTGGAGGAAGCCACCAGGCCCTCCTCAGCTCTACAGCTTGTCCAGCAATCCCAAGAAAGCTGCAGAACACCAGGATTTTTGAGGAAACTGCTGTGAAATGCAAAATATTTCCATGTCTCAGCCTGGATTCATCTTACAGAGCCTTTGCTGTGGCAGCAAGAGCTTGTAAAGAAAAAACTGGGGGGGGAGACCAGCCCATGCAGAAAGAAAACAGATAAAGTCATGGGGGGGGTTGGAGGAATGTTTTGGAGTGGAGGATTCATTTTTTTATTGGTTTTCTTCCTGCAGATTCTTTCTGGAGGACTTGGAGAAATGCTGGGAATCCTCAGCTGGTGCATGTTGCTGCTGGAGTTATTTCCCACCAGCAAAGGATCTGCCTCCAGCTCTGTGGAGTCCTGGGAAGCCAGTGGGAGATTCTGGCTGTTCCTGGAAGGACAGGGTGGCTCAGGACACCACCAGCTGAGGAGCTGAATCCCAAAGTAGCAGCAGCCTTGTATTTACAGCCACGACTGCCTCAAATCCAGGGTGCAGCAGGCAAATAGTCAACCTCAGCGACTCCATCCCATCTGGAATGGGATCACTTGGGTCTGACAAAGAGAAAGCAAAGAGGTGTCACCTCACAGTGGCCCCAAAGCAATAGATGGCCATTAAAAGCACTGTGCTTGTCCCCACGGTTGGGATCTCACCCAATCCAAACGCAGACTGATTGGTCCAGAGAAGTGTTGCTGGAATTTAATACAACTTTTCTAACTCTTTCCATTAAAAGGACCTTGCAGCCCTTGTTTGTCAGCAGCAGTGTAGGATGAACGGTTTTGAGGAGATCCTTCCCTGCAGAGCTGGAATTCCAGCAGGAATACAAGGAGGATCAAGGAGCATTTCACAGCTCAGGCTGGGGGTCAGAGGTCCTGTCATTCAGCTATGAAATCTTTATTATAATTTTCAAGAGGAAGCACAAATTCTGCCATGGTCTGTGCAGGAGCAAAATTGGTCTTCAAGAGGTTTTGATGATTTATTTTTTATATCATGCTCACTGTAATATGTTAAAAGCATAGAATCATGGCATTATGGAATTGTTTAGGTTGGAAAAGACCTCTGAGATAGCCCAGGGAGGATTTGTATGTGCACATCAATCTCCTGGAGCACCATGGAGAAAGACAGGGTAGGAATCATTTGCAAAATGTTTTCTTAAAGGTTTTTTTCCCCAACTTTCCTCTTTCTTCACTCACTTCAGTCAATTTTCTGAGTGAATGTGAGGATGTGGGATCTCCTGGGATAGCAGCAGTGAAAGCATGAGCTAAGGGGAGTCAAGGGAGAAGACTCAGCAGTGTGGATGGACAGGGCAGGGCACATCCTGGAGAAATCATTCCAGGAGAATTGGAGCCTTTTGGACATGCCTGGATGAGGAAGCCTAAAAAAAGAGGATTCCTCTGGATGCTGAGAGCCACATTTCCACTTCAGAGGACTGCAGGAGCTCCCTCCTGGCACAGGAGGGACACAACGTCAAAGCATTCCAGGATTTGTCAGGATTCCAGGACTCTGCTCATTGCCCACTTATCCCTTCAGTCCCTGAAGCAATCTGGTTTTGGTGTGTCATTAACTTATCAGCTCAGCCTCAATTTATCTGCATTCACCAAGATCTGAAGTTGTGATGTTTATTCCCACCACTCCGTGGGTGGAGGGAGATCCGCTGTGAAGATTTTCCAGCAATTTCCTTTGTGTTCCTTTTGGACAAAAGCTTTGGATACAGCTGCACAACTGTCATCGGGTCTCTGGGCAGAGAGGAGGGACAGCTGAGGGCCTGAGTCCCAGCAGGAATCACATTTGAGCCCTCAAACAATCTGATGGGCACTGGAATAGTCATCTTTTCCAAATGTCTCATGGAATTTTGTGCCGGCATACTTTCGCCTCTGGTATTGAAACTGAACAGGCTTAGAAAATTGAACATGCTGAGAAAATTGGACAAGTCTCTACCTCACACCCTTTGGAACCTGCCAAGAGCCATCTCAAATAATAGGTTTGATGCTCTGCAGGATTTTCAGTCTCCTAAAAAGAAAAAGGCACAAGAAAAATGTGGTTTCCAGGACTGAGAGTGGGCATCTCAAAGGATGGAGGTGGTGGTTTCCCAAGGAAAGAGCGTGAAAGAGTTGCACTCATCAGTATGGACACCAGCAATAACAAAAATTCCCAGGGGAGGGAATGAGAAGTGGTGCCTTGGGTGGTGCTGATTGCCATGAGATGACTGGGATGAAAATAAAACCTTAAAATCCATAGAAGTGACATTTTCCTTTTTGTTTCCCACCGAGCTCAACATGTACATCCCTAAACTTTCCCGGATTTGATGAATTCCACCAAAATTTCTGCTTGCCTCCAGCAAGGGCAGCATGACCTGCAACATTTCTGGCGAAAAACCAGCAACAGGAACACAGCAAGGATTTGCAGAGCAAATACAATTTCCTGCCTGTGCATCCTATGGCCAGTTCAAAATCCATGAAAACAACCCCTGGAAGAAAGGGAGACCATGGATGGCATTTGGAGAGGAGAAGGCCAGAGCTTTGCACTGCAATTGGGAGCTCAGGGTGGATTGGAAATGCTGCCACTGAGCAGGAATGCACAAAAGAGCTGCAGGGTTTCACTCGGTGGACGCAAGGGTGTGCAATGCCCATGGCTTTTCCTCCTGGAGTTCCTTTGTTTGAATTCAAATTGCTGAGTGTGGCAACCACGTTGTCATAAATTGTCGTCTTTGCCACAAAACTTCCCTTTGCCATCACCACTGAGGAGAATATAAGAAATTTTGGGAGTTTTTTGCCGAAATAATGTGGATATTCAGCCTGAGTTCCACAACGCTGCGCAAGAGCATGTCTAGAGCAGATTTAGGCAGAGAGGGACCATCTAAACAGCTTTTATTTTATTACCCTGATATGTTTAATTTTTTTCCACCCTTTTTTAGAGACTGGAACTGCAGGGTTTGCCCTTTGCAGCTGTATGAACTGTATGTTAAGAGTAACAGAGCTGTCTCAAATCCCTTTGTATTCCGGGGACATTTTTCCAAGGCATTTTGTCTTCGTAACAATACCCAGAGCTCCCTAAATTTTGGGAAGGTCATTTGTTTCCTAGCAGAGAGATTCCCTTATCCAGAGCTTACTAGAGCCCAAACAACAATTTATAAACTCTAAGCTCCTTTCTCCTTCAAGATGAAGTGCTTTAGTGTTGAAGCCAAACTAAATCTTTAAATGGTATAAGAGGCATTTGGATTTTTTTTCCCTGCCCAGCTGACAGTAGGTTTACAGTTTATAATCTGGCCTTTGTAAAGGCATTTGTCAGCCTGGATATTTCATTTTAAAACGCGACCACCCATGAGGACGCACAGACAGGAAGCGTTTGTTCACTTGCACCAACAGCCCATTTGAAGGTTGGCTGCAAAATAACAGAATTTAGTCACAAAGGCAAACTTCTTTCTTTTTCTTTTTCTTTTTTTTTTTGGTGCATTATCTCCCTCACATCTCGTTTTAAAAAGCGGCCTTTGTTTATGGGAAGCAAGTCCTCCGCTCTAAATTTGGAAATTCGACGTATTCCCCTAATCCCCGCATCCTCGCGGGGATGCTGGCTGTGCATCTTCAGCCTCCCAAAAGAGAGAGCTGCTTTTATCTTCTCTCCCAGGGTCCCCAGTTTAACTGCCCCACCAGAGGAAGAGAAGTCTTAGCACTCCAGGGGCAGAGGGCCAATGCTCAGCCCAAGTTGACGATTTCCATTGGAAGCGCTGCAGCTTCGTGCCCATCCTATTTTTTGGGATGTGTTTCCATGTTTAGCACAGGTTTGGTCGTGG
Source organism: Corvus kubaryi (assembly GCF_017639235.1). Classification (NCBI taxonomy): domain Eukaryota; kingdom Metazoa; phylum Chordata; class Aves; order Passeriformes; family Corvidae; genus Corvus; species Corvus kubaryi. The sequence continues at coordinate 1,271,477 of NW_024581093.1, read as the reverse complement.
CAAATGTTGGTTGCTTTTGCAACTGAACAGAAACCTGTCCAAGCCAAAAGAGAAAGGCAAGAAATGGGATTTCAAGTTAAAAATGAGTGGCCTCCACTCCTTAAATAGAGGAGTTCGTGTCTCCGTGCCTGGGGCTGAGGGGGAGAAAGCAAGGCCAGAGCAGAGGGACTCTTCCAGAGAGTGCCACACAGAATATTGCATTCCTTCCCCCAGTATCACGAGTAACACTCACTTTTTATCTCTATTGCTCAAAGGTTTAAAGGGAGGAAACAGTTCCAGCAAGCGATAAAGCTTTCAGCTTTTTTTATTTAACTCAGTTGCAAAATAGAACAATAAATAATGATTACCTCAAACACCCGTGGCCTGGGGTTTAGCTCTGTGCCCCCATCTCTTGGGGGACAAACCCCTTTAGCACCTCAGAAGCAGAGGTTTCATGAGTATTCTCAGCCTTGCAGCCCCCAAAATATTTGCAATATTTGCAATCCTTTTAATTCCCTACTTCCTACTGGGTCCAGCAGGTTCCCGTCACCCCAGAAAGTCTTTGCAACCCTTTTTTTTGTTCCTTGGCTTCTGGTACAAAATTTGATGTTCAAGAAATCTACTAGAGCAGAAACCATGACTATAAAAAAAGCAAGGGACAGGAAATTCTCCAATTCATGGAATCATGGGATGGTTTGGGTTGAGAGGGACCTTAAAGCTCATGTCATGCCATGGGCAGGAACACCTTCCACTATCCCAGGGTGCTCCAAGCCCCGTCCAACCTGGCCTTGGGCACTGCCAGGGATCCAGGAGCAGCCACAGCTGCTCTGGGCACCCTGTGCCAGGGCATCCCCACCCTCCCAGGGAAGGATTCCTACCCATGGAGCCCCCTCAGCCATATATGATGGATTTCACAGGAAAAGTGCAGGAGCTGGTGATATCTCCAGCACCTCTCTAGGCAAAGAGACGTTTTGTAGGGAGAGGTATAGACAGAAGTCTGGGAAAAACAATGGGACAATGTCAAAAATCAAGAGAAGATGACACGTGCCACGGGAGGGGGGAAATGCCCCAGGCAGGATATTTTAAGCCCTCTCTTCATGTCCCAAATGTCACCGTTGCTCTGCCCTGGCACTGCAGCTCCGTGGCATTGTGCTGCCAGCACCCCCTCTGCACGCCCAGGGAAACCTGCTCTGTGTCCATCTGTCCTCCTGCTGCCAGCCTGGCTTTATTCTGTGTGGATCTGACAGTCCAGAACATTTTTGATGCATCCAGGCCTCAGTTTCTTGGCTGGCAGCAGCAGTTCTCTGAGGGCAGGACATGCCTGTGGTGCTGCTGCTGTTTCTGCCCAGACCTGAGCCCGTCGTCTCTCCAAACTTGGGCTGCGAGGCAGCTGCAGTCACCAGGTTGAGTCTCTCACTGTTCAAAAGCCTTTCTAGGCATCCTGGAGAGCAAACACACTTTCCAAAAGGGATTTCTCACAGTGGCTGATGGCTCAGGCCATGTTTTCAGTGGTGGGGCTGTGCAATGTAACCTCAGAGAAGGAAGATTTTCCTGTCCCTTTCTCATCAGAACACGTTGTGCTGATTTGCATTGTGCGGCCAGGGCAAAAATCACCCTTTTTACTCTTCAAAGGAGGTGTTGAGGCCTACAAACACTCTAAGTGGACTTTAGCACGTGGGGTTGGGTTCAACCCTGCTGCTGGAGGTGCTCTCCTGCCCTGCAGTGCCCAGCCCAAACACCAAAGCCAAAGGAAATGTTAGTCCCAGATATTAAATGTGTCTCTAAAGTGAAATAAACTCTTGCTGAAGCACTTGAGTCTAATCCAGATCCAGGAAAGGAGTCATCTGGAGAAATGTAGGCAGGGTATCTTGGATGGTGGTGCAAGGATAGAACCACAGAATCATGGAATGGTTTGGGTTGGAAGGGAATTTATGGGCAGGGACACCTTCCACTATCCCAGGTTTCTCACAGCTCCATCCACCCTGGCCTTGGACACTTCCAAGGGTGGGACAGCCACAACTTCTCTGGGCAAACTCTTCCCATGCCTCGCCACACTCCCAGGGAAGAATTGCCACAGTCATATCCCCACCTACAAGTACATCCCCCCCAAAAAAATAATCTGAATTTCCCTTCCACTCAGACGAAACCTGGAGCTGTGTAAAATTCCAGGGCGCTTCAGTTGTAACCTCCAGGCAGTCAGAAGTGGGGCTGGGGCTGTCACTGACCCTAATCCACATCCCTACTCCATCAGTGTCCTTCCCTGTGATTCCTCTTCCAGGATTTCCATCTGCTGCTGAGACCATGCTGGATCCCGAGGTAAGGGCTGGATCACAGCTCCTGTTCCAGTCCTGGGAGGTTTAAAAACGTTAATCTCACCTGTAAAAGACAGGCAACACCCAGCACTGAACCAAGATTGTTGGTTTACAGGTCTCCTCTGCGGGAAGAGCACCAGGAATGCTCCAACACCGGGAATACAGTTTTTTGTGGAGCCAGAGAGTTACTCAAACCAGGATTAACCCATGGGAAATGTTGAGGTTTCCCTTTTCTTCCAGAGCAACCCCCCTCCTAGAAACAAAAAGCACTTTTTCCTCCACAACTGCTGCATCCCTGGACGGTTCAATGCCAACCCTTGGACTGATTCCCACATTATTATTTTCTTGTCCCATATGACTCTTTCAGCAGCTTTTCCACATTTGTTCCTGGCACAGAGATTCCATAAGCAGTAACCAACATAAACTTTGGAGATAAGTCAATATCGATTTCCCCCTTTTCTGAAGACATTCAAAGCCAAAGCATTTTGTTTTCCACACACTTCTCTGAATTTGAATATAAAGCATTATTTTGCATTCTCATGGCAGTTTCACACCACCCCAAAAGAGGGGAAATTGCCTTTGCCAGTGCCTGAAGCTGATACAAACCCTTACAGGCCAGGCTGTGCTGTTAATTGGGAGCCTGTGCCCCGGCTCAGCAGTGAGGATTTAGGGATGTGACCCTCTGAGCCTGGGAACAGGCTGGGAAACCTGAGGAATCTCTGCCTGCCAGAGATGCACTCCCTGCCCTTTGCAGCCCCTCGTTTTACAGCTCCAGATGTGCTGCCTGGTTTAGTCTGGATTGGGACATATTTTAAGGCACGTCTGGAGATGTGAATTCAGACCAAGCAATTCCAGGTCACTTCATCCACTCCCATTCTCACCACACTGTGTTTTGCAGGAATCTGGGTTTCCCTCAGCCTTGCTGGAGCTGTCTGGACCTCCCTGTGACTATTAGGAGTGAGTTTCAGTTTTCTAGGAAACCTGGAACAGCCCCACTGACCCAAATCTTTGGCACAGATGATAAAAATGATTTTATAACAACATCTAAGGCTCTCCACAGTGTTTCAGTAAACAGTAAACTTACTTTGGGATTGTGGCCCAGCTTCATTTTCCTCAACAAAGACTATTCCATTATTAGTTTTATCCTTATGAATCTTCTTCCCAGCACTCAACCTCTATTTACTATTTGTAAGGGGCATCTGTCATCCTGCCGTAGACCGGTAAATATTCTACTTACACTGAGCACGGCACATCCTCTCTGTTTAAAATCTGGGCTGTGAGGTTTTATATAAATTTGTTTCCTTTGAGAGTTGAAAGGTCCCAAAGATAAACCCACAAGGATCCCAATGTTGTGAACCACTGCCTAAGCCCAGGCTGCAGCCCAGCCCAGCCAAGGGATCCCCTTCCAGCTTGGTTTGTTGCATTGTCAACACCTAAAGGATAATAATAATTAGGAAGAAAAATAATTACCTGGAAAGCAGGTGGTAACTGAGCCTAAATGCCGGGAATGAGGAAAGGAGGGACTCCTGGAATGCATTCTTGGGAAAAATTATTCCATTGACTTTCATGATGGGTCATAAGGCTACAGAGGGTTTAATTATAGGGCTGTGATGTAGGGATTTATGGAGATTGGGCACAGGGAGAGGAGAATATCACCCAAATTATTAATCCAAATAATTTGAAGGAGCAACCTGGTCAAACAAAGGCAGTGGAGCAGCTTTGGCTGGTGCCTGCACCATTTCTGAGGGATCAAATAAATAAAGAGCAGCGTTGGGTGGTTTTTCTCCAGGCACAGCTTTGCAGAGTGAGAATCACCTGCTCCCTCCGTCTCCATAACCCCGTCAGAAACACAGACCCCGTGCCAGCATTTCAGCTTTTCAAGATTAATTTGGTTTTATTTGCTTCATTTCCAGCAGAATGAAACACAGGATTCTCCTGGCAGGCCCAGAGGGGGCCAATTTGTTTTTCATAAGTTCCAAATTAGCCCAACGATGAGACAACTTTTCAAAAGGAGAAGTCTGAAAGCGGCTCCTTTCAGAAGAAAGTCGGAACGAGGCACTTTGTGGTTTGTTTGGTTTCTTAATGGTTTCTGTCCCCTCTCTGAAATCCTCCTGGCTGCCCAACTCAAACTCGGGATTGATTTTAGTCCAGCCAAAGGTGCAGCTGAACTATTAAATTACGTAAAACGGGAGGCCACAAAGGTCTCCTTGACACTGGCACTGGCTGCGGTGATGATAAAGTGGTGTTTTCACATGCCTGGGGTCGAATTCAATTTGTACTGAGGATGGATAATACGAGGATGTGGCTCTTTGCTGTTTTCCCTTGAGCCCTGCCCCAGCCCTGGAGTAATGGATCCCAAAAAAAGCCTGTTGGCCCAGTGGATATTTCCTCTCCCAGTAGTCCCAATCCCAAACCGCACTGGAGCAGCTTTGGGCCGTCATGTCCTCACCCCTGAGCCGTAACAGCCCACCTGGCACTGTCCCCATTCCCCACCAGCAAGGAGTTAACACCACCCCCAACCCAACCTGGCAGGAAAGGCTTTGTCAGGAGCAGATCCGTGGCAAAACTGAGTCACCGGCGCTCCGAGGTCGCTCCGGCACTGTGGTTTGGCCGCCGTCCAACCAAAGGAAGAGCAGCTGGGGCTGCAACACCCACACGAGGTACCATCAACACCCCACCATGGGGTGGTGACCCCAGCCATGTCCCCTAACCATGTGCTTTCTTTGGAGCCCCAAACCCAGTTCTTTTTTGGGTGTTTTTCCCACTTTTCCTCCCGTGTTCCATGAGGGAGAGCTCTGCTCGTTGTGCACGCATGGAAAGAAGGGGCGAGAGGATGTTTCCCCAGTGATATCACCAGCTCTGAGTAAATTCTCTGACCAAAAGTGAGGGCCAAGGGAACAATTTGTGCTGCATCCTTTAAGTGCCAGATCTCCATTTGCGAGCAGCATTACAGGAACAATCAGGGCACTTAATAGCCAGCTGCGAAGTCATCAGGTATAAATATTTACAGAGGTCTCTTGCAACATGGACATTCCTCCAGATGCAAGAGGATCCCAGACATTTCATGGCGTTTTCACCTTCTGCAAAAAGAATCCCAGTTTAGACATGCTCAGCCATAAAACGACAGAAATAAAGTTTTATGGAAAACCCACCCTGCACCCACTCCCTGGGAGATGTTCCCTTTCCTCTCCTCTTTTGGAATGGTCAAGAATCTCTGTATTTTTGACTCAAATAAGATGTTACAAAGCAAAGGTTGTTTAAGGCGTGGAGAAGCAGCGTCCCGTGGAGGAGCAGTAATTGCTGAGGCGTACAAAGGGATGAAGAGGAATGGGGTAGAATTAAGCAAAAGAAATCCTTCTTTTATGGCAAAGCTTGTCCAGCCCCTCAAAAGAAGAGTTTGAAACCTTCCTACTGAAGAGATCCAATACTCTACAAATCACCGTGCTGGCAGAAGGGGCAGAGGACCTGAGGAATAATTTTTGTGGTTAGGGATAGATCCAGGGACACCCAGTCCAAACACAGTGAAGATTTTCAGCAAGTGAAAAAGAGACCTCCAGCCCACCTTGTGCATTCACGGCCTTTCCACATTGCCATTATTAAAACCATCCCTCGGTTTCTGTGCTCCTTCGTCACCTTTTTCCTTACTCTAAATGCAAATCCTCGTTCAATACCAGATTGCGGCTGAGAGCCTGGGAATTACAGTGGAAGAGTCCAGGTCTTTCCAGGCATTCCCTCTTTGTGTGTGAAATACAACCAAGGAAAAAGTAACTTCAAGGAGGAGCTTTTTCTTGATGGGGAAACATGGTTTTAGGAACAGAGAATTATAGAATCATGGAGTCCTACCGTCAGCCTGATGAGATTGACCACAGCCAGGATTTATAGCTTTCCCAGTTGTGTTATTTTTCACCCCAGACGCTAATTTTCACCTGATTTGTAGGACTTTGTGATGATAAAGTGGTCTTGTGTTTATCAGCCACAGCCAGAATGGGTTGCTGGGTTCAGAAGTGAGAGTTGTCCACCGCATTTCCCCAGAAGTCTGAAGATGAGGAGGTGGCGAGGCAGCACCTCACACCACCACCAGCAGCATTTTCCAGGACCCAACACAAGCAAAATCCCAACTAAAACCTCACTGTTTTCTCATTTTTTAGGGTCACCCTGCTCTCCTTCTCCACACACGACAGCATCCCTCCAGCATCAGCTGTGGATGCTCCAGCTGGGATTGGCAAACCCAACTGGTCATTCCACCTTTTATACCTCCAGAAACTGCCCCCATGACTTCAGTGAGGAAGAATGGCAATGCAGTCCAGGCCGGAGCCAAGGTCCAGGAACTATGGTAAGTTTTCCATGCAAATCCTTTCGGTGAGTTTCTAAAAAAGTCCTAAAAGGTGCCGATTTTGTGCTGGAAAAGGAACAGAAGCCAGCTTGCAATATTCCTGCCTGCCTCTTTTTACTGATTCCAGACGCCAGGCCAGGCAGGATCTGGCTATTTTCACTATCATGTTATCACTCCACAATATGTCAGCAAATTCTTGTCCAAACATGATGTTTTTTCCAAGCCACGTTTTATCACTTCTTTTCCATAATCATGACTGATAGTGAATCTAATCTGAATTGGGCTTGGAGGAGGCACGAGAACAATGAAGTGCCGTCAGCGCAGGGCAGCACATCCCCTTCTTTTATTCCTGAAGCCAGGCCTCATTTCACAACAGATCCCCTCAGTGCTGAAACAAGGTTGGAGAGCACAACAAGCATCCCTTCAGGCACCTGAAATTGGAAATAAATCAGGGAATATCAAAATACAGGAATGTCAACAGGCTCTGTTCTAATTGTACAGAGCATCCACAGCCCCTTGGAGCTGCTGGGCTGGCTCTGCTGACAGCTCCAAATGCAGGCTCTTGCCGTGGGCACATCCTCCTATCCCAGAGATCATGGAATCATGGAATGGTTTGGGTTAGAGGGGATCGTAAAGCTCATCTCATTCCACACCTTTCCAGCCTGGCCTTGGACACTTGCAGGGATCTGGAAGCTTCTCTGGGCACCGTGTGCCAGGGCCTCCCCACCCTCACATTACGATTTCCTCCTAATATCCAACCTAATCCTACCCTCCAAAGTGAAACCTTTCTCTCCCCCTCCCCTTTATTAAGTATTTCTTTCTCTTTTTTCTTTTTTTTTTTCAATTTCCTTAATTTGTGTGTTGTTTCCCTGCTTTATTAAAAACCAGTATTTTCACTCCGAGGCATTCCCTCCCATTTCATCTTTCTTTTTGTATTGTTTGCCTTTCATAGCTCAAACAGGTTGCAAATAAAGAAAATAGAGGGTTGGCTTGATTTCAGAGGGATGTGGCACCTCATAGGTGCCAAAACACTTCAGAAGTTTTCATCTTGTCCCAAAAACTAGAAGTTAAAGAAAATCAAAACTTTTCTGAGCTGTGTTCATCAAATACAACCTCCCTCCTCTGTTGAAGCCAGCACAGGCTGATCGTTCTGACAGATTTAAACCTGGAATTTTATGACTGTTTCCCATATTCAATCACAAATTCAGTTCCTATTTGTGAGCCCAGCTCTTGCTAACTCAGAACCACAACCTTTTCTCCCTAAAATACCCTCTACCTGTAATGACAGCTCCCCTAATTAAGACAGGTGCCACCTTCCCAGGCCTGAAAGCCAAAGGAGCCCTTGGAAATCTGCTTTTTGCCGCATCCAAAGTGTCGACACAGATGTGGATAAACCTCATGGAAGCACCCAGTGACCACAGAGGGCAGTTTCCTTCTCCAGGCAGGAATATTTTTGGACAATGTTGTAGGGTAAATAGGAGGAAAAGCGAAGGTTTAGCAAAGACAAATCTCTCCAAGCTGCCAAGCAAAATTAGCCCCTGTCTTGATTTTTTCAGGTGTTTCCCGAGCTCTCGGGAAGGGGAATGGGTTTTGTGTTGTCACACTCAAGAGGTAACTGAGCCTTTCAAGTGCTGATCTGACTTAATCTTTCAAAAATGTGTCCAAATTGCCTGAGCAAGGTAAAGCCCATCCATCCCTGCCCTCTCCCCAAACGGAGAGATCCTTCAGAGCAACGCCTGCATTCCAGAGGTAATAACCTCCGATACCTTAAGTCAAAAAGCCAAGCCAAACTCCCTGGGTAATGCATTTGGGATTAAGGTTAAATAGGCTCCCGTCACTAATAATGCATCTGCTCCCCACGGAGAGGTTGGGTGGGACTTGAGGGATGGAGCTCCTGCAGCGCTCCCCAAACAAACCCAGGGGTGCATGAGGAGCACCCCAAGCCCACCCCACCCCAGTGCCCCCTTCTTGACTCCCACCCTGGCTTTGCAGGAGGGCACAAAGGGGGGAAAATAGGGGGGAAAGAAGCTGGATTCAATCCATTTCGAGCTGGCTGGATGTGTCTGGGATGGAGACAGATGCTGTTTAGACAGGCTGGGTCGGTGGGTGGCCGGCTGAGGAGACCATGGCTGTACAGTTTATAGAAGGCTCCCGGCATAAATGAACTGTTGAAGACCATTGGAAGCCTCAGTGAAATCACAACACGCAGGAACACGGGGGAGGGAGGGCAAAAAAAAAGGCTCTTTTTGAGAAAGCACCGAGAGAAAGGGATGTTTGGAGGGACTCAGGGAAAATCACAATGAGGGGGGTTCTGAAGCCGCCATTCATGAGCCCCAAAGAAAGTAAACACGCCCAGGAGGGGCTGAAAAAAAATAATAATTCCAAAAAAAGCAGATCTAAATAGTTTTCCCTGCATCAGGGCTAAGGAACAGACGTGCCTTTGCCCTGCTCCTGTCTAGTCTTGCTAGGTGGAAAGCTAATATTTGAGGTCATGCTCCAGCGGGGAATATTTGGATATTAAAAAAAAACCTGTCCAGGCTGCTTTGCCCATTGCCAGCCTGCACGGGATAAAAAGAAAAAAAAAAAAAGGAGCTGATTTGGAGTTTCCTGGGTTTATTTAGAGATAAGCCTGAGGTGACCTTTCACTCCCACACACACACATTCGCCTAGAAATGGAACTGGCTGATCCTTGGTCTATCTTCAGGAAAATCCAGAGTTGCACATGGCAAATTGCACCAGAGTCCTGAAATTTGGAGACTGGCAGACTCTGGGATTGTAAGGAGAGTGGCTGGGACTGAATTCTAGCCCGTGTTCCTCACTTAGGGAACAACAATCTGCATAAGTTGCTTGTTATGCCCCAAGACCACAAATCCAGTTTGTTCCTACATTTCCTTTTGCTGTTTCAAGATAAGAGCCAAGGACTGGAAAAATGTCCAGGATATCCCAGCTCCTCTCCCCTTTCACTCCCCTGCTCTTAAAGAAAAGGGACATCCCAAAACCTCAAAATTCAGGGAAGATCAGATAATTTTACATGGATGCACAGCATCTCTGTGAGTATTTTTTTTCCCCTCATCCCACACTGGAGCTGGACATTAAACTGCTCCAAATCCCATGGGAAATGTTCCGTGGTGGTGTTGGAACTGCTGGGTTAAGGGTTGGACTCAATGCTCTTAGAAGGATTTTCCAACGTGAACGATTCCACAATTCCATGATTGTATGAATCCATGAAGGAGGGAAGGACAAGGGGAAGGAAAATGTGGAAATCAATCCTAGTGTTGGGATCAGAGGTGAGCTGGGAGCAGAGGACTTCTGGAGCTCTTTGTTGATGCCACTGGTGGCACCAAAACCTCAAATATTAATAAGTTGGATGCACAATATATTAAACAAAAGACAAAAATCACCCACTTGGGGGGGGATTTCTCTGGCTTTGGGACTTTTCCCTCAGCATGACAGGGGGAATGTTCAGAGATGGAGACTCCCAGCATGGAGAGGATAATTTGGAGGAGGCACAAAGAGCTCTAAATCCTGAAAATGCTCGGGCAAAAACCCAGATTTCATCTCACCAAAATGGATTCAAATGGTGCAGGCTGGGAAAGAGAAACAAGCCTGAAGGAACACCGGGGCTGTGGGAATTCCAGTGTTGGAGGAATCCATGTATGAATCTGGATGCTCCTGGGCACTTCTTGGGGATGGCTCCTGGACAAAAAAACAGCAAAAAGAGAAGAAAAATCAATCAAAAAACCTCTTTATGATGAGAACCTGAAGCTAAACTATTTCCATCCTGGAAATAAAACATTTCCAGGTCAGAAAAGAGGAGTTAAAATGGATCTAAAAATAATTTACTGTTCTGAACCAAGCCATGACAAATTTATCTGTGGCGTTTGGAGGATTTCTCTCCGTTTATTGGCATTGCAAGTGCTACGATGAAAAATAGAGGCATCAAAAATAAACTCTGCTACTTCATGTTTAAACTCCTGTGACTCCCTGTACTCTGGATCTTCAGGACCTTCAAAAGAATTCATTCACTGAAAAAATAAAACTGTCCAGCTCTTAAAAAATGTGCAGCCTCGTCCTAATTAGTGGCTGATAAAGCAATGGAAACCATATTTCTCCCAGTTTTGAGCAAACAAAACGAAGATTAGAATATCTAACAATAAAAATTCCTTTTGAGCGTTAAGCAAAAAGAGAGATCAGAGTGTATTTCACCTAGTAAAGGTCAGTTTATTTAATTACAAGTGCCATGGAGTATCAGAAACTGAAATATTAAATGATATTAATGCTGAAGAGGCATCTTCATGCCCATACATTACGCACAGAAGCAAGAGTTCAAAGACAATCTTAATTAATTATTTGAAATATCTCCAGCTCCCACCTTTCCCCCTCTCCATAAAAAAAAAAAAAACAACCCAGGTTCATCATCCTGGGACCAACCCCACTCCCGTTGCTCGGCGGGATAAAACTCTGATTCCCATTGCCTCGTTTAAATTGCTTCCATGGAAAAACCGAGCCGTATCAGCAGCGATTTTTCTCCTGTCTCGCCCCTGCTGCTGGTTTGATAAGGGGAGCTCTCTCCTCGCTGCGACTCCACGCTTAATTAGCTCCAGATGCAGCCTAATTAGTCGGTCTGCAGGGCGAGCATTGTTCTGTTGTCACTCGAGCCCAAGTGGAAGAGCTGAGATTGAACATGAGAACCAGATGCCGGCTGCGCGCCGTGCTCGGGGCTGCCCATCCCGGGATCCCCCTGATGCGGGGCCGAGGGATAATAAATGTTGTGTTTAAAAGCCACGGGCACAGCCGGAGCCTCCCGTGCTTCAAGGGAGGCAGTAGCATGTGAGGGAAGGGGTCACAGCTTAAAACAACCCAGTCCCACTAATTCTCCGTTGGGCATCCTCGTGCCGGGATTTTGGGACAAATTGCTTTGACATCCAGCACAGTTTTGCTCAGCAGGTTTTTGGTCTCCCCCTTTCCTCACCAGATTTATCCTTTAATTCCTCTGTAATCTCGCGGAGATACCTCTAATTTCAGTGCAGAGAATTTCAGTGCAGAGGTTTCCGTGGCTTTTTTTGCCAGTTTCAAAGGTTGGCTTGCTGGAGGGGCATTCCGTGTCTGGAATTAGGGAAATTGGCAGGAAAATCAGATGGGCAAAGGGCCTCACCCTAATGCTATCCGACACACTCATAAACCTGATGTGATTTGTACAAATCAGGAGGATGAAACTCAACCAGCAGCCTCAGGAGGGTTTTGGGAACAAAAGGATGGAGGAGGAAGGGAATTTATGTTCTAAAATTTGTTGTGGTTCTGAATTTTGGGTTGTCTCAGAGCATTGGCTGAGCAATGGTTCTTCAAATGCTCTCCTGGCCACCTCGCTGTTTGATTTTATCAGATTAAATTAAGACAAAACCAGATTTGGTGGTTGACAGGAGCTTCAGCAGCAATTTGACTCAGCGGGACTTTCTGCCAGCTCAACATTGCTAAAATTTACCACATGAAAAAGAGATTTTCTCATGCTCCAGGGACATCCATCCATATAATCCCTGGGAAAACGACAGCTCTTCCCTATGGTGGCTTTGTTCTGTTTCATTTGGAGAATGAATTGGAATGTTGTGTAGGAGATCCAGCAAAGGGGACTGACCCCAAAGCAGGAGCAGTCTGTGGAGGAGTTCTTGAAGACAAGTGGCTGAGCAAAGGCTCCTTGAGCTCAGAACAGCTCTGTGGAGTGTGTTCTTTATTCAAAATTATGATTTTGGATGAGGAACCAGCCTGACCCTCAGCAAATGACATAAAACCCCAAATTGCTTCCCCAGAAACCTCACACAAACACCACGACCGTGTTATCAGCCCAGCTGGGGGAAAAGCTCTTGGTGTAAAAACAACATTTAGATGAATTGGGAGTGAAATGACTCCGTGGACAAGTCCCGCAGCTCGGGGGGGTTGCAGAACAAGGTCCTTTCATTTCTCAGCTGAAGGAAAGCCAATAAAATAAATGGGAAACGTTCCAGCTCCTCTCCACCCTCTCCCGCACCTGACGTCGGTGCTGAGCTGTCCCGGTGACCTGAGCCCCACCACCCCCATCCTATGGACACAGGGATGATGTCAGGGAATCCTCCACCACCACAGCCCCCGATGAGCCAGGAGAGATCCACGGATGTGGCTTCGTCATCCTCCGTCTGTCCCTCTTCTCCTGCCAGCAGCAGCCTTGGTGCAGGAAACCCAACCCCGAGGCACAGTTTTGAGCGTGATTACAGTTTTTCCAGGCTTTCCCTGTGCCTAATTATGGTGGGGCAGTGAGGTAAGCGGGTATAGGTTTCAGGATTTGAATGGTTTGGTGGGGAACAGCGATCCCGTGCTCGTTTTCAGGGAGCTGAATGGAGATTGGCAGCTGCACTTGAGCACCAAGGGACTAAAGACAAAGCACAGTGTGGTCTGCAGTCCAGCTTCTTCACAGAAAGTGTCTTGGGATTCAGCTGAACTCACCTAAAATAAAGGGGAATCACAGGAAATGACAGAATTGCAATTTTTTCCTGGGTTTGGTTCCCATCTTGCCAAACCAAACTATCACTGAAGTCCATCCAAAAGCACCAGGCACCAAATCCTCTCTGTGACTCCTGTCCTGGATGACTTCTGTGATGCAACCAGGCTGTTGAGGAGGTTCTTGCGGTGAGGACTCTTATTTAGCATCTTTTGTACCCTTTTGAGCTGAAATCACTCAATAATTCACCATCTCCTTGAGTCCAGAGTGACCCTCCCAGCCTTGATGCCACCCACACACACAGAACGAGACCTGGACAGAGGAAGGTTGGATGTGAATCCATATAAAACCAAGTTTTCCCATTTTTTATCCATCTCCAAATTTCGTCCCATCAGATCCTGCAGTGAATTCACCAGAGGAAACACAGAGAGAGAGCAAAATCACTTTCATAAAATCTGGAAAAAATAATCCATCTATGGCACATCAGGTTGAGGAAGAGACATCTGGCTTTTATTACGTTTTATAAGGTTGATAGCAAATAAGGGTATTAGAGTTAATTTACTTATTTAGAGAGAAACGACTCAATCACAGAAGCCGTGATTGTGCCTGCATGTTCGGAGAGCTCCAAAATTCCCTCCAACCTCCTCTGGGAGGGAAACGGTGCCAATGGTAAAGCAGGATTTCTTTTCCACGGAGATATTCCCAACGGGATGCAAAGATTAGAGGAAAACCACCAGGAGCGAGTCCTTCCCAGACATCCTGGCTGCGCAGGAAAACATGCCAGGGTGGTATTTAGTGGTGGAGGTGTAGCTGGAGGATGAGGAAAAGACTCAGTCGTGGTGGGGCCAGAATTTATGGAAATGGAGATCCAAGGAGGATGAGATGCTACTGGTGAGGCAGAGGGAAAAGGGTCGAGAGAGGGTGGGTTGGAAGGAATTATAAAGGCAAGGGATGTTGCTTGGAAGGAGCATCCCAGGGGGGTGTAGCTCAAAGCCGAAACATCACCTGCAAGAGGTCCCATCCACGTGGCTTTCTGGAGCTCTCAAGGATCTGTCCCAGGGCTGCCTCATCCTCCTGGGGAGGAGCTTTTGTCTCTAAATCCCATCCTGTGGCTGCTGCCCTTTGTGAACCCGTGAATCCAAGCAGGAGTTTGCATTTCTCTGTGCCGCAGATATCCTAAAAACCCCAGGTCTTGCTCTTCCCGCAGAGTGGTTTGGGCTGTCACAGGGAGGGAAGAGGGGAGTTCCTGTGGAAATCTGCTTGCCTCGGGTGTCATTCCACCCCTGCTGGCACCTGATAGCTCCAAGGAAGCTTTCAAGGGCCCTTTCAGCACACCTCTGTCCTGGACACTTCCACCTCAGGGCTCTCTGTCATCAGCTCTCTCTGCTGTTGCTTTAAATCCAGCAGGGAAGGGATTTTTTTCCATTTTAAGGAAGCAATAAACATTTTTAATCTCATTTTCCAGCAGCACACCTGAGATTTCCACAGCGTTGCTTGCAGTTATCTTTTCTCGGGATTTTTTTTCCCTCTCCTTTTAGTTTTCTGTTGAACTTTTGGTGGAAAAGAAATTGCTGCTGCCACCAGCTGGAGATTTTGGGAAATAGCCTTGAAATGTTTCCTTGCATCCCACGGACACGATTCCAGCTGCTCAGACTTTAATTCCTGCTCATTGCAGTTAACTGGAAACAAATTTAAGCCCAGCTTGCTTCTTGCAGGCACAGAACAAAATTATGTGACAGCTGATGAATTTTGCTTGAGCTGGATCCTTCAGTGCCAGGAATTCAGACAGAAGCTAAATAAAATCCATTCTCAGCTGTAATTTCATCATTAAAACAGTCGTGAACAAGTGGAATTTTGGAGTCAAAAGTAGTCTGAGGAGTGTGGGCCTATCCATAATTTCTAAAAAATAAATAAACAGACCTGGAGAAATAACGGAAATAAAATTCAGGATTATCTCTTGGTAGGCGGTGCCTCCTTTGAGGGTCATGGTTTAGGGGTGGACTTGGCTGGGATTTGGACAACCCCAAAGGTCTTTGCCAGCCTAAACGATTCTGTGGTTCTGTAGTTCTTCCCTCTCTCTCTTCCGTGATTATGTATTGATTGAAAGGGGAAAACTGTGAATTTGGGAATGACCAGCAGAACGCTGGGGATGGCAGAGGCTGAGATTGATTTTCACAGAGCTGAGCAAAATTTTTCAGCGGTTTTCAAGCCTCACTTCCAGCTGCAACCAAAATGCCCAGAAAAGACCCATCCAACAGAAAAAGCCACTTTCCCCTAACTCGGTGAACCTCACTTGGATTTTCTACTCTGGGTTTACACCACCAATACCAGGGAGCAGGGCTGGAAGGGGCAAGGCAGCCCCTAAAGCCCAACCCCTCTCCAGGCGAGGTGATTTATGCCCAGAGCTGAGCGCCCAGATGGATGCTCTGAGCTGCTTTGCAGCAATGCCACTCACAGATAATTTTTGATTTAATCCATGCCACACGGGCCTGACCCTTGGCTTTTAACCCTGAGACCTTGGCTGTTCTGGCTAAAGGAACTACTGTCTGTCCTCTGATAACCCTGCCAGAGCTCAGCTGGGGCTGATATCTCACACGGGTGTTTCTTGATAAGGATATGGAATCAGTGGGGCATGTGAGCAGCTAGAAATGACCACCCGGGCAAGATTTTGTATTTAAATCCCACGAGGGCAAGATTTTCTCTGCTTTTTAGGCCTTGGATGGATCCAGAATTTTTTGGGGACACCCACGTTTCCCAGCCATGTTCAACACCTCTAAAGGTTATCCCTGGATGAGCTCTGCACCTGTTCCTGTTCCATCAGAGCAGAGGCAGGGCTGTCCCTGAAAATATTCCCATGCCATAAATCCCTTTCCCCAGCCACAACATGCACATTTCTCCCTTTTTATATTTAATATTTATATGCCAGCCCCAGTGCTGGCATGGGCTGCATTTCACCATCGTAGGATTTAAAACTCAACCTCAATTTTAAATATATTTCTCTTTCTACCACCTCAAAGTGAATTTGGCTTTTCCAAGCCAAAGCCATCGCTGTCTCCAGGTTGCCATTCCAGCTTCTCCTATTAGCCAAAGCATCTTGAATAATGCCCTTTTTTTTGTTGTTATTCATTCATTCCTTTAATTTAAATAGTTCATTCCTTCCTTTTATAGCTCTGGGAGTCTGTATCTAAATCCCATGGATTATTTTCATCCTTCTTCCACCTTAAATTCAGCTCCATCCCCTCTCCTGTTTTCCCAGGAGATGGAAGAGAAGCCCTTGGAAGCATAAAAGACATGAAACGAAAAGGGGGGAAAAGGGAGAAAAAAAGATTAAATGATGGCCAGGAAGACCAGGAATCCCTCGAGGAAGAGAAACACTGACAGGAATAAAAATTAAATGACAGTCAGCAAGACCAGGAATCCCTTGAGGAAGAGAAACACTGATGAGAAAAAAAATTAAATGACAGTCAGCAAGACCAGGAATCCCTTGAGGAAGAGGAACTCTGCCTGGAGAAGGAGGCTCTGCTGGGCGTGCATTCCCCAGAGAGTGCGTGGTGGAGAAGAATTCGGGTCTCACCTACCCCTCGCCTCGGCAGGATTTATCGCCCTGCTCCAGGAAAGCCCAGGAATGATGGATTCGGTGCTCTGCTGGGAAAACAGCCCTGCTCCGGTGGTAACTGGCCACGGCCGGAGCCTGCGGAGCGCCGGGAGTGCGTGGGGGCTGGATGCGTTTGCTGATAAGGGGCCGGGTTTTATCTCCAACAGAATTTTAGACTAATCTGGGCTTTTAAAGAGAAATGTGTTTGGGAGAAGTCTGGCTGAGCCGCAGGTGGCTCTGGGGAGGGGGTGTTGCTGGAGGGATGCTCGGCATTTTTTGGGGAGGTGGTGCTGGAGGAGGTGGTTTGGGGTGGAAAGTGGCGCTGCCAGAGCCCAGGGTGGTCCTGGCAGGGCGCCGGGAGGGTTTCCATGGGGATCCAGCTGGATCTGCCACACCTGGATTGCAGATAATGGCCAACAGGAGTGCTCAGGGCTTCCCACTCTGAGTAGGGATGCACAGCTGGCAGATTGGCAGGAGAGAGATACGGTGCTGCCCTCCTTTTAAAATGGAGCACAGGCAAAGCTTTCCAAAAACTGGGTTTGCCCAAGCCCACAAAGATCCATCATTCTGCCAGAGCTATGACAGTTTAAAGTCTTCTGTCTCCCCATCCCTCTCCACCCTTCTTATTCCAACATCTGAAGGAGGAACAGAGAGGAATGAAAGTGATAAAAAACTGCTATAAAATGTTTAATATCTATAAATCAAGTCTGCAGCTCCAGCACTGACTTTTGCCTTTCCCTCACAAGGACTGAACAGTTGCATAAGAAAATAACTCCCAGTCTCAGCCATCCTGGCTGCAATCAATAACGCCAGGAATTAATTTTGGGATTGAAGGGACATTTCTGTGCTTGAAGCGGGCAGGTGAGAGGCTTTAATTAAGCAATTAAATGAGGTTCAATTCAGTCACAGAGGTGACGTATTTCTTTATCCCCCTGCAGGTATAAATAGGTTGGATAACTGGATCCTTGGCAGGGGATAAGGAACTTCCCCACTGGCAACAGGACCTGAGCTGTGGAAGTTTTCCAGTACCCAAGAAGAGCCAGCCATCCTCATGGATGGCCCAGCACCTTGGGAATTGCTGTGCTGAGGTCTATAAACATCCCAGGCTTTATCTGGGGCTGCAGAGGAGATGGAGGATGCAGGGACTGAGGGATCCATGTGCAGTCATTGTCCTTGGCAGGGTGCTCCCTGCCCGGGAGGATGGAATGTGCTCATTCCCCTTGGGCACAGGCTCCTCCTGCTCTCTCTGTGGCTTTGCACAACATTCCAGGTTAAGATTTTGCCCTTCAACACAGTCAGAGCTTTAGACAAGCAACCAAATTATCCAGGATTGGGCAAATCCCTTGTTTCTCCAGCCTCAGCTGGATGGGAATCACCAATTCTGGCAACAATCTGTCTTTCCTCCAGCTCACCATCCCTACATCTTCCTCTCCCCAGGATGTTTCCCCCAAGGTCATACTCCAGCAGTTCTCGAGGTCATTCCCACTTAGCAACTCTGCAGGAAAGGAAATATTCAAAAATCAATCTGCTTATTTCTTGTCTTGTGTGCAAAGATTTCTAAAGGCAGGAGGCAAACAGGTTACCTAAAATTCTATTTCTTTCCCTCTGCATTTTTATCTGTGGCTCTGAACTGCTTTTGAAACTTGGGACTCGCTGTGATGGTAAAAAATAAGGAAGAGAGGAGGTTAAAGTCACCTTTCACCTTTGCATCCCCCCATGGGGGACTTTGGGGTTTTATTTGCCGCTCTTTGCTCCATCTTTTCCATCCACACCCAGAGCAGAGGAATCTGGAGCCAGGATTTGGAGTTCCAGATGCAACAGGGAGATACACAAGTGCCTCGAGGAACAGGAACTCAGAGGCAGCCGCTGTGCCCAGCACTCACCAAGCATTTATATCTCCATATTTAAAAATTTAAAAAAATAAATCATTGGTAAAGGTAAGCACAGAAGAAAAACACAAGGGAAACATTTGGCAAAACGTGGTGGCCCAAGGAAAATCCAAACAATAGTCTGGGAGGGACAACGACGAGGGCGGAAGGGACAGGCTGCAGATCCGTGTGCCACGGGAAGGCTTGGATTTAACTGGAGCTGGGACCTCTTGGACACAAACCCACAACCCCAGTTCTGTGGAGGCTCCCAAAGCTCTGGCGTGTCCCTTTGGCATCGCTCCCTGTCCCGTTTCGTGGGGGTGACGTGGTTTTGTCTGGCCCAAAGTCTCCCTCTACAGACCGATCGCCATCCCTGCCACCACCATCCCTGCCGGGTTCCGCTCTCCCTCGGTGGTTGGGATCTGTTGTTGTCTGTTTGGATCTCTGACAACATGAGGTTTGCATGCTCGTTTGCCTGTGCAAAGCCTTTCCTTGGGACTCATCCATCATTTTCCAAGTTAAAACAGAGCTGCTTGTCCAGAGGAAGTCATTTGTCTCTCACGAAAGAGTCGCCCTCCCACCCCCGCCAACCACTCTGCGGTGGTGCAAGCGAACCCATTAACTTCCCTGGAAAATGCATCATCTGACGGGGGACTAAACTTTAGACTAACAAACCCCTGGAGAGGACATGAAGGAGCCATCTCTGTCACCCTGCTCAGTGCTCAGGTCAAAGCCTGACCTCTCTTTCCATTAAATCTTTGATTTTTAAGGGAAAACGTTGCAAATTGGCAGCAAATCCCGGCTGATGGCCCGAGTCGGCACCCTGATTTCCAACCTCCCTGGCTCTGTTTGAAACCCACCTCTGGAGCTGCTGCCTCTCCCCGCTGCCGTGCTGCTCCTCTCAGGGGAAAGGGGGAAGGAAATGCTCCTTGGAAGGGAATGGCTTAAAGATCCCAGAAATAAACCCTGGGAGCAGGAGGGAGCCTGCGGTAGGAAGCGGCCACTCAGGCTGCGGTGTCCGGCGGCCCTGCCCGCTCCGCACCTCGCGGGAGCAGCGCCGAGGGCAGAGCTCCAAAGAAAACACCCCAAATTCACATTCAAGATCGTTTTCCACATGATTAATGCCATCTTTTAACGTTAACAAGTCTCCCACAGTCCCTATCCCAGACTTGCAGGCCTGGAAGAAGCACAGGAGATAATTTTTCCCATCCCAGCACCCAAGCAAGACCCAGGATATTTTTGGTCAAATAACCCCAAACACAACATCTCCAAACACCTCCAACTGGGTCACAACCTTCCTCGGTCACAAACGAAGGAGCTGCTAACTGCCACACTTTCAAGAAGGAATTCCCATGTGCATCCAGGAGAAATTATTTTTCAGGGAATTTCATCTGCAATACAACATAATTTTGAAACTTTTGTCCTGGAATTTTTCGTTCACATCAATTTTATCTTTCATGCCAGTGGAAGAGAAGAGCATTTACTCCATGAACTCTCACGCTGAACGATAATTTTATATTATTTGTGAGTTTCTTTGAAACTTAACAGCCAAAGTTGAAATTATTACTAATAATCCAAAAAGCCAAGAAAACCAACAAAATCAATGTTCTGCTCATCAAACGATTTCCTTTTCTGGAACATTATTTTTAGTTCTTTGGAACTGTTTTTCAATTTTATTTTGCTCAAGAAGCAAACCCCAAAAGGAATTATTCATTTAGGTTTAAAGAAAAGACAGGAAAGACAAATTTTTCCCCTCCTACTGATTGGGAAGTGAATGGCCTTTGTATTATATGCATAAAATAAAATTTAAAAGAAAATAGAGGAGGCAAATGAAAACTGATGAAAAACCCTGATGAAAAATGGAACACCTTGGAAAGTTCATTCCTGGACTTTGTGGGACAGAGCTGTGAAAGCAAATCCAGCTGAACTCCAGTGAGGTGGGGAACGCCGCAGCCTTGAGGCAGAGCTTGTAACAGATTCGGATTTAAAGACAACAACTTTATTTTTCTATGGCCTTGAGGGGATTAAGAGAGGAGAGGAGTCCTGCTCGCCACCGGGGATATAAATCCTGGAGGGTCACTCCGTAGCCATCCGTCAAGCCAGAGGAAGGGAGGAGGCAGAGTCATTTTCAGTAGTAAATTTGGGAAGAACAAGCACTAATGGCCTAAAATTAAGAAAGAAAAACATCAGGCTAAATAGTAGGAAATGCATTATAATGGTGAGGTCAGGCAGACAATGGGGAAACCTGCCAGGGGAGGTCAGGGGCTCTCCAATAACGGAGATGTTCAGGGATGGACCAAGGAGCCACGGAACAGGGGCTCTGCTGGAATCTCCTCCCTCGAATGCGTCGGATGGGGCTATCCCAATGGGAATGTGTGTGAGCCCGAGGTGCTGGAGATTCGGGGGGGAATGCCAGGTTTCTCACAAGATTTCCCACTGTCTCCCACCCAGGAGCAAGGTGCAGGGCACGCAGGGGGGCTGCAGCCTGCGCTGCTCGGAGCAGCAGAGATCTGCCTCAGCTGTTCCCTTTTCCAAAGGAAAACAGAGGCTGCCTGAAGAGGTGGGATCATCCACGCGGGGAAGGAAGAAAGAAGCCTTTCAGCAGAGCTCTCCCGCCGGGAAAGCGGGAGAGCGGGAGGCGGGGGACGAGCCGGGGCTCCGCGCAGATTCCAGCGCCAGGCGCTTTCCTAAGGCTGTCAGGTTGATTTCCTGCCGCTTCCCGCACAGACACCTGCGCTCCGTTCCCCACACGTCGTTAGATTTTTCCAACTTCTGGTGTCCATCATCACCCCCAGGCAATCAGAGAGGGGCTGTGATAAATGATCCGCAGGCAGTTTATTATACACACTAAATCCTCTTCGCTTGGTGCTCCAAGGGTGGGCCTAATACGTTTTATTCCTCTTCGGCTTGGATTTGGATCTTGGATCTGTTGGATGCCTCCTGGCAAATGTGGGATAGGTGTTGCACACCGTGAATTGCTCCAAGCACAATTATTTCCCATCGTTTCTCTGGTGAGAATTCAGTAACACTGGAATTTTCCTGTATTCCTAGAAAACCTGACCATGTCAGAAATATCACCCAGCCAAAGCAGGGAATGTCACTGTGACAGCCCAAATCTCCAAATGAAAAGAGGCTGGAGGTGTGACAGTGACTGAAGGATGGAGGTGCTGAGATCAGATTCAGGGAAAGCCGGAACAGCTCACTCCCGTTGGAATGTGACCATGCAGAGACCACCATATTGGGTTTGTTTAAACAGAGATAATTAACAAGTCTAAAAAATTAAAAGCCTGGTGTGGGGCTGGCCTGAGACACAGCACAGGGACATCCATCCATGTCCCCACAGCTGCCCTCTCCTCTGGGAGTCTTTCCTGCTTTGACATGCTGTCCCAAACACCTCCCGAAGGGGACTGTGGAGGGCAAGGGAGTGTTTCTAATGGAGAAGGTGGAATTAAGTGCTGCTAACACAGAGCAGAGGGCACAACTCCCAGAAAAAGACTCTTCTTCCTCCAAGTGCACCCTCCAGCCCCACCAGAGCAGGTTTTCCCCAGCCCACTGGAGACACCATTCCACAAATTTGTCCCTCCTTGCCCAGAAGTGAAGTGGGAAGGATTTTTCCACAGCGCTGCTGCCACTCAGGCATTTGGAGATGCTGTTCCCAATTTTCCGTCTCCAGAATCAGGCTCTTGGTTCCAGGATGCTCCAGAACAAAGCCTGTGAGAAGGTGCCTGGTGGTTTCTTGGCTGAGGAAGTCAGTGGTGTTGAGGAGGAGGATGGAGGAAGACAAGGAATGCAGGAGGCTGTGAGAAGCCAGCAAAGGGAACCTGAAGAGGGTGGGGTGGGGTGTCAGGGGGGATTTTGGACAAACCCAGAGCACAGAAGGCTCCAGTGCCTGCAGCTCATATGAAGACATGAAAAAGGTTTGGCAATGTTGGGAGGTGAAAAAACAAGCAGGGAGCACAGTGAGGAGGCTGAGGAGAAAGGAGGAACCTCAGAGGAATGGCACCGTCTGCTGGACTAAAGGGCAGCTTTTCCCTCTCCAAGAGCTTTGTTTCTGTCTGGCTCCTGTGGGAGGAGAGTTGGCCTGGAGCTCCAGCAGTAACTTTGAGTAACTTCTCAGGAAACAGCTTATTTAGATAGCACTGCCCATTCTTCAGAGGAGAGGAGAGAAAAACATATTGCCTGTTACTAATGAATGGCTTTTCCACAACTAACGATGTTTGCAGGGATGGATACTCCAAGGTCTCCCCGGTATCTCCACTAACAGGAGGGATTTTGGCACAAAGAGAGCGCAGCTTTTCCACACACACACACACACACACGGATAGGAGAGAGTTAAATCTCTTCTCTGCTTCTAATGGAAAATTAAGCAGGCATGACGCATCTGCTTAGAAGCCTTTTTCCTTATCTCCAGGATCAAAAAGAATTCCAGAGCTCCAAGAGCAGAAACTGAGAGCAGTTCATCCCCTGCCAGCGCGTGCAGACTGGAGGAGTTCAGGTTGGACACAAGTTAAGGGTTGGAGTCTCACTGCAATAAAGAGATTGTTTCCACTGCCTGCAGGAGGAACAACTTTGGATCTCGATTGCTCTGCTCAAGCTTGCAGTAAATAAAAGCTTTGAGCAGAGCCCATTAAAGCCATTCCAATTTCCAGGCTCTGGCCTTTCCAAAATTAACTCCTAGAAAATTCAATCTACACAAATGCCCCTTGGCTGAGGAGGAGAAGGATTCAAATCATCAGATGTTCATCACAACCTTCTGGGTCAATGATCTCCCAGGAATAAATCTGTGGACTTGCCACCCAGCCTGGAAAAGGCTTCAGCAAAGCGTTCCCAGAGACAATAAAAATTCTACATTTAAAGAATTTTGTCAAATTGTGGTATCCAGATCCTGCTCAGGTTTTGAACAAGAACTGATGCTCAGCCTCGTATTCAGGTTCCTTTCAAACCTCGATCCACAAAGCTGAACTGTTGGGAGCTCACTTCACCTCAGCAGAGTTTTAGGTGTGACCTAAAAACCACAAACCCCAATCCCTGAAGGACCTGAGGGCTCTGGGCAAGGCTTCTCCTCCTTTTACAAAGCACAGCCCCTCTGAAAGAAAGCAAACAAAACTTAATCGCTGCTACCTTGAAGCAGTCAACCCCACATCCCAAGGCAGAGCAGGTCCCAAACTCCAAATTGTTGGCTCTGGGAATTTTTATCTTGGTGGGGTTTTGCTGCATCTGGTTGTGCAAGTTTTTCTAACGTCATTTCTGATCAAGGTAGTTCCCAGTAACGACTTTCAGCGTATTCCAGGTCAAGGTTAAGAGGGAAAGGGAAATTGCACAGGGGAGGTGCTCCTGCTGCTCTTCAAGGTGGCAGGGCCTGGAAGAGAGAGGATTAGAAATTAAAGGAGTTCTTGTAATTCGGAGGAGCTGTGACAAGGAAAGGGAAAAGCAGCATTTGTGACACCGTTAACAAATGACAGCAATGTGCAGATGCCTGGAAATGAATCCAACATCAGCTTTAAACCCATTCATGGCAAATTGATTTCAAATCCTCAGCTGTTTGCTCCAGCAAAGGCTGCTTTTTTCCAGCAGAAATGCCCTGTGCATTTGGAAATCACTTTAACCAAGTCTGGAAAACATCCTGCTAAGCAGGACCTGTCTCCCAGCAGAGTCAAAGCTCACACAGATTTTGTGCTGGGCAGGTTGGGAGCAATTAATTCATAATAACTGAACCTTGGGGAGGCCCTGGCACAGGTTGCCCAGAGAAGCTGTGGCTGCCCCATCCCTGGAAGTGCCCAAGGACAAGGTTGGATGCAACTTGGAGCAACATGGGATAGCAGAAGGTGTCCCTGTCCATGGAACTGGATGAGCTTTAAGGTCCTTTCCAACCCAAGCCATTCCATGATTCTCATTCAAGCCACACTCATGGTTTGCAGCATCATCCTCTCCATGCTCAGGAGACCCACGCGGAGAAGCTGAGCTTGCAGCCCTCAGCTGCTTTGAATTTCCCATCTGCACATGAAAATGAACCCCCAATTCCTCCCCGTGCTTGGAGCAGCTTGGATTTTTAAGGGAGAAAAGGAAGCCCCAGATGAAAGCTCCTCCCTAACAACTCACAGGTACGCAGAGGGTTTGCAACACACGGAGCAAACACAGCCAGAGCCCCATGGAAACCCCATCCCAGATTAATCCATCCCTCCCAAAAGCAGCCAAGGAAGACATAAAGTGCTCAGGCTGCCAGGGAATTGCCAGAAGCCGGGAATGCCGGCACCAGCTCTAAAGACTAATTGGCAAGGACAGCAAAATTTGATGCTATCTTTGCAAATTCTCCCTGTCAGCCCCGATGGGATTCAGGGATCGCTGAAGCACAGAGGACAAGCTCCCTCTGCTGAGGCCATGGATGCTGGGATGTGGAGGGCAGGATGCTCCACAATAAAAGGGATACAGCTTTTCCATCTCCAACTCCATCCATCCTGACACGGGTGTCTTTCCTGTGGCAGGGCTGAGCTGGGACAGAAAAATTGGATCACAGGATTAATCTGGATATTATATATTTTTATTAATATAATTATATAGAATTAATTGTACCTTATCTTATTTATTAATTGTATTATTAATAATCCTGATATTATCTATTATTATAATATTGAGGCTACTTGACAGGTAAAATGCTGTCCCCACTTGGTTTTGGGGAAAAATCCAAAACTTTTGCATTTCCATCTTCTCTTGGATTATAGTTTTATAATTTGCAGCCAGATGTGAATTTTTATTGCAGTAACCACAGTCCCAGGTGCTGGAAAGCTTGAAATCCAAACCACTCTGGTGGTGGAAAAAATTCCTTGCATGGAAAAAGTCCATGAGAAACCTCAGCCCTCACCTGCATGGCCCATGAAACTCACATGACCCTCCTGCGCTCCTGAAAGACCCCAAAATGCTTCCTGCTTCAAAGAACTTCCACTGATGGGAAATTCAGCCTCTGTCAGAGCAACAGCAAAAAACCATTTGACTCCAGAGAGCTGAAGGGAAGAAAAGGGAATTTTCAGAGCAGAAAGGCCAGGCAGGAGGGAGGATTCAGTAAGGAGAGAAGCTTGGCACAGCTGCCGCCTCTGTCTTCAGCCCTGGGGGTGGGCAGGCAGCTTTTACCTGGCCCCCACATTCCACAGGCTCCGGGATTCCAGCAGGGAACAACAACAACGAGGAGATGCCATCAGCATTCCCCACTCCCAAGCAGGATCTTACAGAGCAGTGGGAAAAGCTTTAACCAGCCCCTGGGAGGTGGTTTGGGGATGAATTTCACCCCACGGCCTTGATTTCTTGTCTCCCCAGTTGCCTGGACCAAGGCAGGTGATAAATTTGGGATGCTCAGGCCATCTGACCTTACACAGCCAGGGCACATCGCTGCTCCTCCTGCGTCATCTCCCCCAGTGCCCCCTGCTTTTCTGTGCCACAACCCTGAGAATGCCTTTCCTTGTTTTCCAGAGGCTCCTCATTGTTCCTGGCAGGATGGGCAGAGCACGGGGCGCACAATGCGGTACCCTCTGCTCAGGATGTACGCTGGTCATCCCAGCGCAGGAAAATGCTTATGGAGAGGCTTCCTCAGCCAGCTGCCTCCTCACTTTCCCTCCCCCTTCCCAGCAGATCCTCAGGACAATCCTGGTGGTCTGATTACCAGCCACCCTTCATAGGAACTCACTGCAGGTGACCAAAATGTTCATCACCCATGGAAGGTTCCATGAATATTCAAAGCCCACCACAGGTAAATGCACCTCTATCCCAAAATCTGAATCCCACCGAGGACTGGAAGAGCAATCCAGAGGGTTGTGTCTGTTGTGTCCATCCCATCTGATGACAGCAGCCTCCATCCTTGTCGATGTCATGTGAGCAGTAAATGAGCCCTGGAGTCCTTTCATCCCCTGCCAGCCTTTGTCCTTGGCACACAAGAAACTCCTGGGCATCCTGAGCGTGGGGCCAGGGCTGGTCTCCATCTGCTCAGCAGCCCGTGGAACAAAGACTTCTCTGGGTGTGCAGCCCACACTGAGCTCTGCAAATGACATTAATTAGTCTATAATTAGTTCTTAGCCCCTCATGGCTCAGGATAGTGTGTCCACGTCAGCCCCGTGTCAAGGACATCCTCCCTGGGGGCTTGTACAACACAAGGAATCCACCCTGACATCACGGCTCCTCGTAAATCCCAGATCTGAGGCAGCTTTTTCCATCTCTCACGCTTGAGTTCACTTCCTGGAATGGCTCGTGGTAAATCAGGGATTGTGGGGTTTGGGTGGCAATCCCAGGCACCAGTTTCTACACACCCCGAAAAGTTCAGGGGAAAATACCAACTGGATTTTCCTGGGACCATCAAATTTGCTTCAGAGCTAAAAACCTCATCAATAATTATCTCTCAATGCAAGTCACCTCAGCCCTGCCAAGGCCAAAAGCCACTACATGGACAGGATCCAGCTCACTTAGGATCAAAGAATCCCAGGATCATTTAGGTTGAAAAAAGCTCCAAAATCATGGAATCCAACCTGTCACTCATCCCCAGCTTGTCACCCAGCCCAGAGCACTGAGTGCCACATACAGTCATTTCTCGGATCCCTCCAGGGATGGGGACTCACCACCTCCCTGAGCAGCCCATTCCAATGGTGAGTCCCCCTTTCTGGGAAGGAATTCCTCCTGCTGTCCATCCTGACCCTCTCGCAGCACTGAGCAGCACTGATGTGGAGCAGTGAGGATTTCAGGATCACGTGGAGCTGCAAGCACTGAGATCCAAGCTGTCACAGACACCCCCAAAAATGCAGTGACAGCCTCACCACAGATTTTCTTCACACTTTCACTGCTCTCCTCACTCACCTTGAGGGAATTCCCTGGGGGGGACTCGCTTCTGTCTCCTTCCCCCAAGCACTGACCTGTTGTTCACACCTCGCCTCACCTTCACCTCACCACCAGCACTGCTGTGGGTGGATGTCCTGTGGGAAGCCCAGGAGATGATCAATGTTTGATCAATGTTTGGGGTCGACTTTTGGAAAAATGTGATCTTTAATGTCCCTTCCAACCCAAAGCATTCCATGATTCTCTGTAAGGACCGGGGAGTTCTCACTGACTTTATACCATCAGATAAATTCCCTGTGTCTTTCCAGAGGCTCAGCATCCAAGACCTTCCTTCAATTCATGTGGAATCACAGACCAGATGACCTACAGGGGTGATGGCTCAGCAAAACTTCTGAGTCTGCCCCCACCAGCGGGAAAGAATCAGTTAAAAATACCAGAGTGGTTTGAATCCCTTTTCCTCTGAGGCCTGAATGAGCCTGAGGGAGGAAAGTGCTCCTCAGGGCCCTGACATCTGAATGTGCTGCTAAGGAAGAGGTGTGTATCACATCCACAATAATTCACTCGGGTTTGAAGGCTCCAAGTGGCCTTTGAATGACAATTTGCTCGCAGAGGCCATAAATACACGACGTGATTTATTGGGCTTTGGTTAACATGGGAAACAACCCAAGAAAGGGATTTTGGAATTGTGGCTTTGCATTATTTAATGTGCGTTCTGTCCAACCCAGGAGCCTGAGGAACAGGGGGGTTTGGGGAGGGGTGGTCACTTGACCCAGCAGTGAAAAACAAGATTTTGAGTGCAATTAACAGCTCAGTTTGCTGTCTGTGGTTACTTTTATTTGATTAATTGGGTGCAACTGCCTGGTGGAGTTCCCAGATTTTGGGGAGGAGGAGATGTTGGAGAGATGGGAAAAAGAACGGGGATAGAGATTCGTGATCTCAAGCACGTTCAAAGCCTAAAGCAGCCGGGAGAAGCCTTGTTTCACAGGGCACTGCAGGACCCAGCAGGCACGATCATGGGAAGATGCACCCGTGCAATTCACCAGCTCAGGAGTTTCCAGGATACTCCTCAGGTTTGCTTTGAAAGCAGAAAATATCTGCTCAGAGGAAATGTTGATGGAAACCTCTTAGCCAGGTCCAAAATCTCGAGATTTTCCAGTGGTGTCCAGTTTGGACAGGCTGGAGAGATGTTCTCCAGGTCTCCAGAGCGGTAACTCCTGCTTTTCACCGTGCCCTTGAACCTCAACCTTTTCCACCCCAGCTAAACCCCCAACAGTTTGATTGCAAAGCCACCAAGAAAGTTGTTGCTTGTCCATTTAACCAAAATCCCTTCACTGCACCATGACTTTGTGCACGTGGGGCGGAAAGAGGACACAGCAGAGAGGCTTTACTGGAAGTTTCCCTGGATTTTTCTACCACTGATAAGAGATTAAACACATGGACATCCTCTGTGGTGTCCCAGACAAGGGCTGGAGCTCCTGGATCTTGGCGAAGCAGAGGAAGACAAGAGCTTTGCAGGGATCTCATCCAAGGCTTTTTTCCCCAAAGCAAAACAAAAATATTCTCTGGAAGCATCAAAGGCTTTTGCAAAGAGAAATAAAAGTTTCCAGCTTGGGGTTTTTTTGGAGCCAAATCTGTGTCCTCATCCAGTGGGTGAGGGATAAGGGTCAGGAGGGAAAAGTGCTTGGCTCTGGAGGAAAAAAGCCCCAGGCAAAGGGGAAATCAAATGAGAAATAATTTTTTTAAAATCCAAAAGGAAGTTTCAGACCCCTCCTCATGACTCATGCAACATTATTTGCCAGAAATTATTCAAAATTATTCTGGCCCACGCTGCTCTTCCCCACCTCTGGAATTCCCATGCATCCTGCTCCTCTGAGCATCCACGGTCCCGAGGACCCCCAGCACCCACCTTGCTCCTGCCTCCAGAACCAAAATAACCCAGGAAAAATCCCTCTTCTCTGGCAGCTCCATCAGGAAAAAAACAGGGCACCCTTGTTTTCAGTATCTATTCAGCTGCTTAAAAGAGCAGGAAATTTGGGCCATTTGCTTTACCCATTGTATCTTCTGTTATTCATCAATTTTGGAAAACAGCCTCTAAAATTGTTTCCGGCTCCCCTTTCCCATGTAAATCACTCCAAGGTTTTGTGTTTTTTGTCTTCCCAAAAAAAAAAAAAAAAAAAACAAAAAAAACGAGAAAGAAAAAATAGCCAAACATAACATTCTGTTGTTCGAAGCAAGATTTTTTTTCACTTCATTTCCAATTTAGCAACTCCGCGGAGCTCCCCTTTCCCTAAAAGCCTGGAAACAGAGGAAGCAGTTCCTGCCTGCGGCTGCACGCAAGCAGCAAATGCCACAGCTGAATGTTGTTTTCCTGTCCCCTCTTACTGCTCCGTCAGCTCCCTGCAGCATCCGAGGGGGCATCGGTCAGCCCAGGGAACAATCCCCCCCCCTCCTGGAGAGTTTTCCAAGTGCTGACTCTGCTCCAGCCCCGGGGATGATGGAAAAGGCTCTTTGCAGCCAGGGTGTGATGCTGCGCTTTGGGAATTCAAGGTAGGTATCGCGGGTTTGGGGAAAAAATCTGATTTTTTTACTATTTTTTCATAGGTGAAAGAACATTTCTAGGTTTGGGAGGAGATGTGCAAAGGCCAATGAAAAGGGGATGTGATCATAACCACTCCTGACAGCACGAGGCACACATGAAACCCTATCTTGGATGATTCCTAAAGGAGGAGCCAAGGCCAGCATGGACCAGGTTTAACAGGGAATCCCTTTGTTTTTCCACCAGGGTCCTGCCCTGCTGATCCCAGACTGCATCAACACATGGATATTTCAGTAGGCGCTTCACTTGCGGTTTCCCACAAAGACCCAGCTTCAAGACTCATCTAAAAATATTAAAAATATATAATTTGTTTTGTTTCTAAGCTCCATTTCAATTAGATAACGGGAAGGAATTGTTCCCTGGGAGGGTGGGGAGGCCCTGGCACAGGGTGCCCAGAGAAGCTGTGGCTGCCCCATCCCTGGCAGTGTCCCAGGCCGGGCTGGACGGGGCTTGGATCAACCTGGGACAGTGGAAGGTGTCCCTGCCCATGGAGCTGGATGAGCTGTAAGGTCCCTTCCAACCCAACCCATTCCACATTTTTATGATTTAGCTGCACCCATTTCCCTTACCAAGGTGCAAGGAGACTCCCTATGCAGCCATGAGGAGCCTGGAGCTCCTCTAACCTTTCCCAGAAGGATCAGAAGGAAGCTGGGATGAGCTCAGCCGAGCCCTGCCAGGATGTGCAGAGTCAGGCCAGCCACTTCCCAGTGGGTTCACACACACAGAGGAGGGGAAAAATAATAAAAAACCCAAGCAGAAAGAAATATTCCTATTGCAGCTTTTGCTTCTGGAAATCCCCTGTTTGGCCTGGAGTGAGTCAGCCAAAATGTTGACCTTGGAATTATGATGGGAATGTCGTGTGACATAAAAGGAGTGTGGAGCAGCCCAGCTGCAGCGTGGAGCACTGGGATGAGCCAGCAGCTGATGAGCTCACCAGTCCAACCGTGCTGCAAATGCAGCGTTGGTGGGGGAAGAGAGAACTGCTGTATTCCAGCAGAAAGGTAAATCCAAGGAAAACAGCTCCTCATGCATGGGAACAGCCCACCAAAGCCAGCATCCACAGGGAAGGGTAAGAAACAGGTTGCCTGAAGAGTTCAGCAGAGTATTCCCATTTTAATCAGAATTTTTCCAGCTTTTGAGGCAGCTCATCCAATGCCTCATGCCTCAAAGCAAACAGAGAAAGAAAATCCAGGTGGATATTTTTTGCCCAGGAAAAGTTTCTCAGTAAAATATCCGAGCTCAGTTTTGGACCCATAGAAGGAGACGTGGAAGCGTGTAATTAATTAATTAATTGATTGATATCAGAGTTGTTGCCACTCTCAGAAGACAAGTAGGGAAGGAAGGTGGAAGTTTAGTCGCTGCCAGGAGAGAAAGGTCAGATCCTGAAAACCCATCCCATGCTGGGAATCCAGTTATGGAAATATGGGCTGGTCCAGCACAAGTTTCTCCAGGTTTGGAATTCTTTGCCAGGCACTGGCCTGTGGCTGCCAGGTTGTCCTTCCTCCCTCTTAGACTGAGAAATCCCCTCTTTTCCTGGAACAGGAAAAAATTAGGAGGAAATTGCAATGACTTTTTTCCTTAAGTAATTTCTTCGGTTGCCAAGGGGAAAATCCCAACGACACATCCCAGTCAAACCTTGGGAAGTTTTATCGTGGATGTATCCTAGAAGTTGTCCCTGTCCCTTCTCATGTCCAGCAGCTCCCAAAGCACGATGGAACGTGACTTTTTACTGGAAAATCCCACTGATTACAGCAATTCTGGAATAAGGCAGGAAGTACCTGCAGGGCTGAGAGAATTGGGATCGTTCAGCCTGGGGAAGAGCAGGCCCTGGGGAGACCTTGGAGCCCCTTCCAGTGCCTAAAGGGGCTCCAGGACTGCTGGAGAGGGATTCTGGAAAAAGGTTTGGAGAGACAGGACAAGCAGAAATGGCTTCCCACTGACACAGTAGATGGGATATCGAGAAGGAATGTGGATGTTGGGAACTAGATCAGCTTGAAGATCTCTTCCAACCCAAACAATTCCACGATTCTGTGATTAAGGGGACGAAGCCAGACTCCAGCTGAGGAGCTGATATCAGCACATTTCCCGCAGCACAGTTTTTATCCACCTCCCGATTTCCCAGGAAAGCAGAGGTGGGCTGCATACTTTGGAATGATAAGGGCCAAAAGGAGTCCCTACAAACCTCACCGTGACCTCAGCAATGGTGTCTCACTTCTACCTTCTCCTAAAGGATCTGTGCCTGTTGCGATCGGCCTCCTGGTGTGTCCCGCGCCTCCTCCGCTCCAACCCCGTCCTCCTTTGGAGCAGGAGCAGGAGATGAGTGCTTAATGAGTGAGCAGAGCACATAGTTTCCCTGCAAGAAGCATCTCTCTCCGGGCTCCTGCCAGATTCCGAGTCTCTCCCCCGTGCAGACCGCCCTGGGAGTCGGGAATTATCAGGGGGTTCCAGAGACTTCCCACCGCGGCACCAGCCAAGGAACCTGCGGCCTTTCCGCTCCCAAACGCAAGTTTGGGGTGATGGTTTTGTGAGGGAAAAAAGCCCTGGGAGTCCCAGTGGAGCTTGGGAACACACAGAAAAAGGGATCCCTGGAGTTTAGAGAGCTAAATTCATTAATGCTCGGGGCAGGGGAAGGCTTGGCCTCCATTCCTTAGGTCACAGCGACAGCAGAGGAAGTCTGGCAGGGCCACGCTGTGGGATGGAGATTGCTCTCCAGGGTGACTCCGAAAGGCAATAAAAAAAAGAAGACAATAAGGAGAGAGATCATAAAAACCCTCCCGCTTTTGATTTTCTCCCGGCAATGCCAGGCTTTTCAGGAAGGCCTAATGTGTGCCTACAGATTTACTGGCCCCCAGGCACAGGGGGCAAAGGGACAGAGGTGACGTTACTTGGCAGCTCCAGCCAAGGCTTTGCCATCGAGCTGAGCAAAAATAGGTGGCTGGATAAAATGGGGTCAGAATTATCTTTTCCCTGAAGAGCCCTGAAAAAGGACCAGGACCTTAAATCAGAGTTATTCCTGCTGGAGGCAGCTTTTTCTCCCTAGAACAAACACCAGCCTGTTCTGCCAGGAATGGGAAAGGCTCTGGACAAACAATGTCACAGCCTCAGGCCATGCAGCTGGAGAGACACCGGGAATCCTTGGGATGATAAAAGCTGATGTTGGCTACTCCAGGAGCCAAGAGCAGCTCCTGTTGTTCTGCTTGGCCTCCACCACAGCAGAGCTTGATGTGGCCACCACCCAGAGCTCAGCTCAGTCCCACAAGCTCACCCTGAACACACAAAGAGGGTAAAAAGCCCAAATCCAAAGTCAGCTTGGAGCCTTGAGGACCATCTCTCCTTGGAGGGCTTGGCTGCTCCCATGAGGATCCCATTCGGGGTGAATCAGGACAGTGGGACCTGATTTTTCTCCATCCATTAAACCCCACTCGAACTGGGTACCAGATGAGGGACGATGAGTCTGTGGAGTCAAACCTGGACACAACGAATTCCTCTCACCTTTCCAAGCCCTGGCTGTCCAAACTTGGGTGCTGGACATTCCCAAGGGATGTTCCTGGAGGAGAACCAGGCTTGTGGCTCAAACCCTTTGCTGATGATGCTCCAAGGAGAGCAGTGGGAAGGGATGAGCTGGGGAATGGGATGTGGAAAGAGCAAAAAACATCTTCTGAGAGGAGCTTTGGAGTTTTGTTTTCACACTTCACTTTCTCTTCTTTTTATCCCTTGGAGCAAGAATGCCTAAATAGATATTTTTGGAACCATTGGAATGTTTTCTTCCAGGGGAATTGAAATATTCTGCTGATATTAAAGAATTATGGAATTACATGACCATCAGGATGAAAGGAGAAAGCTCAGCCTGGTTTCTTCTTGTAATTTGGTGAAACGAAGGCACTCCCTGAGAAGGATTCCATTGCACCAAAGCCATTTCCCATGAAAAGCTGCTCTGCCTGACTCATTCCAGTGCCAGGGATCATGGAATTTCATGGATAACAGCCAATATCATGGCTGGTGGTGGAAACACAGCACATGGAGCATCCAAGATGTTCACTACTGACTGCCCTGGGGGAAACCCCTCCAACAGCTAAAAATCAAACATTTATCCTCATTAAGGTGACATAATTCTTAGTTTTATTCCCTTTTATTGGGTTTTTTTTTTGGGGGGGGGAGTTCAGTTGGGTTTTTTGTCAGTCCTCTCCAACCAATGACTCTCTACCCCAAAAGCCAAAACCCTTCTCCACCCTTCTTGCAGATGAGACACCTTGACCATGTTTTGGATGTCCCCCGGTGAGGTGACTCCACCATGCCAGGAGTCGCTTGCACACTTTATAAATGCTGCCAGAAACGCCTGGATAACGGGAAAATCCTAAAAAACACCCAAGAAAAACGAAAAATCCATGCCTTTTAGCTATGGATGTGTGGAAAAACACATTAATCTTGCAGAACACGGCCAGCAGACAGGAGCCAAAAGGTTGCCACCAGGGTGTGGTGAAGGGGAGACATTTCCATGCTATTGCTCAGCAGGTCACAGCAACAGGATGCTGATAACATCCTGCAAACTTCCTCCCTCAGCTGGCCTGGAAAAAAATCCCGAAAATGAAGGCCCCGAGGCACATCATGAGCAGCCAACCATTCACAAATCCACCTTCTGGGAATGTTGTGTTTCAGGGCAGGCCGGGGATGCGCCGCTTTTCTCTGGTTGTAAAGGAGACAACTGGAAAGGAAGAGAAACAGGGAAAATGGGGAAAACAGGGCAAACAGGGCAGAGCTCCATGGCCAGCAGGACTGTGGGGTGATGGCTCAGGGATCACAGTGCCACTCCTTTTATTGTTCCAGATGGATTTTAAATGGAGCAGCACTAGAAAAGAGGTTTTTTAATAGCTGGGTTTACACTTTTTCCTTGTCCTTTGGAGTTCAAAGAGGTTCAGAGTTATGCTCTCAATGACACAGAGATAAATCCAGGGGAAGGCAAAGCAACAGGAGAGGATTTCCTCAAAAGGCAGGGAGAGCAGGAGATTCCCACCTCATCCAACACCTTTAAAATCCATTAAATTAATTCCATTCAAGCTTTGACAAGAGATGAGCAGGATTTCTGCAGTGCAGTCGGGCTCGTGGCGGGGGGCAGCAAGAAGAAAATTGTTTCCCCAGAGCACTGAGGGATTTTTTTTTTCTCCTTTTGCAAAGGAAAACACAAAGAGAGGCTCAGAAAGAGAAGTGAAACCTGCCTGCAAAGAAAAATGGCTGAGAATAAAAATCCTAAAAAAAAAAATTCTAAATATATCCTGGTTTGAGCAAAACAATTTCCTCCAGCAAGGTCACTAAATTCCAATTCACTCCAGTCATGACACTTGGTTCTCAGGGAGGATGGGACCTGGCCTCTGTGAGATGCCAGGGGCATTCCCAGACCCCACTGAAGGGGATTTTACCTCTGAAGGAGACTCAGTTCCCCCAAATCCTGCACAAGCCATTTCCAACCATTTCTTCTCTGCATTAAACTCTCACTCCCCAAAAAGGGAGATGTCCTTGGCACAGCCTGGTGGGCAGGAGGAGGAGGATGTGGGACAGCACTGGTGAGGGGATTTCTTCTGCTCAGAGCAGTGTAAGCAGGGCTGGGCTGCTGGTTAAACCACAAACCTGAGCTGTGGGGACACCAAAATGCCACAAACACAAGGAAAACGCAGTCCTACCCCCCCCCCCCTCCCCCCCGCCATTTCCTCAACTCACTTGAAGTGGATGAAAACCGTGGGACTGTAGAAGGGTTTGGGTTGGAGAGGACCTTAGAGCTCATCCAGTGCCACCCCAGCCAAGGGCAGGGAGACCTTCTGCTGATCCAGGCTGCTCCAAGCCCTGTCCAGCCTGGCCTTGGGCACTGCCAGGGATCCAGGGGCAGCCACAGCTGCTCTGGGCACCCTGTGCCAGGGCCTCCCCACCCTCCCAGGGAACAATTCCTTCCCAAAATCCCATCTAAACTCAGTTTGAAGCCATTCCCACTCTTGCACAGCAATGCAGGGCCCCATCCCTCCAACACACCAACTCTGGGTCTCTGCCGCTGAACTTCAAGCCCCAGGAATGTGATGGTTCCCAAAAAAAGCGGAACAGCTGGGGACAGTGTCCCAGGCGTTATCTCCCACCCTAATTAACACCTTTGAGTGGCCGCCAGCCGCGGGCTGGGAAGTCAACTTTGCTCTGAAGTCCGTTCCTCGCACCAGAGGGAGCTTGTCAGCCCCTGCCTCCCATCCCTGCTCCCCTTATCTCCCCCCGGAGCTTTCCTGTTTACATTTCCCATTAGATTCCCGTAATTAATGCCCTGACAGCGCAGGCTGGTTGGGAATGGTGCTGGTTGCCCCTCGGCACAGCCGGGATGAGCAGCAGCTCCTGCAACCCCCCCACCTGGAGATGCCCCCGGAATTTTGGGGTGACACTCCCCCGCCTACAAAGCTGATCATGGATTTGCCTAGGATTTGCTTCCAGTGGGGAGGAAGCAGCAGCCCCAAATGCACCCAGAGGGATCTGCCTTAGGATGGATGCAAATATTTCCTGTGCTGGGGGAGCAGTTTTGGCTGCACATGCCAAAATCAGTTCCAGGCAGCTTGGGCACAAGGGAAGAAGCCTGGGACAATGCAGTGGGCACTGTAAAACCTGGCACAGGGAGATTCCCTGATCCTTTAATCCCTCAGGAGGTGCAGTTAATGCCCAGCATGCAAATATTTGTACCCCTGCATGGCACAACGCTGCTTTTCCCGGGAAATGCCCAAATTCTCCCTGTTTTCCCTCATTTCCCCCCGTTTTACCCTGCAGCAAATAGAAAAGCTCAGGTGTTCAGGCACAGCTGCTGGTGTCTGTCCAGTCACAGGGCAGGGATGTATTAAAAACACAGCTTTTACACATTTTCTTCCATTCCTATTTCCCAAACTATCCCAAATTTCCAACAAAACAGGCCACGGGGATTCTCAGCTCTTGATCTAGCGGTGTGTCAGGCTCAGTGACCAGCAGGCATTTTCTTGGAGAGAAGAAAAAAGAGAAACCTACCCAGATTTCCCTGTAGCCAACAGGAGAAGACTCCACCACCCCATCCCAGGGTTTAGATCCCGCTGACATCCAATGCCATTCCTTCCGACGCCAGTGGGGGGAAGCCAGAGCCATAAAACCCCGTCCCTCGCCCTTAATTGGAGGCCAGCCCTGTGCAGATCCCTATCTGAATCAAAGCCCCCCAGCTGCTGGATGCGTGGCAGGGGCCCTTTGGTGGAAACAGCCCCCTTGCTGTTATATGGCATCCAGGGGAGCTGTGGCTGTCGCCTTTCCAGGCCTCTGGAATCCCCGGGGATTTAGGGAGCTGCAGCACAGCCGTGCTCGCCCTCATCCACACGGAGGTAGCAGGGTGATAGGTGCCATAAAAAAGAGCGGAGTAGGGGCAGATACGGATCTTTAAGGAGGGAGGAAATTTGGCAGGGGGTTGGAGTAAAACAGGAAGAAAAGGGGGGGGGGAAGGGAAAAGAAAAAAGCTTTGAAATCAAAGCCCTGGTTGATCCCACCTCGAGGTTGGGGAGCAGATGAGAAGGGAGAGGTGGGTTGGGGAGGGAAAGCCACCCCTGGGGTGTGGATGTGGTTGTTATTAACACCTTTTTGAGGTGCACACACAGAAATCACCCCAGGCTCAGC
The DNA here is from genome assembly GCF_017639235.1 of Corvus kubaryi. Classification (NCBI taxonomy): domain Eukaryota; kingdom Metazoa; phylum Chordata; class Aves; order Passeriformes; family Corvidae; genus Corvus; species Corvus kubaryi. Next base: position 1,233,867 of record NW_024581093.1, on the reverse strand, counting down.
AGAGACAGAGGTGCCTGTGCTGGTGACTTCCAAGCAGGATTCCTTAAGGAAAATCGATCTGGCTCCAGTGCCTGGGAGCTCTTCTGCTTGACTGATAACCTCAAAGCATCAATATTGAGCCTTTATCAACACGTGGCAGAAGCACAACAGAAATAAGCCCAAATCTGGAGGGAGGGGTAGAGCATTTTACGCCTCAAAATCCAGAAAACAGCAAAATCGTGCTGTGGGTTTGGCCCAAAATATTGACTTTTTTACTACCTGAAATTGCACATCCTGCACCATTACTTCCCTCCAGCCCCCATTTTTCTGGCGTGTTCAGCTCAGTTCTTTTCTGCCTTCCATGCAGTAAATCCTGCTCATCCTCCGAGTGGGATCAGCCCCTGCTGCTGTTCCCACGTTTCTTTCCCATGGCTGATCCCTCACCGGGGGTTCCTTTCCAGCTGCCAGGCTCATCCCTGCCATAAACTTGAAAAGAACCTTTTCCTTTGGAAGCCCCTTCAGCTGCCAGGGCAGAAGGGCTTGGAAATGTCCCCTCTCCCTGCTCCTGCTGGCCACGCTTCCATGTGTTCCCCAGCTGGAAGTTCTGCCTCCAGCAGCACTGACCCTGCTCCCGACCAGGATCCACGGCACGCCGGGGTCACTGGCAGTGTGGGAAGGGAATTAACCTTTTTGCAAGGATGAGTGGGGGAATTGCTGCTCTTGTTTTCCCCTTTCCCTCCAACAAACCTCGCTGAGAGCTCTGCAGCAGCCTCAGCTCCTCCGGCTGGAAAAATCCTGCTCCTCGCTGTTGGGACAATAAATATTTTTCCCTCCACCCACCCGGGTCAAGAACCTTCAGGTCAGCCTGGAGGAGCTGAGGGTGCTCGGGGCTCGCTGCTTTCAGCCCCAGCATTCCTCCAGCACATCCCCCCGCAGGAGTTGCCGCCGATTTAGGATGGCATCCAAATCCTTTGGAGCCAGCGGCTGCGGCTGTGCCAGGAGCAGAGGCTCAGCTGTGACAAAGGCGAGGGCAAAGAGCAGGAGCGGGACATGCTCAGGTGCCCTGCCCGCTGCTCCAGAGGGTGGAAATCATCCTGTGGTGCGGGAGCTCTGCTTTTCCTGCGCTGGTTGCTAAGGGCAGCCCGGAGGAGCTGAGCTGCCGGCGAGCCCCTGAGGATGTGGGGAAATTATCCAGCTCGTTTGATGAAATCCTACCCTGGCTGGCAAAGGAAAAATCCAGCAGCACAACAAATCCTGCCTGGGGGCTCGGGGATTGGATTAAAAACACAGCCGCCACTTGACGCAAAGCGCCAGTTCGGGATAAATTCAGGCTGCTGGTTCGCAGCTGCCCGTTCACCGGCGTGCTGGCAGATCCCGTGCTGGGAAGGGAATTGTTTGTGTCATTCCACCCTCCTGCCTCGGCCAGCACCGCTTGTCCCCGGCTGGCACCGCACGGTGACACCGCTCAGGCTCATCAAGCACCGGTGGTGTGAGGGGGTGGAACGAGATGATCCTCAAGGACCTTTCCAACCCAAACCATCCCGGGATTCCGCAGGCGCAGCACTCACAGCCTGTGCCGCATCCAGCACCCACACCTGAGGCTCCCTCACAGCAGCTGGATGTGAACAGCGCAGCGCCCACAGCACCCAAAATGTGCACGGCGCCCTTGGAACGTGCTGCAGGGCACCCAAAATGTGCACAGCGCCCTCAGTGCATTCAAATCAGCACCCAAAATGCGCACAGCACGCTTGATGCATTCAAATCAGCACCCAAAATGTGCACAGCGCCTTTGATGCATTCAAAACAGCACCCGAGACATGCACAGCACCCTTGGAGCATGCTGGAGAGCACCCAAAATGTGCACAGCACCTTTGGTGCATTTAGACCAGCACCCAAAATGTGCACAGCACCCTTGGAACCTGCTGGAGAGCACCCAAAATGTGCACAGCACCCTTGGAGCATGCTGGAGAGCACTCAAAATGTGCACAGCACCCTCGATGCATTCAAACCAGCACCCAAAATGTGCACAGCACCCTTGGAACGTGCTGGAGAGCACCCAAAAGGTGCACAGCACCCTCGATGCATTCAAGCCAGCACCCAAAATGTGCAC
>NW_024581093.1:1192936-1231768 GCF_017639235.1 Corvus kubaryi | reverse complement strand
GTGCACAGCACCCTCGATGCATTCAAGCCAGCACCCAAAATGTGCACAGCACCCTTGGAACGTGCTGGAGAGCACCCAAAGGCCCTCCCAGGCACATCCCAGCCCCACGCAGCATCCCCCAAAGGCGCTCGCAGCTCCCGGGGCAGCCCCGGCCCGGCGTGCGGGTGGCTCTGGCTCTCAGTAGAGGGAGGCAGTCTCCAAGAGAAGCCCCGTGAGGAGCTCTCCGCGCAGCCGGAGCTTTCCCAGCCGCCTGAAGAGGGACCCGAGGCAGCCTTTGAGGGAGGTCCGAGCTCCCGCTCCTGTCTGAGGCGTTTCCCAGAGCTGAAGCTCCCCGGCGCTCCCCGGGGTTGGGGCTGTGCGGAGTCTCATGGAGAGCTGGGCTTGTCTGGCGCTATTTTGGGAGGCTGGGTTGCTCCTGCATCCCTAAATCTCCCTCAAATCCTTAATCCCTCACAACTTCAAAGGCTGGAATGTGCCAGCAGCGCTCACCTAGGGACCTTTCTCTGTGCAGAGCTCCAGGTTCGAAAGGATCCAGGTTTGGCAGAGTCCTGTCTCCATCCGATCTCCTTTCCTTCCATTCCTTATTCCCTGGGAATCAATCCCGTGTGGATTAAAGCAGGAATTAAAGTGCTTTGGGACGCAGGTCAGGCCAAGCATTGCTCACAGCACAGAAAAGAGCAGTTCCCCTAAATTTATTATAAAGTAATAAATCCGTTCCAAGGAGGTAGTTAATTTGATAATTGCCAGCCAGAGCAACCAGGAATGGAGGAATAGGACTGATAAATCCGTCCATCAGGAAAAAAAGAACTATGGAGGGGCTGGGAAGTGGCCTTTTAAAGAAGGCAGAGTGGGTAAAAAAGTGGAAAATTGAGCGGTTTGCCTCAATTGCTTCTCCAAATGGGTTTTAGCTGGGACATTAAAGTTTGAAAAGCTTCGTGAAGAGTTTTATTCATAGATACACAGGTGAGGCACAAACTAGAAATGGATGGATATATATCAAATACAAGAATAAAATATAAATGTGACCGTTGTCCCCAGGTTTTCAAGAACAAGGAACAACTTCACAAAACACAATGTCATCTCTGTATTAAGATAATTAGGAAATTACTTGCCAGGCTGGGCAACTTGTTACACATTTAATGATTAGATGATACTCAGAAGGATAAAGAATAAAAAGTTCCTGAGACTTGACGCAAAAGCCCATTTTTAAGCATTCAGCTTTGCAGCTAAATCCTGAGCGTTTCTGAGGAAAAGCAGATATTTAAAAATCAATAGGGGTAGATGGTTCCACTTCCCCTCTCGCCTTAGGGAAAGGAAGAGCCCAGCGAAGGAATAAGTTAAATTTTTAAGGAAGTCTGACAAAAGGTTCGATTTTGAAACTCCAGAGTGCCTTTTCTAGGCTGATTTAGGGGAAAAAGCAGAGTTTCTGCTTTCTCATTAGCACTCGGGGGGACGTTTTTGCTGCTCAACTGCCAGGGCTGCACCTCCTCCAACTGAGATTTGTGCAAAATCCCTCCCGATGCAGCTTCCTTAGGAAGGCACCTTTGAAGCTCATCTAATCCAACATCCCTGCAATTAACAGGGAATTTTTCAGCTAGTTCAGGTTGCTCAAAGACCTGTACAACCTGACCTTGAATGCTTTTAGGGATGGGGCAGCCACCACCACTCTGGGCAATGCGCACCGGTGTTTTTCCACCCTCTGGGAATAACCTCGCTCCTTTTACCCCATTAATGTTTGCCTGGTCCCACCGGTATTCCAGGAGAGCCTGGGGCTGATATTTCCAGCCGTGCAGCCAGCACAGCTCTCACCTTCCCCACTGCTGCTCTGCCTTTCAACACAGAATTGACAGCAGCCCAGGCTGTTATATCACCCAAAAAAAAGCTGATTTTACCCCCACTAAACCCAGCCCAGAGAGTGTGCACAGCCAGGCTTTGTCAAACCCCCACAGGCTGTGTTTGTCCCCAGCTCAGCAGCGCATCCCACAGAAAGAGGAAATGGTTTGGAGGCTGCAAATCTTTGCTTTTTATTTTGCAGATGAACCGAGTGGAAATTAAATGCTGAGCAACAGGGAAGGAGTTTTGCACTGGGAGAAAGTTTAGCAGTGGTCAAGCAGTTCCCACGGGTGATTTTCTGCAGGAGGGGGATCAGCTGGGCTGCAGGACACGAGGTTTTGCGGAGGAAATGCTGCTGCAGTGGCACCTTGGGGTGCCCAAACAGCCTCAGAGCCAGGCTGCTGGAAAAACCAGCACTGGGATTAGTGCTGGGATAACCACAACTGGGAATTTTCCCTTGGAAAGCACTAGGTGATTCCTGAGAGGGGGCAGCTGAGCAGAGGTTTTAGGTTAAACCTTGTGCCTTCAGAGCAGGATTGAGAAAATAATTTCTTCTTAATCCAGAGCCTTGCCAGAACTGCACCTGAGATCAGGGGATTAGAGCAGAAATGAATTTTCTGGCTCTGGACACCCAAAACCAGCCCCCATGGAGCACCTGGGTCCTCCCAGATTTCCAACCCTGTTCATTTTGCCAAGTTGGCTTTGGTAAAGGACGAGGATGCTGAGAAGCAGCACTCCAAGGGTGTCCCCGAGCAGCTGTCCCGGGGTTGTTCCCATTCCCTGTGGGATGGAGAAGGGAAGGGAGTTCATCCCAACGCTCCCCTCCATCAGCTGCCCAACAATTTCTTTATCAGCTCACACAGGTTCTTCTCTCCTTGCAGGGCAGCCTAACAGGATTTTCCAAGCAGAAAACCCCCAGGGAAGGGAAGAGAACAGAGGGAACACCCACACCCCCCGTGATGGGGGCACCACCGAGGCAAGGGGAGCAGCAATCCCCTCTCCAGCTGCCCAAGAGCAACCACCACTCCACCAGAAGGATTTCTGGAGCCCCAGTTATCCTCCTCCAGCTTCGGGATCAGGGAATTTATGCTCCATTGCAAGTCTTAAAGAAAATCTGCCAGCAGCCATTAACTCTGATACAGCTCCCCCCGGGCTCAGGCAGCTCTAGCTCAGGAACAGCCCCCTCCAAGCACTTCCAAGGCATGCAGAGCACATTTCAAATGAAATCCAGGGAATCTGCTGCCCTACCAGCTCTAGCAGCAGCTGGAAGCAAAAAGGAACAAGCAGCTGGCTCAGCCAGGGCAGCAAACACCTCCAGCCCTTGGGGGTTAAAGCCTTACAAGGTACGTGAGCTGCTCCAACCACTGAAGCATCAGAAAAAAAGACGAATAATAATGCTGCAGCAAGAGCATTTCCTTTCCTCTGCTTCTAATTAGCCTCATTAGCCACAGCAAGGTGCACTGTGCTGAATTTAAAGGGTCTGTGGTTAAATGGGTGTGTGGGAGAGGTGTCTGTATGAAGCTGAGCATTGTTTGCTGCATAAGTAATGGAAATAGGATTTTAAAAGCTGGTTTAGGGGTAGGGCTGGTGCTGCTGTAGGTACCTGGAATCATTCTGTTTACTGATTGTGATTTCCAGAGGTGACAATAGAGAAATACAAAATACACCTGCAAAACAATCCCTAGGAGAGCTGCAGCAGAGAGCTGTGATTGCTGAGGGGAGTTTGCAGTTTCCACTCCAGGCAGAAAATCCGTGAGGGCAAAAAATGAGCCCCATTGGGGGAGGGACCAGCTGGAAAACCATCAAAGCCCAGGTCCCTGGTGGCTGGGGTGTCTCTGACCACACTCCCTGCGACAGAAACTTGCAGCAGCCACAGATTCAGAAATTATGCCCAGATTTATTGTTTGGTATGACCCGAGCTGAGGAATGAGCTCAGGGGGAAAAAGGAGGTTGGACTTTTAATTCCCAGAGGTTCCTTTCAACCCTAAAATTCTGTGGTTTTAGGAAAAGGGGACCTTGGAGGTGTGAGCATAATTCCCCCAGGTCCCTGCTAGGACCTTCCCTGAGGATGGGGTCTGCCAGCCCTTGTCAGGATGTGGCCCAAGGTGATTCAAAAAGGTTTTCTCAGCCCTGCCAGAGCTGCAGAGCTTCCCTGCAGCAGCAGCAGCGGTGACTTGCACTTCAAAAAACGCCCAGTTTTGTGTCCCTCCCAGGCAGCCAAGCCCCCGCGGTTGGCAAGGGAGCGCTCCGAGCTCCTCACGGCTGCAGAGCCGCGGGTTTCGGGGTCCGTGACGGAGGGAAAAGCCACGGCTCTCCTGGGCTTGGAGAAGAGATGGGTTATTTTTAGGGAGCTTGCCGGGCCAAGGCAGCTCGGTGCGAGCAGCCACTGGGTGGCAATCGCCATCCGGCTGCAGCGCCGAGCCCGCAGCGCCGGGAGCCGCCGAGCATCCCTCCCCTTCGCCCCGCATGCAAATATGGGAACATCTGGCAGCGAAGACTTATAAAGATAGCCCTCAGCTAAGCAAATACAGGAACAGGGGCTCAACCAAGCTGTCATGTAGTTAAAGCTTTTGGTTTGTTTTTTTTTTTTTATATAATTATGCTTTTTTGGGTTTTTTTTCAATGCTCATTTGCCTGTTGTTGTTCGCCCTGCTGCATTTGCTGGGTTTTACGGCCTGTCTGCAGGGGCTGTGTCACAGAACTGTGGGATAGGGTTGGAAGGGACTTCAAACATCATCCAGTCCCAACTCCCTGCCACAGGCAGGGACACCTCCCACTAGGCCAGGCTGCTCCAAGCCCCATCCATACCTGTCTTCATCCTGCTGGGGTGTGCCCCTTGTCATTTGAAGGGTCAGATTTATCCTTAAAGCTCCTACTTTGCTCTCCCTGGCTGTTTTGAGCAGGGTTGGGTGTCCCTTGCACCAGGCTGTGCCAGGACTGGGCTTGCCACCATCGTGGGGGCACCCAGGCAATACTCAGGAGGCTGCTCTGAAATGCAGCCAAGGCATTTGTGCAATTCCTTCTCGCTCTCTGCAGGCTGGTTTGGGGTTAGGACTGAAGGACTGGGAAGGAAACCTGTGGTCTGGGAGCCTGGAGCCTGCTTAGGGTGGGAGCTGGAGCGGCTTCACTGTGCTCCTGCCCAGGCTTCTTGCAGGAATCCCTGTGTGTCCCTCTGTTCACAGCCAGTGCAGTGGGACAGCACAGCTCCAGCCCAGGGAGGAATTCTGAGGACAAGGGAATATCTGAAACACCCAGAGTGCTTCAGGCAAGTTTTGTCACTTATCCTGCGGAACAACCCAGTTTAGACCCAAACCCCTGGTGATTCACACCTAACTCAGCAAGAGGCAAACCATCCCTTGGGATGGGTCTGCTCAGGTCTCCACTGCAGCTTCCAGAGCTGCTTCACCACCACCTTCATCCCTGAACCACACTGACAACAAACCTGCAACCACCACCTTCATCCCTGCCTTGCAGAGATGCCTTAACCAGACCTTGGATTGTGCAGCCCAGGCTGGGTTTGGAGATGTTGGGTTGGTAGCCATGGAGGACTCCGGAGCAGACACTCACAGCCACCTCTTCCCCCTGTCCCCAAACCACTGCCCAGCGGGTAGGAGGCGATGGGGCAGCATCACTCGGGTGCCAGTGAGTAAGAGGCTGTGGTTCCCCTCTGGTTTTGTGGGGCAAGCAGCATGGCTGCGATGCTGCGATAGGTCCCGGGAGTCACCGCTGCGGTCAGCACTGAAGAAATAGGGCAGTGGAGCAGGCAGAGAAATTGCAGCGGGTGGTGGAGTGAGGAGAACCAAGGAACTGCTGCCGTGGGACAGCTCAAGGTACCTGGGACTGGGGCAGGGGCAGAGGAAGGGGCATGATGGGAGAGGTGGGGTGGTGGTGCAGGACCACTCCAGGGTTGATGGTGTTTATCCAAAATGGGGAAAAGGAGGGGCTGGCATGGAAGGGCGGAATGGGGAGGGAAGTTGAAGAAAGGGATGAGACACCCATGCAGTCACCTGCAAGGTGCATCTCTGTGGGCTTGGATGGACTCGCCAAAGGAGCCAACAATCGACTCGATGCTGCCCAGAACATCCAGTGAGGGGGGACCAACACCCCCTTTCAGTTTAGGGAAGGAACCAGAGGCTGCCAGCCCCACTTCTTCTGGAGGTGGTTAAAGCAAACCTCGCCCAGCATGGCAGCCAGGCTGCCTCGTCCTGCAGGTGGTTGGGTTCACCTCTCCTGGTCACAGGTGGTCCCGCTGCCACCCTGAGCACACAAGCAAAGCACGTATTTGTCATCGCCTCAGTGACAAGAGGCCGCTTCCGACTCCGAGAACAACATTAGCCATCAAACCATCTTGTTTTACTGGGTGAAGGCACTGAGTGAAGGATTTGCATGGGTGTGGCATTCCCAGAAACGGTGACACCAACACCTCCGCTCACTCCCGGACACAAATGCCTTAAATCAGCTGTCACATTTCTCTTGCTAAGCATTAAACAGAAAAAATTCCTTCATGGCTTCCAAGAACTTTGCTGGTCACCAACATCTGCTCCCAAAGTATGGCTGCCAAAGTTTCCAGGAAACCCTCCGAGCCTTTTTTATCATATTTACTCAGTGTTGTAACTCGGTGGCACATTTTAGGAGAGTGTCTCAAGAGATTAAAGCCCTGGTTTTAAAACCATGCAAATGATCTCACAAGTGTTGGGTGGGAGAGATGTTCAGGCATGAAGGGACTTTGTCCTGCTGGTTGTTCAGACATGGATCCGCAGGTATTCAACCACAACAAACTGTAGCTTGTCAGAAGTTGACAGAGGCTGATTGCACATCTGGTTTCTGGCCAACTGGGCCTTCACTTCATCTCCAGATGTTACCTCAGGCAACATCAGCGGGTCATGGCTGCAGAGATAGCTTCACAGAAGGTGGATGCAATTCTGGTTCTCAACCAACCTGACCACCAGGTCCTTCCCATTAACCTCCAGGAGATGTTATCTTAATTGGCATCAGCTGGTAGCGTCTGCAGAGATGTTTTATGGGAACCAGGAGCTCTGTGCGGCTGTGCCCATGTGGAAGTGAGGACCCTGCTGCAGTTTCATGCAGGTGGAACCAAGAACAACGGGAGGCACCAGCACCGAAAGTCCTGTCTTGGTTTCAATAGTGAACCACATGGTTTTGTTGTATTGTTTTTATTCTCGGGCCCAAAAATTACTCCCATCTGGTTATTTCCCCCGAAACCGTCGCGAATCGGCACTCAGCCAATCGGAGCAGGGCTCCTCACCCAAAATTCCGTTCTTCCCTTTTATGGTCATAATCTGGTCTCTCCAAAGATAAAAAAAGGTGGGTAGGGACCATGCCAAGATGCGGTCGGTTGGTTCCACATGACAGGTTGTCCCGTGACCTGCTCCTGTCAGGCCACAGCAGGGCCAGAAAAGAGGAAAAAACCCAGCGGGCAGAAGGTGATGACAATTTTGGGCTCAAGAAAAACAAAGCCCCAACAGACATCTGAGGTGGTGAGACACGGAAAGCTCTGGGGTGTGTGGTGTCAGACCCCCTGACCACCCCTGCTAACGAACACCCGTTAACTGGGGCCTGGAAAACAGCACTGGGCACCGTGATTGGTACTGGGTGTGGTTCTGGGGAGACTTTCAAGGCTTGGCCCTGAGCTGGGTCCTTGTTGCTCTTGTTGTCCAACTGATACGGGAGAAGAAAGCTAACGGAGAGAGCTCGACCCAATGAGGACAGGTTTAGCTCCTCCCAGCCATGATCATGGGAGCTGACAGACACTGATTTCTGTTCATGGCTTCACACTCTGATGGCATTTCCAGCCCTCAGCCTCAAAGGCCTTGGGATGCAAAACCCACTTGGATCAATTCATTATCAAACCCTGATCTGAGATTTGTCTGCAAATTCAGAGTCCTGGCTGAAGACAACAGAGGTCAAACCCCACTGCCAAGTGCCAACCCAAACTTTCCCAGAACTGGAGGTGTTTGGATCTTCAGATGGTTTTTTATGAGCTCTTCCTGGTTCCCAACCAAGTGCTTACACATCAGCCTCTGCTCATCTCATCCTGCACTCAAGAGGAGGCCAATAGCCTATGAGCCATAAAGGAAACCCTTTTCCCACTCTAACCCTGACCAGCCTCCCTGGGGACCTTTAGGGACCACTAGATTCTGACAGGATTTGCAATTTTTCCATCTTTTCAAGCAGGATGGGCTACCAGAAGCAGTTGTGGAGGATCAGGGACCCAAATCCTGGTCTCTGACCAGGCAACTCCACCAGATCCCCATCCACCCAGGAGCGCTCACCGTGCAGCTGCCTCCTCCTGCCCTTCAAAAAATGCAGAACATTTCACAAGCACAATCCCTCGTCGTAATTTGTGACTCTCTTAATTCCACTCTCAGACAGAAAAAGAAACAAATTACTGGAAGAGGCAAAGCACCCTTGGAGCATTTGACTCCCATCCGAGCCAATCCTTAATCTGGGGCAGCCCTGTAAGACAAACAGATAAACTCCCTGGAACGTGTTTATTCCCAGCACCCCAATGTATTTCCTCATACTGATCATATTTAAAACTCCTCTCCTGGCATGAGTGCATTCAGTATTTGGTTAGAAGGCGGATTCCTCTGCCAAGCAGGAAAAAAAAGAGGTGGCATTGCTTAAAAAGGATTTAATGGAAGTAGTGCCGGGCCCAGGCTGAGTTTTTGTCACTTAAAAGCTCTGTAACCAAGGCAGGAAATTTGGTATTAATGAGCAGGGGAGCAGCTCGGAGTTTCTGCAGCCCTTCTAGGGCAGCACAGCCACCCCAAAGCTGCGGAGGAGATCTCGTTTCTCTCATGTGCTGCTTCTGACAGTCCCGCCATGTAAAATTAGAACATGGGAAGTTTCAGGAACGAATTCTCAAATGTGCTTCAGCTGCAAGAAGTAGAAGAAATTAATACCATGGGGAAAATTTCCTCCCAGGCTGAAACTCTTGTCTTGACAAATGAAGAGAGAAATGCTCTGCCGAGTCACGGGCACAGAGAGTGGGGAAGGATGGAGGAGGCCGAACATTTAATCTCCAAAATTCTTGACTCAGACTTTCATGGGTCTTCGTATGAAGAGTGCAAACGCTCGTGCGATTCCTGCTTTGCCAGTTCCTGCAGCGACAGGAGAGGCAGGAACAGAAGGAGCATTTCTGGGCAGCCGAATCAGCCCCGAGACTCGTCTGCAAAGCCTGGGTAATGTCACTGTATAAATTCATGAGCCCATTCCTCTGGGGAGCCGGGCTTTAGTGCCAAAAGATATTGCAGAATTACAGCAATCAGAAAACAATAAAGAGCTTGGGAAAACGCTGATGAGGGAAACCAGAGAAATTAGGGTAGTTAGAAAGACAAATGAGAAGGAATAAAACCCAGGTATTAAATAATTGGTGGGAGGCGGGAGGTAGATTAAGAGCTGTTTTCATGGCTTGGACTCCGAGCACAAGGAGCCATTAAATGAGAGGAATAGATGGGAGATCAAACCCCCCCAAAGGGCAGCACTTGCACTTGGCAGAGGTAATTAGAGCGGGGAGTTCAGGCTGCAGCCACCATCTGAAGAGGTTCACGTGAGCAACGAGAATTCCATGTGCTCTGCCATTAACAGCAACAAAAGCAGCTCTGAAAGGGCTTTCAGAAACCCAGCCTGGACCCCGCCTCTCGCTCTTTGCCTTTCAACATCTGCAGGGAAGCAGCTGCTGGACCACAAGACTGAAGCAAGAGCCTGATGAAGTCTTGACCAAGAGAGACCTCAAGCACACCAGGGACTGCTGACACCCACAGGAGTTTTCCCCCACAGCCTTGACCCACTCTGTCAGGGAGATATTTCAAATCAAGCCCATTATTCATCCCTGTGGATGACCTTAGCCCGGCAGATTTCTGGGAATCCAGCGCTGAGACACCTCGTTAATGTTTAACTCCAGATTGGGGGGGTTGCTGCTATCAGAGCACGGCGCAGGCAATTTTCCCCTGAGCCCTGATAAGCGATAGCACATCCTACTCTAGGAGTTAAATAATCAGGGATTAAATAATCCCAGTGAGTTAAATAACACACTGGAGCTGCTGGAGTTTATGGCCTGACTTGCTCGCTCTTTGCCCTATATTGATACAATCCTATAAACCAAACCATATTCAAGAAGAAAAGTGGGAGTCCCTTATTGGAGTGCTGCTTTAATAGGATCAGAGTTTTGGAAGCACGGGTGATTATTCACCCTTTTAGGATGAGTTGTACAATACTCATTAATTCTTTTTCCCTGTAAATCTCCAGCTCCCGGAGTCCTGTCATTACATGAGAATATCACTCTTCCTTTTTTTGAAAAACAAGAACTGCCAGGGCTCCCCGAATGGAGGGACAAGACACAAACGGGTATTTTTCACAGAGATTGTGCCTTTTAACCCAAATTTTCTGGGTTGTCTCGGGGCTGACTTGTGACAGTCTGGAACATCTTGATTTTTTTGCGTGGTTCCTGACCTTGGCAAAAGTACAAAGAGATGGTGGCCAGCAAGATAAAATAACTGGGGTGATTAATGCTGCCTCTTTAATTTGGCCAAACTTTATAAACAGCTTGACCTCAGAAGGCAAGAGCTCGAAAGTGAAAATAAAAGTCAGGACAAAGGTCACTTATTCCACGCCAGGGGGGCAGAATTTGCTTGGCTTTCACAAATACTCTCCCAGAAGTTTTATGAATGACTTGTCAGATTTCTTGGTCGTTCTCACGTCCCCAAACAGCCTCCAGCAGCTGGGACCAGCCCAGATCCAGCACTCAGGGATCCCAAAGTGGGAAGGACAGGTCAGGGGCAGCCCCATCCCTGCACCACAGGCTGGAAATGTGATTTCCTCTCCATTTCATTGCAAAACTTGCAGGTGAAATTTCTAAGGGAATGGCTGCAACCTCTGCATTTCCAACTTCTCCACCTCTCCAAACGTCAGCAGGTGACATTTGGAGAAGAACAACCCAAAAACTGAAGACCTTGACATTCGAAGCTGCATTGCAGATGTCCTTCCCTAAACAGTATTTTTAGTTCAGGAGCAGAGGCTCCGTCTGTTTCTTCCTCCTTTCCTATAAGTTAAATAAAACCAGAATTCCTGGAATCAGCTCCTCGTTCATTTAAGTGAGCTACAGTTTTAAAATCCCATCACGTTTTGAGTTTTTCCCCTTCTGGTCCCATCAGTTTGCATTAACACTGAAAGCCAATTCTCCAGCAGCCACAAGTACCTGGAATTTAGGATTTCATTTTCTCTGTTATTCCACTCTCTCCAATCAGCAAAACATTTTCCTTCAGATGAGGAGAAACTGTCACGGCCTCTATGACATACTGGGGGCCAAAGAACACCTGAAACAAGGTCTTTGACATGGGGTGACACTTCTTCTTAGCTCACAACCCATGGAATAAAATCACAAACATGTGTCTGATGATAGTCCCAGTGTCCACCCCATCTCCTGGAGGTGCCACCAGATCTGCCTTGGAGATTGGTTTTTGTGTGGGATGTGCCTGGTCTGGAGTGGGGCCACCTCACAAGTTTTGCCTTCATCTTCTGTGGGGTTTTTCGGTTGTTTGGAAGGTTTCAGACAGAAATAGTTTTCCCCAAGCCAAAAATAGGCTTTCAAGTGTGTAATTATTTTCAGGGTGCCTGCAGAGAGCTGCTGTGAAAGCCGTGCTGCACCAGACACATCCTTCCCCCACTGCTTTGGGTCAGCAAGTGGAAACACCAATAAACCCCAGGAAAAAGGAAAAATGAATGGGACTAGGACCCCAAAAACCCTCATTCCCCTGGTGTAGCTGTGCATACAAGATGCTGGAAGTCTGTTTGACTTTGAATGGAATTGTTTGAGGTGTTTGAGCATCCTTTGACAGGTAACACAGACGCTCCTCACAATCCCCACCGCTGCTGCTCTTTGGTGGGATGGGACGCGGTTTTCTGCACGTTTGCTCACCCTTTCCACGGCACCATCACCCAGCCCCCGAGCCAGGCAGAGGCCGAGCAGAGCCGTTTGAGCCCTTGCAAAGGCTCTTCAGGCCTGGCTGGGGCTGTGTTTCCTTTTCTGGGAGGGCGCTGGAGCCGATGCCAAGAGCTCACAACTGGTGTTGCACAACCCCAGGCCAGCGCCGGCTCCCAACCGTCAGCGCTCGGAGGCGGCAGCGGCGGCGGGAGGGGAGGACGTGCAAAGTCGATGCCTTTTGCGGCCCCTCAGGCTCTTTTTATACTTTAGAGAAGTTGGGTTCATCCCTAAGTTCCTCTCCCACAGATTGTTCCTGTTGTTGTCGCTGCTCCGACCTTGCAGATCATGTGGCTCGGGGTGACCTGGGCGCAGCAAGGCCGGTGGCTGGGAGCTCCCGGTGCCTGCCCGTGCTGGGGGCAGCAGGGACGCTGTGAACAGAGGTCCCTGTGGCTCCACAGCTGGGTGCTTGTGCCTCTTCACCATCTCCTCACCCTCAGTCCATCCCTTTAGGGAACTCGCTCCCCCTTTAACTTCCTAAATATCAAGCGCTCTCTGTTCCTCTACCACCTACCTTGGCAGCTGTGCCAGGGAGAAACTCTGGCTTGCAGCACCCCAAAAAGCTGTGCCCAAGCAGAGAGAAGGGATTTCCTTTTGGGGGAGCATCCCTTGAACACACTTGGCAGGAAGGGCAGAGTCATGGGTAAAGGTGAATCTTTCCCGTCCCCCCCGCCAGGCTGCTGGGTGTCTTTCAGATTTTATTCTGCCGGCTGGGTTCAAATTCCCGGTTGTTTGGGTGCAATAAACCCTCACTTATTTATGGGATCGGGTTTATCTGAGAACTCAGCCAGGAAACTGAGCTGCAGCCCTGCTTTTGATGCACACCTGAGCACGGCCACCCTGCCAAAGTCAGCCCTGTTGGTCGCAGGGGTTGCAGGGTGGCTGCAGGGGACACCAAGCTGGGAGCAGAAGGGACAGGACTCACGGAATCATGGAATAAACTGAGTTCCAAGGGCCCCCCGCAAGGATCAGCGAGCCCAGCTCCTCGCCCTGCACAGGACAAGCCCAGGAATCACATCATGTGCTTGAGAGCGTTTTCCAAAGCCACGTCCCTGCTCCCAGGGACATTCCCAGAACCAGGCAGGCAGGGAGAGCTTAAAACCCAGAGCCAGGGGAGTCGGAGGCTTTGCTGTGGATGAACAGGTGATGAACAGGTGATGAACAGGTGATTAACAGGTGATTAAGCTCCCTTTCGAGCTACTGGCCTTGGATGGACACTCAGCGTTTTTTCCAAGTTTCCAGTGCTGGCGGGCAGTGACGAATCCCATTCCTTGTGCTACTCCCGACAACTCCCAGGAGCACGGAGTGGATTTGAGCACAAAAATCTATTTTTCTGGGGGGAAAAAACCCCAAAAAGCAGAGCAGACACTTGGCAGTGGAGCATCCACTCAGCCTCCACAGAGACGGACCCAAATCCATGCCCTGCATGCAGAGGTGCAAACCAGCCCATTCTGGGGAATATTTAAATTTTTCCATGCCAGTGACCAGTTCCCGCATTAACTGGATCGTCTGACAGCGCAATTCCTGCTGGAGGGAGCAGTCGGCGAGTCAAAAGAGTGAACTTGGCTGTTATGTAAGAACAGGATGAACAATAATGGTTTGACTCTGACCGTGCTGTTACATTTATGGCCGGAGCACGTGGGGAAGGGGATCAAGGTGTGCGGGGAGGAGGGAAAGAGCAGAAAAAGAGCCCAAACAACCCCAAAACATGCAAAAAACCGCAGCAAATGGGTGGTGGAGGGCTGTTTTTGCAATCGCCCAGCCCCTAATTGAGCTAGAGGGGGTGGTGATGGAGGTCCTGGTCCTGGTGCTGCACAAGGCACCACAAGCCCCAGCCAGGATTGTCACTTATGTCACAGCAGGGTTGGTAAAGCTGTGGGGATTTGTCACAGCACAAAGAAAATCATGGAAAAGTCACGAAATCAGAAGTTTCAGGGTTTGGAGGAAGGGGCAGGGAGATGGTTCCCAGGGGAATGGCCGCTCCACTGAGCCCTCGAGGCTCCCCATTCTCTGAGCTGCAGAAAGCACATTCCTAAAGCCGGGTGGAGCCGCTTCCCAGGCTGGCAGAACCCTCCCTCCCCGGGATTTTCTCTGCTTTCTCCACATTTTCCCTCAGCAACACGCGTTGTGCCCACCTGGTTTCTGCAGGACCTGCCAGTGGCGAAAGAGCAGCGCCGATTTGGGGAAGTGATTTTCCACAGCCCTAAAGCTTTCTCTGGGGAGAAGAGCACCCTGAGGCAAGGCTGGATCCATCCAAAGGAGCTCTGCCTGCAGAGGGATGGAGGAGAAAGACTTCTCAATTCCCTCTTTCCCACCTTTTGAGGGCGTGGAGCCACATTCCTGCCTTCACGGGGATGCTCATCCCTGGCAGAGACATGAGATCTCCCAGGAGAGGCTTCCCCATCACCCTCTGAGGGTGCAAAACGAGGCTGGAGCTGGGGAACAGGGGGTACCATCGCCAGGATTTGGGGTTGCTGCCCAATTCCAGGCTCCTCCATCACTCAGGATCATGGAAAATCGCACCTGCTCATATGTTTCTATTTTTTGTTCATTTTTTTCCCCTCTAACAACAGCCTGTGGTTTTCCCAGTGACTCAGCAGCAGCTCTGTGTGTCAGGCTCTGTTCTCAGTCAATCAGCCCTAATTAACACTGACTCTAATGGTTCTCCATGGCTGTGGATTCTTCCTGTTCAGACGGAATATTCCCGCTGCTCCCTTCCCAGGCTGTGCCTGTTATTTCTAGCGAGATCTTTTCCTCCATGAAGGGGAAAATCCAGAAGGATTTAAAGCTCCTGATTTCCGAGATTTGCTTAGAAGTCGTGTTTTTCATGCTGTTCTATTTATTACAAACAGAAAACCACATTTTTTTCCAAGCAAATACCAAGAATAAGCAGCTAAAAAAGAAATCAACACCCCGAACAAGTCCCTGTGATCTCAGCTCTGTGTTTTAGCAACACTGGAACCGGGATATTTGCATTTTGTTAAGGCGTGAGCAAAGTTTGTTAGCAGCAAAATAATTCCCAGGCTCCCTAAAAGATCCTCAGCACAAACATTCCCACTCCCAATGATCCAGACGGTTGCTTTGGGGGTGGAATTTAAAGGAATCCACACAGAGAAATGCTTTTAGCCTCTGGAAATTCCTAGGAACTCTTCAATGCACGCAGAGGGAGGGGTTTGGCTGGGGAAGTGCAGGGCACCAGGGAATGTGGGATTCATGGCAGACGTCAGGGAATGCACCAGGGGCTGTCCATGAGCCTTAAAGGTCCAGATAAATGGAGGGAAAACCCTCTGGATTTGTTATGGGTGAGCTTAATCTTGTCTGGAGGAGCGGTTGGTGTCTCTGGAGGGTTTAGGGGTGTTGCTGGTTGGAGGGGGGATGATTTAACGAGCTCATCACAGCCTGGAGGTGGGGATTCACAGAATGACGGAATGGCTTGGGTTGGAAAGGACCTAAAGATTGGAAAGGATCACGTCCCACCCCGTTCTGTGGGCAGGGACACCTTCCCAATCGATCTGTGACCCCACAGCACAGGGCAGGTTTGTTCCACCTAACCTGCTGGAGCGAGTCCAGAGGCACCAGGGTCATCACAGGCATGAAGCAGCTCTGCTGGGAGGAAAAGATGGGAGAATTGGGATTGTTCAGCCTGGAATAGAGAAGATTTAGGGTGATTGAATTGTGGCCTTCCAGCGCCTGGAGGGAGCACACGGGAAAGATGGACTTTTGGATGGGGCCCTGCATTGCTGTGCAAGAATGGGAATGGCTTCAAACTGAGTTTAGATGGGATTTTGGGAAGGAATCGTTCTCTGTGAGGGTGCCCAGAGCAGCTGTGGCTGCCCCTGGATCCCTGGCAGTGTCCCAGGCCAGGTTGGACATTGGGGCTTGGAGCAGCCTGGGACAGTGGAAGGTGTCCCTGCCCATGGCAGGGGTGGCACTGGATGAGCTTTAAGGTCCTTCCAACCCAAACCATTCTGTGATTTATGATCCCACTCCCAGTGCTGCTCTGGCTGGATCCCCCCTCCCCACCTCACTCTCATGCCACCCTCCCTGGCCAAAAGCCACCCCAGAGTCAACCCAAGCAACCTTTCAATGGCACTCAGTGCCAAACAACCCCCACCCTCCCCACCCCGAGCAGCCCTCGCCTGCGTCCCGGCCGGGAAAGTGGTCGGAAAATGAAAATGCAGTTTCCCTCAGCAGCAGAAATGCTGGGGTGAGCTTTGATTATTTTGGGTGACAGCTCCAGCCAAGCAGAACCAGGCCTGGGCTGTCCCCGCCTTCGAGCAGCACCCGCTGCGCTCTCACCCCTCTCTAGCGTGGTTCCTGCCAGCACCCAGCAGTGCCTGGGGGGGCTTTTGTCACTCATCCCCAGCTGGGTGGGATGAGAGAGGTGCCCAAACCCCACCAGCATCATGCCCCGACTGCCCTCAGCATCCCCAGGAAGGTCGAGGGGTGATCAGTGCAAGGCACAGCCATAAAAAGGCTTTATTTCCTTACAAACTCCATCATTTCAGCTCAAATCTGGGGGGCTTTTCCCCCCTCACTGTGGCTTCTTGCATGCAAGGAGCCTTTTCTTGGGAAAGCAGTGGCTCAGGGAGGGTGGGTGACCTGCCCTGAGCCATCCCCACAAAGACATGGAATCGGGAAATGCTCCTGAGAAGCTGCACTGGAAGGCTGAGCTGGTTTTCAAAAACATTTTTAATTTTCTTGTCAATTTTGCACTGCCCTGTGGCTTCGTGGGAACTCGTGGGAGTCTCTGGGCACGGAGCTTTTTCATTAAGAAACAAGAATCCTGGCTTTTTACAGCCCTTCCTCATCACCCAAACCCAAAGGGAAGAAACAAGATTATTACCCAGGAGACAACGAAAGTGAGCCTTCCTAAATCTGCGCTTCGCAGCTCGTGGCTCCTTGCAAAAGCTGCAAGCAGCAGGAAAAAAATCCCTGGATGAGGATGGGATGAGGTTGTGATGCTCCAATCCCAGAGCCTGGCCTGGTTCTGCTGCTCTCCAGCTCCTTTTGGGCCAGAAAATGAGATTTTTGGGGATGGGAAAAGCCCCACAATCTCTGTAACCACCCACTTCACGTTTCCTAATTGCCTTTCTGCAGGGGTTATTATTGAGTAATTCCTATTTTGTTGAAAAATTGCACCATAAACAGCCATTGGGGAAGGAAATAAATAATTGCTAATAAATGTCAAAGTGGATTAGCAAAGCAGAAAGGCCAAGAAAAAACAAGGTGGTTTTTTTTCTTTCTGTTATTTTTTGTTGTTGTTTGGCTTGGAAAACAGCTCCTTGCAAAGATTGGCTTTAAGGAAAATTATTTCAGTGCCTTGCAGGGGAGTTAATGCTTTGTCATTTCCTCAGAGTGGGTTAAAATCTGTCTGACTCCCACACAGCCTGGAAATAACAGCCCTTCCTTCTGTAAAACAGGGAAAAGGCACAAAAAAATTGATGGATTTCTCCTGAGCACACCAGGAGCTCAAGGATATTGGATGCAAAGCGTTCAAATGTTGGGAAAATTGGCAAATCTGGCAGGTTTAGGAACTCTGCAAGGTTTGAAGCCTCATCACGTGCATTTCACTGACATTTAGCAAAAAACTCAGCTTCCAGGCCCGTTCAAAAGTGGGGGAATAGGATTGAAAGCCTTCAATAAAGTGTAAACCAGGTATAAATTAGGAAAAAGTGGAATAACAAAGATGAAAATGCTGCTCCTTCACAGCCAGGCAGTGTTCAGGAGTTCTCTGAGCAGCCCCAGCGTGGCCCTTTCTGGAAGGAGACACCAGCTTTGCTTTGGCCACCACAAAACTTTGATTTAAAGACTCATTAACATCCCTGCAAAGCTGGGCTTGCCAGGCCGGCTGCTGGGAGCTGTAAAAGTGACTTATGGAGATGGGAAAAATGGGAAAAATAAGGAGAAAGCCCCCTCAGCTCTGCCCTTGGACCAGCAGCACCATCCCAGGGTGTCCCCCTTTGCCAGGCAGGGCTGGTTCCTCTGCTTGCTGCAATGATCTCAGGTTTTAAAGCTCAAAAAGCTCATTTTTTATTTATTGTTTTTTTTAAACCAGCATGCAAAGAAATAGCTTGATTTTGAGCCACTTCAGCACAAATCCCGGGCAGTTCTTTCTCCTTTTCATTTTCTCCTCTTTCTCTCAGGAACTCGTATTTCCCTGCAGAAATAAAAGCCTCAAGAGCGCAGAGGATGCTGAAATGAGCCGCCAAGCCCTCTGTTATTCCTCGTGGCT
Source organism: Corvus kubaryi (assembly GCF_017639235.1). NCBI lineage: Eukaryota > Metazoa > Chordata > Aves > Passeriformes > Corvidae > Corvus > Corvus kubaryi. The sequence continues at coordinate 1,213,697 of NW_024581093.1, read as the reverse complement.
CCCCCAGCTCCTGCCAGCTCAACTTGTGGTTGAGATTACAGCGATAAATCACAAGCTTCTCTTTGAAATAACAGCTCTGATTTCACCCAGCGCGAGGAAGGAGAAGGAGAAGGAGAAGAAGGCCAGGAGGGTTGTGCAAGGTGGGGGGACGGGGATGGGATGGATTCCCCTTGGCTTGGTGGGGAATAGAGGAGTCCCAAATAGGACCACAACCAATTCCAGGTGTGTTCCAAGCTCCTGGATCCTGGGTGGAAACATCAGAGAGAGGTTTTCATGCTCCAGCTGCTGTCCTTGTGTGAGGATGGAGGGTTTGGGCGTCCTCTTGGGCAGGATGGGGCTCAGCTGGAGGGTGCAGCTATGCTGGGATGCTAAACCGGACACTCCGGATGAGGCAAAGGTGCCAAACCCCCAGATTTCAGCCACAAAATTAAAATCTGTGGATACAGCACAGCTTTAGCACCTCTGGTCCCCACAATGCAGCTCCCTGTGAGGGTGATGACCCCAAAAAGCAATCACAGGCCATGCCCCGAGGTGAAGGGGGTACCCCACTAAACCCATGCCCTAGAAGGCTCCCCCATTTCTCCTGCTGGGCCCCCCCAAGCAGAAATAACCCCAAAGACACCCTCAGCTCTTCAGTTAACCCAGCCCGAGTTTCACCTCACGCTTTGGGATCTCCAGAAACTTGCACCACACCCCTATTTTTAGCCTGTCCTCTCAGCCCCAGCTGCTCTGGCTGTGAGACCCTCGCAGGACTCCTGTGGCCAGGCGTTATTTGGGGGTATTTTTAGCTGTGTCCATCTGCCATGGGCCAGGCTGGGCGAAGGAACGTGTGGTTTGAGCATCTGCGAGCGAGACAGGCCGGGCAGGAGGAGCAGAAACGGCTCCAAGGGCTTTTAGGCCGTGGCCAGCAGCAAATGTGGAAGTGGCTCCCCGATGCTGGGCTCGGGGAGGGTTAAATAAAGAAAAGGGTCGCTGTGACCGGTGGGTTTTGGTGCAGCTGAGCCCGACCTCACTGGCAGGAGGGGAGAGATGGTGAAACTCCGTGTCCAAACCCATCCATTCCCCTAACGGGGCAGAGAGGGAGGAGAAGAGGCTTCTCCTCTTCTGCATCACCCCCGTGTCTCGTTCTGCAGCTCCTGGCTCTGCCACGGGAACCTCAGCATCGCTGTTGCATTGCCCAAGCTCAGGGTGCTGGATTTTACCCCAATTTTCCTCTCCTGAGGGGCAGATGCACAACTCCCCAGCACCCACGGCCCCAGCGCTTCCCTTTTCTCAGAATAAAGGGTGATGTCTCTCCAAGAGCAACAACAACATTGAAAAAAAAAAAAGACACAACCCCCCAGAAAAGCAAGGCTGGAACTTTTACTTTCCTTGTGCCTTTTGCTACATTTCAGGTGGGATTTGGGAAGTTGCTGCAGGTTCGGCAGCTTTCGACTTCGTCTTTTCACTTTTTAAAGTCTGCTGCGGTGACCGAGATCTGCCTGCCCCTCTCACACTACCTTTGTCTGGAAATACCCACTGGTACACGGAAAATAAAAAGAAACAGCTCCAAAGGAGCCTCTGGTTTCCCTGATGGTCTCACCAGAGTCCCTGGGGACCGCTGGGGACCAGGGGCCCGTGGGTGGGTGGAAGGCAGCTCTCCTTCTGCCTCTGAGGCTGCTGGGGACATGAGCAGCCTCTCCAGAGGTGGTGGTGACTCCAGGTGTGGACCTGGAGTGGCCACCTGGCCTCGCTGATCATGGAGTCTTGGCATGGTTTGGGTTGGAAGAGACCTTAAAGCTTATCTCCTTCCACCCCCTGCCACGGGCAGGGATACCTTCCCCTAGTCCAAGTTGTTCCAAGCCCCATCCAACCTGGCCTTGGACACTTCCAGGAATTCAGTCCTGGATGTTAATCCCTCATCACCCAACCTCTGCAGGGACATGGAGCCACCCAGGATTTCAGCCTCAGCCGGGCACTGTGCGTTGGATCCCAGCACCACCCTCACCATCATCGACACAGGGGATGCCCATGAGCTCCTGGGTGGAGTCTCCACCCCAAAACTGGTCACACAGAGCTGTCCCATTCAAGCCCCACCACCTCAGCTGGCCATTTCCAGCTGGACGTCACTCCAGGCCATGGCACGGAGCATCCAAGCCTGCCCTGATCCCACCCACACACCAGAGCCGGACTTTGGTCCACGCCGCGCCGGCTGCCCTTCCCCTCACCCTCTCCTGCACCCTTCCCAACCGGGGCTCATCTTCAAAGCACACGGCTCAGGATTTATAAATAAAATAAATAAATAAGGTCTTTTTATGTTCAAATTTAGCTCCGGGCAGACAATGTGTCCGCGCAGTGAAAGACTCGGTTTCCTGTCTGTTTGTCGGGGCTCCTTAAGACGCTTCCTCTGCATAACAAACCCGGCCGGAGGGCGGAAAGGGTAAGGACCGAGCTGAAACGTGAACAACGCGATTGCACAACGTCCCTGGCCATCGGCAGCCTCCCAGCTCTGCAATCCACCGGGATCTGGAGGCTGGGGGTGCCGTGTCCCTTGTGCACCCACCTGCCCCGGGTGGCTGAAGGTCCCCGGGCAGCATCAGCAGGGGAGAGCGCCGGGGCAGGCGCACACCCCGTCCCAAAATAGTTCTTGGGATCCACAAAATGAGTCATTTGATTTCTCGACCAAAAATATCTCCCTTCTCAACACATGGGGCTGAGAGGAAAAGCCGGATGCCGTCTGCGCCGGGCGCTGCTCGGCGATGCCGCACGCGGTGCCAGCGGATCCTCAGCCTGGAGGACGTTTGGGAGGCTGATCCCTGCTGGGAGTGTGGGAAGAGCAGAGCCAGAGCTGAGAATGATGATGCAGCGTTGTTCTTGTGGTATTTCTGGCCCAGCCAGAAGTGGGAAGTGTCAGAAATCTCATGAGGCGCAACTCGGCCTTGTGAGATTTCCAGCTCTTTTGCAAACCCCCTGAGGCCTGGATTCATCTCTGACCTGGTTTTCTCTCTCTTTTTATTGTTTATTCCTATAAAACACCCTTTTGCCCTAAAGGGATGCTCAGTTCTGTCTTCCACCTCGGTGTAGCTACAAGGATGTGGAAGGAGCACAAGGATTGATGTCCCATCCCACCCTGCGACCTCCTGCACCAAAAATGGTAGGGAAAAAGGGACAAGGAGTCCATCAATAACAGCAGGAAAAGGAAATATATCTCTCTCCTTCAATGTGGCAGAATAAACCCTCCTGCCCAGCCCTGCAGCTCGTCTGACCCTGCATTTATTGGATAAGGAATGAGTGGGATGTCACAAAAGCTCCTTCATTAAGCACTGACTCTTAAACGTGTCCCTTTCCACGTGGATGTCCCCAAGCTCAGCTCCTGCACCCATGCCCAGCAAGTTGGGGCTTCAGGGACATGGAATCCTGCAGCATTCCAGGGTCAGACCACGGGAATCCATCTCCCAGCACGGCTGGAACACCAGCTCCCCTCCACAAAGCACTTCTATTTCCTTCAGGTGCAAAGATGAACACTTGGACAAAATACCTCGGGGAATTTTTCTTGAGGAATTTTGTTTGCTCCAAGCCCCACCCAGCACTTCCAAGAATGGGGCAAACCTCCTGGGAGGAGCAAATACGACAATAAAATCATTTAGGTCAGAAAAGATCTCTGAGGTCATCAAGTCCTGACATTAAACTAGCCAAGGCCACCACGAATAGAGGTGACAAAGGAGAGGCTCAACCCCATTACAAGACACCAGAGAAGGAAGGAAAAGAGGTTTGGCAGCTCTCAGGCCTTTTCCGTCTTCACGATCTTGCTCCAGCCCTGACACAGATGAAACCAGCCGGGGGGTTTTAGGGCAGAGCCTGGCGCTGACAGGAAAGCGGCTCACGCCCGACTTCTCACTCGCCGAGATGTAAATGAGCCCCGAGGCCACTCCTGCACCCAGCCCGGCACTCATCACTTTTTCTGCCAGAATTTCTGCGAGGAAATTCTGATTTTTAAAGCAGGGGCACCCCCGGGCTCAGCGTCCCACGGTGGGAAACCCGAGAGCTGAGATCTCGCTAGAAGCGGCGCGCTGTGGAATAATTAATTCCCGGCAGAGGCCAAAGTCCAAGCTCAAGGCTCATTTTGTCAGAGGGAATGGATCTCATCCTGGCTCATCCCAGCAGGAAAAGTCCTCCCCGACTATTTAGGAAGCTTCAGTCGAGTAGAATAAATATTTATTTAGTGAATTTTGGTTTTCTCTGCACATTGATTTTCTGCACTGCAGCTCATTGGTTGAATTCTTTTTTTTTTTACTTGCTTTTCAAAATTTGGTCTCAAGCCAGAATTCCTCTCAAATTCCAGATTCAGGAGGAGGCTGTGACACGACCACACGATAAAGAGCTGCAAAAGGAGAGGGGTTACAGGATGGGGAGGACTTTTTTCAGCTCGTGTCAGTGAAACTCCAGGTTGTGCCGGTACAAAACTGAGAGCAGCTCTTGGTGTTGGGGGAACGGAGTTGGGGAAATTTCTTTGCAGCTCTGTGAATTTCCAAAGCTTAAGCACTTGCCTTTTGTAGGGCAGAGGGGCTCCCTCAGAGTCAGCTGAGATGGTCACACCTGCAGACTCCGAAGCTGAAGCATGTGATGGAAAGATGCTGGTTTTGGGGAAAATTGGGTCTGTCCCAAATCCAGCATGAGAAAAGCTGATTGAACGTACAAGACAGCAGCTCTGACTCTGCCAGCCTCCCCTTGCACCAAGAAAACCCTAATAAAGCAGCTAAACCAGCAGAAAATTAAGGAACAGGAGAGATATGATCAACTCACCACTATTTCTTATCTCAAGGAAAAGTAGAGGCGTGCTAAAGTCAGCTCACCCTGGGGTCACAGGTCCACGGGCCACCCCAGGCACGATTCCCAGAAAGCCAGGCTTACCACATCGTGCCCAACTGATGGCTCAGGCTGGAGGTGAACCTTTACTCCAATAAAAGGGACAACAAACGTTACCATTTATTCCCGTCCTATTTTAAGATCCAGCCCTGCCCTGAAATCAGATCCCGTCTCTGGCAGCACCTCAGCGTCCATCAGTGACAGCCACACAAATCAAGAGTGAATTATTAAATTCACCGGGCTCCTTTCCAGCCTCACCTCTCCCGAGAGCCCTGCGGGGGTGATAAGGAACAGGATGTCCCAAGGACTGCGTTGTGATGAATCAGCTCCTCCTGAATGGCTCCTGGTTGTTTGGAGATGAATGAATTCACCGTGGGGCAAGGTGAGAACCGGCCCTGGGGGATTCAGCTTTTGGAAGATAAACCTTCATGGACAGGCAAAGTTTTTCCTGCACCTGGGGTTGCTGCTCCTGTGCAAAAATGTTCCAGAGGTTCCAGGCACCGTTTATTGCCTTCCTGTCATTTCTCATTTTAGAAAGAGGCCGCTACAAACTCCACCAGTTTCAGAAAAGTTAGGGTGGAATCCCCAGTTTTCCACTGTTGTGTTTAAGTGTTTAAAGTATTCAAGCTGTGGCTGCTCCTGGATCCCTGGAAGTGTCCAAGGCCAGGCTGGATGGGGCTTGGAGCAACCTGGGATAGTGGAAGGTGCCCCTGCCCAGGGCAGGGGGTGGAACGAGAAGAGCTTTAAAATCCCTTCCAACCCAAACCATTCTGGGTTTCTGTGATTCTGTGGAGAACCAAAATTAGGAGAGAGGGCCAGAAAAGACACAGTGACCCCTTTTCCTGCAGCAGCTCGAAAAGACGATGTCACTTTACCAGAAATATGGCATAATTTCTCCACAAGGCAAAACCAAGGCCAGGTTTTTCTTTCACACCAAGACCTCTGCAGTTTCAAACTCACAGCAGGAAGAGTTCCAGGCTGGGTAAAATAATTGGGGATGGAAAATCTATTAAAGGTCATCTAGTCCAAACTAGATGGCCCAAAGGCCATCCAAATGCGATCCAATGCACCTGCCTGCATCTCAAAATCCTCCCTGGTACTCAAAACCCTCCTGCAATGACACCTCTTGGCTTCATGACTCATCCTGATGGTGAGAAGCTTCACCCAGAAAATCTGACGGGGGAAAATTAAGAATTTGTGCTTTTTTCTAAATACCCCAAACCAATCCCCTCCTTGCAAACCGATTTCCCCTGAGCCATCACTGCTCTGCGTTTCATCAGAGGGCACAGCCCTCAGCCTGAGAAGATGGGAAAGGACATTCCAGGGCATCACAATCCTGCCCCACTCCAGCTGGGACTCGAGGTTTCTCCTGGGAGAGTTGCACCCCGTGACTTCACTGCCTGGCACAGCAAAGCTGTAAAACCCCTCAGTTTCTCACAACCCACGGCAAGGTTAAAATTACCCCAGAATTTCCAGGCTCTTGTAGAGACTGAGAGTTTCCCACAACCACCCCAAGGGCAAAGCCACGCAGGGTGGGCACAGGGGGTTTGCTTTCCCCACCATTCAGCCTGGTGTTGCTCTCCTGCCTCATCTCAGCCCCACAAAAGGAGACCCAGCAGCGTCACTGGCTGCGGGCAGGAAAGAGGAACTGAGCAGATGCTGTGCACCAGAGGTGCTCCTCAGGAGGAGCCCAGGAGCCTCTCCCTCTTCCAGGAGAGCCCGCTGCTGTATCCTGACCAATGGGGTTGAATCCCTCTCTCCTTTCCCATCCCATCCCCACATAACCCAGCTCTTGGCCGTCGCTCCACGGGGCCCGGTCCCCACAGCCACGAGCAGGGTAAGGGCATTACAGACGTCCATGGAGAAGGGCTGGGCTGGGGCCACTGACTCTCCATGCTGCAGCCACAACCCATGGTCCAGGCTTCCCTCAGCCATTGGTTTTGGGGTTCAGCTCAGCCACGCTTGCTCCTTCCCCTCCCAGGGATGTGCTGGATGATGTTGTGCAGGAGCAGGGCTGGACACTTGGCAGGGCAGATGTTCACCCTTCTCCATCGACTTCCTGAGCTGCATCAGCCATGAACCTCCCTCCAGCCATCACCATCTCTCACTTTCCCTCACCTTTTCCATCTCCTGCTCGGTGGTGAACACCACAGACCACCTTCCCCACCTGCCCAACCACGAGCCTCCCTCCTCTCCTTCCTCCAGGCTCTCCTTGCCCTTGCTGCTGACACCACAAGCAAACATTTCCCGCTGATTTTTCCTTCCTTGCCTTAAATGCAACCAAGTGGTCCCTTCCCTCCTCCACCTAAAGACAGAGCTGAAAGGCTCTTCCCATCTCTCCACAGATCAGGTCTTCTCCAGACCTCACCAGCTGCCTGAGGAAGGACTGGAGGTCGCAGTGGTGTGAGCACTTAGGAGCAAACAGAGAAAACTTGGGTTGAAGCAGCAAAGCAAATCAGCAAATTTGAAATATTTGGGATTTTTACAAGAGAGGTGTCCAGACCCTCTTCCAAAACAAAACCAGACTGTATTTCTGGGGCAGAGGTGTAAAAATATTCCCCAAAATGATCCCTCTTGCTATTTTCTAGCCGTGATCCCTGAGAAGACCAACCTGTCTTTTGCACCCTGCAGACCTGTCCGTGAGCCAGATTTATCTCAGGGAGAAGTGGTTACTTCTCAAGAGGAATACAGAACAGAAAGACACAGGCAGGGAATCACTTGCTTCAAACCACTGTTGCTTCCACATCCCTCAGTCCTCCCTCTGAAGCCCAACAGAAGAAGAAGAAGCAGGAACCATGGGATGCTGGAATTATTGAAATTAATTGCTCCAAAATTTCAAAATCTTGTTATACTTTTGGGGTTTTGAACAGCCTGGCCTAGTGGAAGGTATTCCACCCTCTAAGGAGAGGTTGGAATGAGATAACTTTAAGGTCCCTTCCAACCCAAACCCTTCTATGTTTCCGTGATTTGCATTTCTCTGTAAATACCCAGCACAGACAAAGGAGGTTTTACATAACCCGTGTGAATTATTCTCTCAGCAAGAGCTGGAGCAACTCTTCTGAACCCCCAGCTACCCTCACACAATGTGGGGAAAAGGAGGGAAAAGGAATATTTCTCCAGCTTGGAGAATTTTTTTAACCGTCACATTGCCGAGACCTCCTTGTGCAATGGCCTGAACTGCCCTTTTGCTTCTGCCCATTTCCATTTTAGGGCTGAGTCCAAGCTCCTCCGTGTTGCTCTAAGGAAGAGCAGCAGAGGCCCAGATTGCCTGGTGGCTCTGGGTCACACAGACCCACACAAAAAGCTCCCACTGATTTTTATGGCTCCTCGGCACATCCGGGTGTTTCATTACTGCAAACAAATCACCTGCAATAAAAATATGTCAGAGCAGGACCCAGCCCCTGAGCACATGCAAACTGAGGGGGAAGGGAGGGGATTTCAGCCTGGACTTGGTTTCAGGCTCAGTCTCGTGATGAACCCGAAGTTCTGAATGAATATCACCGTGTTTCTCCTCGTCCCTGTGTTGTTTGTGCCTCTGTGGCTTGGGTGGAGCCCGTTTTCACAGCCTGGTGCCTGGTGCTACGGCAAAGACCTGCAGAGGGAGAGCTCATCTGACAAAAGCTGGGTCTGAGAATTAAGTGTCACGTTTTCTGGGGTTCGGGATCTCCTTTCCTCTGCACGAGACTTTCCTGCAGCCAAGTTCAGCTTGAGGAAATCCTGCAGCTTCAGCCTCCTCACCCTCAGCTCTTCCCACCACCTCCTCTTCCTCCTTTTGATGGAGCTGAGATGCCCAGAGCTGAGGAGCTGCCTTTGGCCCATGCCTCTCCTCCCGTTGCCTCCACAGGTCTGACCTCATGGTTTGGCCCTTGAGCCAGGTCCGACCATCCACCCAAACCAAGAGACAATTGAAAAGTGCCACATAACACCGTGTCAAAAAAGCAGCCAAAAAATGGAGCAAGCCCCTTGACATCCACTAAAGTCAGCTCTGGGTGGGTCTTCCTGATCACAAGACATCATCCTTGGCCATAAAACCACCCAAAGGGATATAAAACCTTCTTTTCCTGCCTTCCCAAGGAGATATCCTGCTGCCAGGGCCCGTGTGGAAGGGGCTGCTCCCGTATTACAACACGCTGGCAGGAAGAGCCCGGAGATGCTCGCCGTGGACAGGCTGCTGTGCTGAAACGGGGGCATTGAGCAATCAAACCAGTTGGAAAGCCTGGTGGCTAGAAATAAAAAGTGACTGTTTGCTTTTTAACGCCTCGAGAGGCGCCTGGGGGGGCCGGTGCCAGGCGGGGGCAGGTTGGAGGAAGCAGCTGGAGCTGCTGGGTCTTGGATTCCCGAGCAGTTCAACTGTGAGCCGGGACCTGCCACTGACTTGTGGTTGCAGAGCAGTGGATGGAGGTGCCTGCAGAGCTTTTCCTCTTTCTCCAGGCTGAGTTGGGCTAAATCTCAGGATTTAGCTGGAACAAACCTCATCTTCCTCCTCCCCAGCCCATCAAACCTGTTCTCCACACAGATTTAGCATTAGGAAACTTCTCACACTGGGTTTCAGGCACATGGGAGGGTTGGGTTGTCCTCATGGACACTGAATTCTTCTTCTGAAGCCACCTGCAGTGGTGCTTCTGGCGTTTGGTGAGCAGCATTTCCTGGGAAACTCCAGAAACATGTGATAAACGAAACTAATACAACCCAGGACAGAACCCAGCTCATTTTCTCCCAAGGAAAACACTTCCCAGAGGCCCAACCACAAATCTCAGGAGAAAGGTTGGCTTTGAACCCAAATAACATCCCCAAGTCAGTGAACGAAACATCGAGGGGCTGAAGCATTGATCAAATCCTTCACAGCACCCAGAAATCAAAGTGTTCCCGTGTCCACCATGGAGTAGGTGTCTTTATGTTGGAAAATTGTAGAAAATTCCCCCAAATTGCCTGCCCCCGTCCACCCTTCTCTGGCAGATGTTAGGAGGATTTGGTAAGCACAGGGCTCCTTCCCAAATATTCTTGAGGGAACCCTGTATCTCCTGCAAGTGAAGGTTTCCTTCGTGGAAATCAAGCTCTGCTCTCCTTCCCCCGTGGAACTTTCTGCTCCTAAAGGCAGGAGTTCAGCCTGGGCATCTCCCAGAAATTCCTGTCCCATTCCCACAGGATTGCAGCCCTCTCCGGAGGAACAGCAGGACCCGCTACCTGGTTTGGCCTTCCTGGGAAGCAAGGAAATATCTTGACATCAAGCTGCTCTGACTCAAAGTGTGGGAAACCACCAAAACAAGCAGCAAGAATTTTGGGGAGGGCGGACAGAGCTTCTCCTTTATGCTCCACGATCCCGCTACACCATGAGGATCATTCAGTGGAGGGGATGCAGGGGATAAACCATCCCCAGGGTTTGGGGGACAGGGTCCTCAGACAAAAACTTGGGCCACTTTTGGGACTTGGCAGCGGACGAGGCACTGACGGAGAGGAGCCGACACCGGCACTGAGGTTTCACTTCAGGGAGGTAACAGAGAGGAACCCAAATGAACAGAAACCAACGAAAGTATTTGAGTCACCAGTCGCCCAAAACCACCGAGACAGGGCACAGCTGCACCAGCAGCTCCCTGGAGCTGCCAAGGGCCAGGCGAGGTGCAGGGTTGGGTGCCCAGAATGAGGGCACTGCCTCTGGATTGGGGCACTTCCAGACACCACGAGCTTCCCAGATGGGGATGGCAGTGCCATTCCTGCCTGGCTCGCAGGAAAAGTGAGAAGTGTGCAGGAATTCCTGCTGGAATTTCACAAAGGCCACCGTGACTCTGGGCCAGAGTTCCCTTGTGTGAAATCAATGCAGTCACCTTGAAATCTGCTCTGGAACGTCAGCCTCGGAGGATGCCTCGTGATGGATTTCAGGATGGGGAAATCCAGCTTAGACTAGGCATTAAACCTAAGCCCAACAGTTCTGCAAGCCCTACCTGAGCAAAAAGTGGCCCCCTGCCCACTGTCATATGCCCACCCCATTATCCTTCTTGCACCCCACTGTCTCCTTTCCCAGTCCCTCCTCAGCCACCAGGTATTTCCTCCTGGAATCTGTTTGGGATGGAATCCATGCTGCTGGTTAAGGTCCCAAACCGAGCCCTGAGCTCTGACACACAAAGACAACACTAAAAATAACCAGTGCAATAAAAGGCACCTCAGCTCCCCGCGGCTCTTCCGCGGTCTGGGGTGGAAATTGAAAGAGCCCTGGGTAGGAGCAGGTGGCTCCAGGCGAGCACAAGGTGGTGGTTTCCGAGGAAGGACTTGGCCCTGCACATCTGGGGAAACCACGAGTGGGGTTTCTGGTGTCCCAGGCCGTGGTGGGTTTCACGTGTTGTTCCAGCACAGCCCACAGCAGGTGCCTCGCTCCCGCTGCCTCAGGGTTTCAGCTTTTCTATTTTTCATGTATTTGTGATCCTGCAATTCTTTACTCCAAACTCCATCTACAATTCTTTATTCCAAACTTTACTCTAAAGTCCATCTACAGTGTGAGCTGCTGGTCTCCCATCTTGGCCAGACGAAACAATTCCTCTCCAGGCCTGCGAATCAAGGACACCTCACTGCCTCAGGCCCCAAGAAATGTAAACAAAAGGGAGGTGGGGGGGGCCAAGCAAATTTGGGGTGAATCACTTCATTACCTGGAGCTGTAATTGGAGGATTAACCCCCAATATGCAAATGGGCCAAACTTATAAAAGTATGAAAACCAGAGAGCCGTTGTCCATTTTTGGGTGTAGCCTCTGGGGTGGGGCTTCAGCTGCCCTGAACATACCTGAAAGTCCTTCAATAAATATAACCGCTTCTCATTCTCTTAATTGGGTCTGGCCTCTGCTTTCAGGTCATCCCAAGAAGGCATCACTCCCACCTCTGCCCTGCCAGGCACCACTGGAGGTGAGGCTTCCCCACCCTCTGACGGAGCAGCGAGGACCGGAGCAGGGTTAAAGCCCGTGGGCTCCTCAGGAAGAGCAGAGAAAGGCTGAGCAGTGCTCACAGTGCACCCACAGGTGCCATCCCCACCTCAGCGACAGCATCCCACGGGAGGTACAAGAGTTGGGGTCTCCTTTGCCTTTAGGATCCTTGTGCATCCTAAAAAACCTTGGTCTGCAGCCAGCTCCTGTCACAAGCACCAAGTCCAGGTGCTGCAACACCTGCAGGGGATGCACACAAGGGCACGAGCATCACACCAGCAGGGCTGGGGCAGGGATTCAGGAATTCCCTTAATCCCCATGTTTGATCACAGAGTTCAAGCTGGCTCTCCCATCTCGCCCTAGACAATCTCCCTGGATGGAGAAATGTCCTGGTTTCTGCTGGGATAGAGGTCATGCTCTTCTCAGTAGGGCAATTCTTTTCACAATGGCATTGTGCATTGCTTGCTTCCCTTGGCTCTTATTCCCCTTTCCTTTTCGTTGCAATTATTATATTTTATTTATTTTTTTTTTGTAATTAGAATCCTGGAATGGTTTGGGTTGGAAAGGACCTGAAAACTCATCTCATCCCACCCCCTGCCATGGGCAGGGACACCTTCCACTATCCCAGGTTGCTCCAAGCACCACCAAACCTTGCCTTGAATATTTCCAGGAACTGGGCAGCCACAGCTGTGCCTGGGCTTCAGCACCCTCACAGGGAAGAATTTCTTCCCAAAGAATTTCATCCAGCTATTATTAAACTGCTCTCAACCCACAAGGTTTACCTTTTCTTTCCAGTTCTCCTGCCCATGAAGGGGTAACAGGGAATGAGGGAGGCACCTGGCTGCCAGCTGCGATTGCACCATGAGAGGACACAGGGGAAACGCTCCCATTTCCCATGGGAAAAGGAAAAGAGGAAGCCTTTGGGCACAACCATAAAAACCTGCCCCAATCCCATAACCTTGAAGCTTCACACCCAGCTCAGTGCTGCAGCAGAAGAGCAGGGACACATCCTCCTCCTCGCTGGAATGAAGGATCTCCAAGCGATCCCATTTCCCTCCCTCCATCACATTACTGCATTTTGACTCTTCTTTCCTGCCTGGGGATGAATCCAGGAAGTTGTGGAAGAGGAAAGAGGTGACAGAGGCTTAACACAGATGCCACCACAGGTAAAACCAAATTAGGGAAAGTCAGAGATCCCAGACTCACCCCACCAGCTTTGAGACCCCACTCAACGCCCCCAAAAACCACATCACAAGAGAAATACAAAATATAGCACTTTAATTGCAGGGAGATATAAAAATTTACTCCCCAAAAAATTAATAAACCTCAGGCATACAATAAATAGGCAGCTTTGGTGGCACGCACACATGTGCAGCCCTGCTTTGGGAGGCACCAGCAGCTCCCCAGAGCTGGGGGCACACTCAGAAGCTGTGAAAACGAGGATTTACACATGGATGACGCTGCCTGGACACGCTTGGGAGAGCCCCACACGTGTGTTGGGGAGGGTGAAGCCAAGCTATTCACACTACGCTGCAATCTTGAAAAATTAAAATTCTCTGTGTTTATATAAACTCTGGCTCCAGTCAGGAAAAATGAGGATTCCTAAGTTCTCATAGTCAGTATTTACACATAGAACCTCTGCATCGGTTTCCAAATTGCAATCCACTTTGGCACGAAAGAGAAACGCATAAATCTCACAGCAAAAATAAAGAGGAATCTCAGGAGTTCTCTTTGGGAGGCACACCCTGCCTTCCACCAGCAGGACTCTTTGAAGGGGGAAAGCTGATTCCTGGATGGAATTTCCTAAATTTGAGCATTCTAAGGCTTTTCAAGAGTCACCTCCTATCAAGTTGCTGCTCTCAGCAAGGTCTGAGTTGCAGATTGTTGGGGCAGGTGCTTAGAGCTGCTGATTTTTGGTTCTGCTTGACTGGCCATTAACAAAGGCAACACAAAGCAAAGCCAGCCCTGACCTCCCTGCACAGCTTGGATGCTCCCTGGTCCCCCAGCTGTGAGCTACAGACAGTCCTGGGACTAGAAAAGTCATTTTTATCATAGATTGTTTGCAGGCACTGAACATCCAACCTATTTGCTCACGGCAATTTCCACCACTGGATTTATACAGACTCTGCACTGGAAATAGCAAAGAAACAAAACCCAACTTTCAAAAAAAAAAAAAATTTAAAAAAAAAAAAGGATTTTAGGCACTCATGGGACTAATCTGGGTGTGGATGAGGGCAGCCCAGCAGGCTGGGAGGGGAGCAGGGGGCTCAGACTGCGATCTGTTGGTTTTCCCGGAAGAGCGGCCGTGTGGCGCAGATGTCCTGGAAGATCCGGTAGCCCTGGTCGTGCTGGGGCTCATCAGCCATGGGGAGCATAGGGCTGGAGCTGCAGGTCTTCCCAGCCTCATCCACCACCTGCCTGAGGTACAGCTGCTCCACCTGGGACAAAGGAAAAAGGTCAGGAGGATGCTCAGTGAAGAGGGAGCTCTTTGGGCATCTCCCATCCAGGAGCTGGGGCGGGGTGGGGGACACACAGCAGAGCACAGGCGGCCAAGGTCCTGCCAGGACTGCAGGTCTGACTCCACAGGCACCTCCAGGAATGAAGGAGCAGCCCCAGGAGCTCCTCCCAGCAGGGATATTGAGGTGCAAGAACAGGCTGGGGGATGTCCCAGCACATCCTCAGTGATCCTCTGGGGCAGACACCCACAGCAAGGAGAGGTGACCAGGTCAGAGCTGTGCAGGAGGCACAGGACCAGTCTGACCTTGTAAAATCCCCCCCAGGACCTCACAGACCTGGTGGGTCTCTGCTTGCTCAAGAGGGAATGCCACACCCTGCTTGGCCCAAGAGGCTCCAAAATCCCTGTCCTGAGGCTTTTCAATCCCAGAACTGCTGCAGCTTCTCCATGGAGAAGTTTCTGACCAGAGCCACGAGGACTGACCCCATATCCCACCCCATCCTCCACCCTCCTAAGGTTTCCCAACCCCACTGCTGCCAAGCACGGCTGTTTCACCACATCACTGATCTTAAATCCACCAGGCCAGGGATTTACTCCCTCATTCCCACAGGAAAAGGCAGAAGTCCCAGTGCCAATGCAGGATCAGGAGTTAAAGAAGAGACTTCCCTGCAGTTCATAGAACTTGTGCCCTTAGGGAGCTTCCCTGGCAAACCCAGACCCAGGAATGTGATAAGCAACAGCCCAAGCACCGATCAGGAGGCTGTGGAAAAGCACCCAACTTCCCCGCCCAACCCAGCCACCCAAATGCCCCGTGGCTCCAGGGGGTGGAGCTCTGCTGGCAGAATTCCCACCTCATCTGGATCCCTTTTTCTCCCAGCTCTCCGTACCTGGACGAGGATGAGTTTGCACCTCAGCGGCACGGCATCCGGGAATTCCTCCCCGAAGCACAGCACGACTCTGCTGTCTGGGAAGCGGCCCTGGTTGTTGTAGTACTGCTGCAGCTCTGCAAGGACAGAGGAAAACCTGGAATTTGCCCTCCAGAGGCTGCCAGCCTTTGCTACACGCCCCTGGGATCAAACACCCTGCAAAGAAGCTGTGGGCTCAAGCAAAGCCTCCAACTTTGGAATTTGCCTCGTGAGCCAAAACACCACTTTATTCCTTCCTAGGTCTGGGCGTGTCACCTGCTCATCCAGAGCACTTGGGAAGCCAGCAGTGACGGCTTCAAAGTGGTCCAGGGAAAAAGGGCTCCACCTTTTCAACCCCACCACAGGGCCCAAGGGGCTCCCACACTGGGTGCAAGCTCCAGAAACTCCCTGTGCGTTGTCCCAAGGCTTTGGGATCCCAGAATGGCCTCTGCTTTTCCAGGGAGCAGTCTCTGGTCAGAGCCACGGGGACTATCCCTGTTATCCCGTCCCCTCCTCCACCCTCCTGAAGGTTTCCCAACCCCAAACTGCTGCCAGCCAGGGTTGTTCACCACATCTGCTGGCTGATCAGCTCAAATCAACCAATCCAGGGCTTTATTTCCCACAGGAAAGAGCAGAACTCCTCGCACCAAAAAGCGGGAGGCTCCTACAAACCTCGGAAGAACAAGTTGGTGTCAAAGATCTTCACCACCTCATCCCGGTCGAGTTTGTTGGGCCTGTCCTTGTAGGCCATGGTGTTCCCGCTCCAGAAGACCCTGCCCTGGCACAGCCTCTTGATGAAGATGCCCTGCTTGTTGCTGTGCAGGAGGACACCCCTCTCCAGGTGCCCAAAGAGCTTCTTGGTGATCTGCTTCTGGCGGTCGTTCTGGATGGCGTCGGCCGAGGGGAACCGGACGTGCTCCAGGGCATCCGGGGCGTAGAGCTTCTCCCCGTGGCCCGAGGGCTGGCCCAGGGAGATCCTGCAGCCCTCAGAGCACGAGGTGCTGACGTGGCCCACCAGCCTCCCGCTGTAGTAGAAGCTGATCACCATCTGGGAATAACCTGGGAGGTGATGGACACGCACATCTCATCAGGAAAGGACAAACCTGCTCCTCACTGCTGTGCCCAAATCCCAGATTTCCTGGGAGGGACATCTCCCTCAGCCTGGTACAGGGCTGACCAGCAAGTGAGAGCTCCCAATATCACAGAACCATGGAATGGGGACCTCTGGAGATCACCCAGTCCAACCCCTCTGCCCAGGCAGGGGCACCTGGAGCAGGTGACACAGGGACAAATCCAGGTGGGGTTGGGATGTCTCCAGAGAGGGAAACTCCACAACTCCCTGGGAAGCTGTTCCAGTGCTCTGCCAAGCTCCATGGGAAGTTCTTTCTCGCACTGAGGTGGAACTTCTTGTGGTTTAGTTTATGGCCAAGAAACACACGGAACCCATTCCTCCTGCCTTTGCTCCACACTCCCCTCCATGCCATGGGCAGAGCCCCCCATTCCAAAGGCTGGCTGATCCCAGCATCCCAAGCAACTGCTCTCTGCCCCATGACACCAGGCAGGATCCATCCCAGCATGGAAATGTGGGCAATCAGGAGGGTGCAGCACCTCCTGAACCCAAAGCAAAGCCTCCCTCAAGGTGGGGGACAGAGTCAGAGCCACCTCCTGCCACCACACACAGAGAGGGGCACCTGCTGGCCAGGGGAGGTGCCTTACCTGAGTGGTACTGCTCGTAGCTGGAGTATCCATTCATCAGGGGCAATGCTGTGGGCACACAAAGCCGAGCTGAGCCTCCATTCCAAGCTCCCAAATCCCAATCCCCCAGCTCCCCCCCCACCAGCCCCCTCATTTTCTGTCCCAGTATTCCCAGCTCCCACACGGGAGATGCCAGCAAAAGCTCCCAGGTGGATTTCTTAATGAGCACTTTAAACATCCTTAATAAGGAAGATAAAATAAACTGCTCCCCACCCCACATCCCTGCACAAGGAAGATTTTTCCTGCCCCAACAATCTCCCAAATCTCACACAAGCTGTCGGCTACTTACCAGGGCTGGGCTGCTGCACCCACCAGTCGGGTATTGGGGGGTTCCTGCAGGTCTCCTGGGGGGGTGAGGGGCTCCTCTTGATGATCCCCAGGTATTCATCCACACAGGAGGGCTGTGGGATACCAGAAACGGGGATCAGAGCACATTGGATGCCTTGCAGCACTTGGAGAGGGTCCAAAAGGCAATGCCAACCAATTTTTGGGGTTGGAAAGATCAAGTTTGGCATTGCCCAGGTTGTACATTTGAATAAAACCCTCAAGAGCTACTGAGAGGAAGCAGGCAGGTGTGACAAGACCAAAAAGGGGCACAGAGCCCCTGACAAACCCCATCCCCCAGTGAATTCTCTCCCAGCTGGATGCACATGGAAAGCAGGAGCCAACACCAGAGCCAACACCAGGTGCTGGCTCCCAGGAATGAGCTGCAAATCCAGCCCTGCAGACAGAATTCTTGGAAGGCAAGGAATTTTTATCAGGCAGCCTGACCCAGCACTCCTCCTGCAGCCAAGGTGAGGCCTCACCTCTTTGATGAGGTCATCGATGGCAGAGGAGCTGCAGTCCATGTCCGTGACATCATTCAGGCTGCTCCCGCTGGCAATCCCTGCTTTGCCTGGAAGGACAGGTGGGGATGCAGTGAGAACACCCACACACATCCCAAGCACAGCTCATCTTGAGGGGTTTTAGAAACCTTTCAGCCAGTGAAAGTTATGAAACCAAGAACCACAGCGGAGCCACGTAACAGCACCTTGGAGAAGCTCGCAGCCCTTCCAGAGCTGCTTTTTGGGGACAAAAAAAAAAAAAAAAAAAATCACTTTACAACCCATTTCCCCCCTGCACAGCGACCAGCAGCAAGAAAAATCAAAAGTCTGGCTGGTAACACAAAGCTGGAGAAGAGGAGAAGGTTTGGGGGTTTTTTTGAGCACCCCAGAGACTGGGGCTGCTGCTTCTCCTTTTTCCACCAGCCACCCCAGTGCAGGGGTGCTGCTGGTGGGAACCTGCCGTGCCATTTGCATAGGGGCAGCACAGCCCCTGTGTGAACGGGCTGGAGGGGACAGAGATGCTAAAGGCAGATTTCCTGACAGCAAAATCATTCTTTTTTTTGCACATTTTTAACATTAAAAAAAAAAAAAAAAGGACAAAGCACACCACACACTCCCCTAACCACGAACAGGGTTATAGTTAGTGTGACCTGAACCACACCGGACAGCAGAGCAGCTCTCTGCAAAATCATTGCAAGAAAAGGGCTTTACTGCAGCTCCTCATCATTCTCATGGGGCAGGGGTTGGGAGGAAAAAAAGGTTGAGGCTCATGTTCCTGGCCAGGAAGCTCTGCTCAGGTGCAGGTCTGCGCTAACAGGATGGACCCACAGCAGGGGTCACTCCTTTGCTGGGGAACTCACATTTCTGCTCCTCCTCTGGCACGATCCTGTAGACCTTGTAGGGCTCAGAGATGTCCAGCTGGGACCTGTCTGTCACCTCCTCAAAGTCAGGGCTCTTGTTCAGAGCACAGCGAAGCCGCGTCTTCCACGTGGCCGGCTCCGCTTTGTCACCTTCCTTGAACTTGCCTTTGAAAACAGCCCAGGCCTAAAGCAAAGAATGCAAAAAAAAAAAGCCCTAAGAAAATCCTCCCTGCGAGCTCTACAAAGCCTCTCAGGGAGGAAGAGCTGGGGTTGCAGAGAACATTTTGCATCTTGCACCCTTCTCAAGCATCCCCTGGGGATTCGCTGTTCCGCTCCTAGACTGCACAGCCACCACACCTGGGCGGGCTTTTGGGGTGCAGAGCAGCACCATGTAGCCCAAAAATGCAGAAAAGTCTTTTAAAACCCAGGTTTTCCAAAAGTAGAGGTCAAAATCATCATGTGCGGCTTTTACCTCTGCAACTCGAGCTGCCGGGAACACGAGGAATTGCTGCTCAATTAAAAATCAAAGTAAACCTCAAAAAAACCAACAAAATTTTTGCTTTCAGTAAGAAAAATGATAAGGGAATATAAGGTAGGAGAATATATTTTACCCCTGAAGGGAGATTGCAAAATACCACATATTTTTAAAGATACATATTTATTTCTTTTATAGTTATTTCTGTATTTTCAGATGGCTGAGTTCAGTACCATCCTCATAACTCAGTGCTCCCAACCCAGTTGTCACTGAAAGTGAACTCACTCACCTGATACTTGGAAGTGGGGTCAGAGGGAAGGGAATTCCTGGGGAACTTTTTGCTTCAGGATAGAATTTTCCCATTTTTCCCCCAAACTGGAAATCTCCCCTTTAAGTAAAATCCTTCCTTCCAACCTTCAAAGTCTTTTTAGGGTAGTTTTTTTTTTTAATACAAATCCAGCATTTTATCAAGAGAAGCTGATGAGAAGTTTCAAGCAGGTCAAAAGCTCCTTCTCATGTCAGAGCTGGATTCAAACCTGCTGAAAACAAACCTAAAACTGGTACTAATTTTTGATAAAAAGGAATAAATCATCCCCAAAAAAAAAAAAAAAAAAAAAAGAAAAATCCTAGGAGACCAATCACAGCATCTCCTGCAAGGGTTAAAGACATAAAACCCAGAGACAGCGTGGCCACGTCCCACCAAGGGACAAAAGCAGCACCACAGAGCCCAGGAGGCACCAAGAAAAAGCATCAACCACCTGTGCCTACCTTGAAAATAGAAGCATCCACCTCCTGGTTGTAGTCCTGCTTCCCGGCGTGCTTCCACGGGATGCGGAACATGGATTTCTCCTCGTTCTCCCAGATGAGGCCGGGGTACAGCTCGCTGTCGATCTGCTCGATCAGCCACTGCCGCAGCCGCCTGCCACCGTTCCGGTCACACATCCTGCAGGGACAGAGGGGGCCAGGCCCCGTCAGCTCTCCCAGTTCCATCCCAGCACAGCTGGGGAGCAGGGGTTGGGCTGGTTTGCCCCAGGCTCAGCTGGCAGTGGCCCACCCCCTGCTTCTTTTAAAATGAGAAAAGAATCAAGGCTATTTCCTTCTGAGTTGCTACAAATCCTTCCTCCAGCTCTACCAAAGTTCCGCTCCCAGAACCAGCTGACTCAGAGCTCTGCTTATTCCTATTTTGCTGTGGGATAAGCAGATGGATGGGGATGCTCCAAACTGCATCCCAAATCGTCACAGGGATAAGGAACACACAGCCACTGGAAGCAGAGTGCCAGGCTCAACCCTGCCTGTCACAACAGGAGCTGGTGGCCTGGCAGAAGTGACCAGCAGCCCCTGAATCAACTTTGCAGGCAGTTTTGGCTCCAGATTTTACTGGACTGCCTCTCCCTTCTGCACTGCCCAGCAGGACACAGAGATAGCCCTGGCTACTCAGAGCACAGCCCCTGTTTTTTAGGGATGGTGAGCACCAACACCACCAGCCGAACACCACGGAGGGCACAGCTCTGGATGTCCCAAAGACACGCCACAGCTCGATCCTTGCGCAGGGGACCGCGAGCACCGGGCTGGGGACATCCCGCATCCCTACCGTCCCGCAAACTTCCTGCCCTTCCCCGCAGGCGTGCGGATAATCGGGGTAGGCGTCGGGACCTGCTCCTGCCCTCCCGCCGCTCGGTGCCGGTCCCGGCCCACCCACGGGAAATGCCGGTCCCTGTCCCTCAGCCTGCCCCTGC